>NC_135758.1:43846938-44241938 GCF_052425735.1 Oculina patagonica | reverse complement strand
AAGGCGCGTTTCACGCCGTCAGAAGATATAACCACATCCATCCATGTTGTGTGGCATTGTTCTTTGAAGCTGGGAAGACACTGATAGACCTGAAAGATCATGAGTAGTAAAATATCAGATATTAAGATGACATAAGTTTGGGGGGAAAAGGTGAAAACGACAAGCAATGCATTCAAATTGTAACATAAGTTTATCGGCGGTCATTCCTTCTATTAAATTTAATATCTAATTTTAATTTTCTTTTACAAACACGTGCTTAAGTTACTGTATGGATGGTTGGTCGTGCGGTAGAAATGGACAAGTAAAAGTTCTGTTTTACTCTGATTTGTAGACACACAAAAAAGAAAGTCGTTATTGAACCATGTCAAGAGAATGAAACCGTTTTTTTAGGCGTTTCCGGTCGATGCGGCAAAACGTCATTCGTTTCCTATGCGCATGCGTACAAGCGATAATTCAAGGTTTATTTAGAACCGGCTCCAGAGTAAAGACGAGTAACAATATTTAGCGGGTAATTAGAAGATCACTTCAAGCCACCAAACATTGTATTGTGGCGAACAATAAAAGAAAATACGACTCTTGTGTTCAAGGTCCCTTACCACAAGTGTGAGGCAGTAAGGTTTGTAACAAATATAAGGGAACGCGTAAACAATGCTATGGTGCGCGGATGACCCTCACTGGTGTGGGGTGCAGGCTTCAAACCTGTAGCCGATTAGCGTCGGAGCGGTTCGATTCCGCCTTCTGCGCGTATTATTTTGATTTACTGTATGCAAGGGTAGGGTAGCGAAAAGGGAGAAGTAGAACAAGAAACAATGGGAATAACATATTAAGGTACAAATGTATCCGCCTAATTTATTTTTCAGCAATGGTTTCTTAATTGATCTTAATCCCGGATTTTACTTCTGGTTTTTGCCTTTTCTTGACCAGCTCAGATATCTCGTCCCTGCGAAAGCATCAAAATAATTGGGGAGGGAGAATCGCGTTGTCCCTGTCCTTTCTTAAAAGCAAGGAACAGTTTCTTTCCGCGTGACGCGTCCTGTCATGTTCAACAGAACAAGCAAAATCTACCTGGAGAACGTGTTCTCAACTGTGCTAGTCTAAGGTAATTGTTTGTGCTGACTTAAAGGGAAATGACCCTGGATCGCATACCGTAAAACTAACAACTTTTAATAGTCTTCCAACGAACATCGAGACTTTGCCACCAAAGGAACGTTTTCAGGCTATCTCTCCTTTTTATTCTTAGGTTATTTTTAGAACATTTTTAATTCGAAATTCAATTTATTATTAACCAGCTTATTAGCCCTTCCGGTTATAGGCCCACCTTTCTGCCAACGAAAAAAAGAAAAAATCCGGAAGTACTCTCCAAGATCCAACTTTCCCATATTCAACGTCACAAGATTGGACTTCAAAAACGCGGTCATGAATGATTTTTGAGTTATTTTTTCAAAAATAGCTCTTAGTCGGCATGATGTTCCCGTGTAATCATTCAGTCAGTCAGTGGGTCAGTGAAGTATGTTTGTTTGTCACACCAATCAGATTTCAGGTACTATCAGAACCAATCAAATTGTAGTTTATAAGGGGGAAGCAATCTGACACAGTTGTAGTGAGCGATTTCGTTCGAAGATTTTAGATTTGTAGGAGGCGGAATTGGTGAGTTGTGAATTAACCCTGGATTAAAAACGTTTTTCGTAACGCTCCCCTACTTACAACGCACACGCCGTGAGCAAAAGGCCCAACACTAACTTTTTATTCTTCTTATTCGAGCGTACGTTTGGAGAGGCTAGCTTTCCTGACCGTAGTAAAAATTACATATAACATTTGCACAATGTAGATTTGAAGAATAATGTTGTCGTTACTTTTGCCGTCCGCTTTGCGAAGTTCGTTGGGAAATTAAGTTTGTTACGAAGTTGCCAAATAGGTTGCGAGTTCGCGAATCAAATTGTGAGCTTCGATACAAAGTTCCCAACTTCGGCCCGAATTTATTAAAACCTTCTGTAATTATGTTATCAAAAAGGGCTTTGCTACGCTAAACTGTTGGAAACAAATGTCATAAAAATGAAAAACGTTTATGTTCCGCGAGCGGTAAACATGTCTCGAACAAATTAGTCTTCCCTGTCGCGTCGCGTCGGCTTCGATTAAAATCAATTTTATATATGGGTAAACCATCCAGTTTCATCCGGTTTACAAACGCAGAAGACTTGAAATTGAAGACAGTGAAGATTATGCCTTACAGAAATCGTTAAATATGTGTTTTCATACAGAAAAGTTAAAATTTGACCAAATTTCTACATGCATAAAATTTATTTATCGGCAAATCACTTGTGTGATCGCTGATGCGAAACGTTGTCTTGCACTTCAAGCTACTTGAACCTTCCTTGACCAGTTCTAAAATCATCTAGTTCAGAAATCGCTGACTTTCGAGCAACATGTCTTGTTTCTCCTCTACCAAACTTGAAAAGTTCAGTCGGGCCGAAGTTAGGAACTTTGTATCGAAGTTCGCAATTATATTCGCAAAACTCGCAACGTAATTGACAACTTCATAACAAAGTTTCCAATTTCCCAACAAACTTCGCAAAGCGGGCGGCAAAAGTAAACTATAAAAATCAACTGTAAAACATCTCGTTCAAACATTTAATGAACCGGTACAAGTATTAACTTTGCTGTTAAAAGCAACTACGATCGATAGCAAAAACAGACTAAGAGCGTGCCATTCCGTGACAATTTGATAACTCAATTAGTTCTTGTTTGTTGAATAGAATTTACGTTGTGAATGAACGAAAATCTTTGTTGAACAGTTCTGACAGGAAACAATTACTCCAGGTGTAGTGCGCTTTAAAGAACTTTCCCGAAGAAAGTGGTTTTTGATTTGATTCGTTTATTACTTCGTTTATTATAGTACTTTTCGTTCAATGTCTATATGGAGACGTGGCTTTTTTCTAGAAAAACAAGGGTATCGTGTTACGTTCGTTTTAAAAAAACAAAGGTGTCATGTTACAAAAGTGAGAAAAACAACAATATCATGTTACAGTGTTTGGCAAAAAGCCAAAAGTATTCCGTAACAAACAAAAGAAAGGAAATGGTTACTAGAAAGCTAGCAACAAAATAACCGCTTTAAACAGAATAAGAACGTGCCGTTTTGTGACATTTTGATAATTGAATTAGTTTTTGTTTTTTCAATTAAATGATGAAAATTTACGTATTGAATGAAAGAGTTCTGATGTATCAAAATGCACGTGAAAATTATTTTGTTTGCAAGCAAATTTTGTGCAAAAAGTGACTCCGTGGGCTGCCATACACAAATAGCTCAACTCTTGGCATAAACCATCTCAACAGGACAATCACCCAGTTTCACCCCAAGCCACCCCATAAATTGAAAAAATAACTCCTGCACGCTTAGCGTGCCTATGTTTAAGAAGAGTGCAGATTATATCCCTGATCAGTCTTTAAGCCTCTTCTAATCGGCTCAATTCCAAATAGTTTTGTTTTTTAGCTTAGAACTGATATCCCCCCCCCCCCCCCCCCAACCCAACCACTTCCCCAGTTTTTACCCAAACCCAAAACCTTTACGAAGTTGTATAAGCCGGTATTGGAATGTCGTGATCAAGACCACTACCAAATAACTATTAAGGATGTGGATCCGATGAATTGTCAAGTTAAACATGAAGAAACAAGTCAGTTTACTAAAAATGTTTTGATTTTATTGTTTTATAACTCTTTAAAATAACTACTCTGTGGCCCTTCAACCAGAACAAAAAGACTTGCAGGTTTTTTTTTTTTTTTTTATCTCACTAGATAAAACAATTTATGATTCAGTGGAGGAATAAATTACGTTGTTACTAGTATTAGCGTATAAGTAGGTATTAGCAAAAGCGGCGTAAACGACAAAAAATCTTGAAGGCACCACATTTTCCGAAGAAAATCCTGTTTCAAGAAATAATTAAAATAATTTCCGTGCAGACTGCTTTTGGGGTTTGCTCAGTTAATAACGCAAGCATCCAGACCCCACATCTGTTGTTCACTCGGCGTTCTCCGCTTTGTTCTCCAAGCTAATTTCCGACCCAGACTGGATCGAATCAATTTTTTCACACAAATGGTGAACGAAAGAAAGAACGAAAGCAAGCTAATGAACTAACCTGTCACCGGGTCTACTTCCAACAATCACCAAGTGTTAAACGATTAGTAGACCTTTAAGGCATGCTAGAAGAGTTGGGCACTCAAATTAAGTTTATGTATGTGCCTCATTCTTACTAATTTTCGCGCGTACTTAATTTCGCGAAAAATCGGGAGCCGAATTTCGCGAGTATTGATTTTCGCGATTGCAAGAAAATTTAGAGCAAGTGTAGTAAATTTCGCGATTTTGTCACTGTTTTATGGATCAGTCGTCAAAGACTAAGGGGTTTCTGGAAATATACAAAAATCGAGCTCAAAGTAACTACAAGGAAATCTGCAAACAGAAACTTTGATGACTATAGTAAAGAAGTTTTGGCCGATTTTTAAACTGAAGAAAACAGTAATCACAGGAAGGATTTTAGTCGAAAACAGGACGAAAAGATATTTTCAAGGGTAGATATTTGCATTCTATACATTTAATTTTTTTTACTGTTTGTATTAATTTTTGCGTTTAAATTTCGCGCAATGTTTTCTTCGCGCGTATTAAATTTGAATTTGCGATTATTTTAAAATCGCGACAATAACTACTCGCCAAAATTTAGTAAGAATAAGGTACGTATCACCAAAATATTGTCAGTGTTCACACAAGATAAATATTAACATGTACATACAGCTGTATGTATGCATTTTGTCAACACGTTTCATGACGTTTCACTCTTATTTTTGTTGTACCATTTTGGCGATAAATTAAATTTAAATTACCAATTATAGTGGGCTGATAAATCTTATTCATTATACAGGTATAATTTGCATGAAAACGCAAAGTCGTCCTTGCTTTTATCTTCATGTTCTATCAAGGTCTTTAATATTTTTTATGTACATGTCTGTAAATCCATTTTTCTCGTCACAACAAATTTATAATCTCTTTTTTCTGATTGATTTTTGTGGGCCAGTAACAAATCTACGCGCCCCTTCTCTGTAAATAGTTGTACATATAATGAATTTTAACTTTTTCCTTTTAAGAACACTAATTTCCACTGCTGGTATCATCCGAGTCCTTTTTACTTTTCAGGACAATTGGAACTGCAAACAAAAAATCAGAATAAGAACAAGAATCAATAATATACCAAATAATGAATAAAAGATATAGAGGATAATACATGGTTGTGCGGAGATATGAAATTTATCTTCGAGTGTTCAAAACCGATATCTCACTCGTTGGCTGCACTGATTTGAACTCTCAAAGATAAATTTTATATCTCCAAGCAACCATGTATTTTTCTGTTTATTATATAAACCTTCTAATAAAGATGTTTTTGACGATTTCCGAAGATTTCTAACCATTTTCCGAAGATTTCCAAGGATTTTCAAAATGTTGTGTGAAGGTCGTACAAATGTCTACGAACATTTTCCGAACTTTTCCGAAGATTACCGAAGAATGCCGAGAAAGATCCGAAGATGTTTCGACTTAATATCGATAAACTTTGGCTCATTGAGCATTGAAACATGGAAAACTCTGCGAGGTGATTGGTCAAAAATGATATCACACATGTGTGATACCATTTTTATCAATAAAATTTATTTGCTACCACTCGCTACAACGCATACCACTGCAGTTTATTTAATAAAGATAAATAACAGCTAGAAAAAATGATGGCTGCAATGAGCGCCAAAAGTATTAACCCACTCAGCTCTTCTTGAGTACCTTGGGCAAATTTCTCCCCTTATCTCTTTGATATAACCCCCCTCCCCCTGAAACAATGTTGGATTTACTATCCGCTAGACTTGCTTCGTTTATGCATAACATTGAAAAGAGGGAGGGGGAGTGGTTCAGAAACAGCACCAGATTTGAAGTAGAATAAAAGAAATATTAAAATAAGCACTTAGTTCTACAAACTGTCTCAAAGACCTTTGTCGCTCATTGTACAGTGTAGGTACAAGCGAAAAAGACAGGGACACAAGCTGCTCAGGTCTTTTTTTCCCTGATTTTTCTGAAAAGTAGAGTTCATGGTTGCCACAGACATCCGTTTTCAAATTCCCTGACTTTTCCCTGATAAAAATAAAATTTCCCTGACCAAATATATACAAAATATCAGATATAATAGCAACCTCCAGCCTCCGCTTCCAAGAAAAAAAACCCTCATCAAAATCACATTGACCTGATTCACATGTATCTGCCAGCCATCAATTGTATGAAATCAGCGGTAATATATTCCAATTTTCCCTCACTTTTCTCCAAAAATGTTGAAATTTGTTTTCCCCACTTCTACTGGTTCCCACAACCATTACTTTTCAATTTGGGTTGGCTGCTTAAGGAAGCTTTAGCTATATTCTAAACAATACAATTCTTTCAATCCCTGTTGTTACAGCTGGCCTGACGTATAGGCATTGTTGCTGGGGGAGACTCCCATTTCTTTCTCAGTTTTTCTACTCCCCCTAACCCTCAAAATACTAGATGGAATATTCAGCACTTGGTCATCCATCCACTGCAGGTTAGTTACATGTACTTGAAATGTGTGAAGTACTTTTTATCTACTTGCAATAAAGCTATTAATAATTATTGAACTTACCTATTATTACAATGAGAATGACAATAAAAATGAAAGCAAAGATCAACTTGAGCTAAAAAGGAAGACAAAAAAAAGCAACATTAAAAAATGGCATGATGGCAAAAATGCTTTATGTTAATAATAGACATACGAGTAGTTAAATGAACCAAAATTCCCCATCATAACTCACTTTCTGTTTTCATAACTACAGGTTTCAATTGAACAGAAATATTTCTTACAGCTTCAAGTCAGCTTAATAACTTATCAATCAAATCAGGGGGTTCAGGGATAGTGCAGTGGTGTGCGCTTACCCTTCCCACTAGCCTGTGTGCATTTGGTCCTATTTCTTCACGCGTGAGGAAATTGGACACAGCTGCACACAGGCTAGCTTCCTATCAATGTGGCCGGGTTCAATTTCTGAACCTAGTGTCATATATGTGGGTTGAGTTTGTTGTTGGTTCTTCCCCTAGTTCTGAAGGTTTTACTCCGGTTCTCTGGTTTTCCTGCCTCCACATAAACTGACAATTCAAATTCTAATTCTATCTGGAACCCCAGCGAAACTGGTTTGTCAGTAAAAAAAATGACTGGCAGGAGCCTATTCCAATCTTTACAGTTGAGACCTTAAAAGCCACATGCAATGGATGCAATGTTACCTAACAGTGAAGATAATGAACACTTTATACATTAAATGGCACTGGCAGACATCAAAAAGTACTCACTCTGACATTTTGCCACCATAACTTTCTCTGTAGTCTTCTTGATCCAGATCTAAAGTGTGAGGCACTCATCTCAAGATCCTCTGACATGACAAAAGAGAAAAGTATGTAAATTTTAAAAAAATAATAATAATAATTGTTAGTTACACATGCATAAAGTTTCTGTACATAAAATATCCCTGGAAAGACATTATAATTATTTCACCTTGTGTCTGAAAGTGTGTTTATAAAGCTACAGTAACATGGCTAAGTGCTCCAGATGTTTAAAAGTAAGAAGGTCAAATGGAACAACAATAACCGAAAAAATTGCAGAAGATGTCACCCAGAGTAGAAAAAATAACATTTTAAACACTTGTTATTGTTTCAGGCTGAGGCTTTTTCATACTCTACTTGTTCCAACTATTTTGTTTGTTTGCTTCTGTTGTTCGGACATGATTGCTAAGGTGATTCCTAAATATTTCAATGTGCATCCTTACTGCATCCTACAGTTACCTGATTTATCTTGTAAGTCTTCTAATTTTGCACCCCTGTCAAGGACCTTTGATATGTTGCCCTGCATTATTCCCATGACACCTTTAATTTCTGATTTAACTTTCGATATGCCATCCTTCATGGTAGGCTGTGGTTTTATGTGATGGAATCCATCTGGTGCTGCAAATCTTTATGAAATAGAACAAGAGAGGTATTAAGTGATTAATAAAGTTACAAAGCTACATGTAAAAACAAACAAAAATCGATAATGTTATACAAATAGTCAGGGGGTTATGTGCAGAATTTTGGGGGAATTGTGCACTTTGGGTTAAAAGCATGAAATTTGGCGTACAGTAAGGTTTTTTCATGCTTATTAACATCTGATATGGAGCCACTTTGAAAATTCACTCAGAGAGTAGTTAAAGGGGAGTTTTAAAAATGGCCGCCATCTTGACCGGAAGTAGAATATTTAATTACCGGAAGTTATTAGAAGAAGGTCTACACGCCCTTGGAGTGACATCTTGAAATAATTGAAGGTAAATAAACTTCTTTTCTTAAGGTTTGAAGATGAAAATGAGTGAAAATATGAGTATTGCAGCTTATTATCTTTAATGAAAGCAAAGCCGGAAGTGAATAGGACCTTCAGAAAGGACAGTCAGTGAACGAACATTAATTTGTTGTAGTTCGGAGTTGTTGTCCATTGTTCCTTTTAAATATTGTTTAACTGTACACTGTTTACCGCCAAGAAAATTTCAAACTTATGAAAGGCCTGATAATTTAAGACATCTATAAATTATTTTTGCAGACTTAAATTAAACTTACACTGTAATACAAGCTTCGTTTGATTTTGTTTCTTATGTACTGGGATATAAACATGCATATAACAGATGATAAATGTGAGACAAAACATGCCGTATAACCTATTAACAACATACGGTTTCAAATCGGTAAGTATTTTGATCGAATAAAATTGGCCGGGAGAGACTGGTTCAATTACCCATAATACCCAATTCCAGAAGTGTGCAGAAGCAGACTATTCCTTGAGCAGGCCACTTCACAGGTACAAAGTCTGTCGCTGAATTACCAGAGTCCTACAGTGAAGTTCCCCCAGTTGTACTTCCTAGTAAAAATCTTTCAGTGCCCAAGGTGCAAAGTGATATGCGAGGAGATGGCCAGATTGTAGCAAGAGCAATGGCAGAAGAATTTAAATGGTTAGAAGATGTGAAGAAACTGTTTCAAATGATAGTCAAGGTTTGCAACAGAACAAGAGCATTTTGTGGTCAGTTCATCACTCAAACCGATGTGGTAGCGAAGACACAAACACTAAGCTTGCAATAGCTTCCCTACTTCCCCTCTTTCCCGATTAAGCAAAGTCAGCTGTGTTGATATGCCATTCCTTCAAAACATCTGTAGATCACCTTAACCCCGGTTAGATTCCAGTAGAAGCTATGGGTCAGCCATTGTATGCATTGGCCAAGGAAATTAAATGGAATTTTTTAGAAAAGTATGGAGAAGGGCGACTTGTTATCATGTTTGGTGGGCTTCACGTTGAAATGGCCTTCTTGAAAGCCGTAAGGATGGTTAGAAGGAAGTGGATGGATGGCTGCCCTAGCTAATTGAGGCCAACGTCACATCGACAGGCAATGCAGACTCTCCTCAAGGCCACCCGGACACGACATGCTATAAATCAGGTGACAGCAAGTAGTCTCCATGTGCTTCAAATCAAGGCATACATGAGATACAAAGAGGTTTAGCACCTGAAGTTGATGTTGTGTCATTCAGTGACTGGTGTCTGAAGAAGTTAGCCGCAGTCCCACAGTTCCACATCAACTGGAACTGCTGTTACTGGGTTTTGTACGATATCTCAGAGAGGCAAATTTTGAGATCTTTACCGACACACTATCGAAGATTGTTCTATGGTTCTTTGGACTGGACCATACAAACTATGATAGATGGTTACCAATTTCCATGTGAGACATGTATCCTCTGAATGATGTGTCACCAGATATCGCCTTACAATTCAAGCAGGGAAAGTTTGCCGTGAACAAGATGTCAAAGAACTTCTCAAGTATCCCAATCGACCATGATCACGAACAAAACAATGCTTTGGTGAAAGGAGCTGGTGGTGCTGTGGGGTTGACGGAGAATCCAAGTGCTCTTCGTGGGTGGATGGTATCGTGGCCGGAGATAGCGAGAATCATCAACGAGTTTGAGAACAGCATGATAACAGGATCCACACAAGCCGAGCACAGCGCAAAACACCACTAAGATACAAGGAGCTTGCAATCTTTGTTTTATAGAGATGTTACAGCACTTACCAGAGCAATTGAACAAATGGGCAACCCCTTCATGGAAGAAACCGAAGATCTGTTATTTTTGGATACTAAAGAGATAATGGCCTCGGATGCATTCAATTTGGTAAGACTGCGCAAGGTTGAAGAGTTTGGAATGGCACAGTATGAGCTGAATGCTTGGTGCAGCAAGTCATTGTATGACCCAATAAAGAGGAATAATCTTAGTGTGTTTAACAGTCCTGCATCAAATGTGGCATCTAAGATCAAGCAGCAGTTGTCATCTGCAAGGAACGATTTTTTTTGCTTTTTTCAAGGTGAAACATTTCTTGTCAAACAAGGGAGGGGAACCTGGATGAGTTTTTCCAGCACGAAAACCAAAGTTGTCCACCGTCGCTATCACAGGATGTTAAGTTGCGCCTTCCGCAGAAAAATTCGGAACTAGCTGAATGTCTCCAGCCTTTCACGACTCTACAAGCAAAGATGCCTCAGGCTGTTGATGCCATCATCATCAATGGCTCAGTTGAAGTAAATATGATTAAGCCTGTAACAGAGAAAACATTCCAAGAATATCCAGGACAGTGTTTTTTTACCCAATATTCAATCTTAGCTGTCTCATGCTAAGCGCCTTGATGTAGTGTTGGATAAATACATTGCCAACAGTTTAAAGGAAACGACTAGAAGCAAACGAGGGAAGGGTTCCAGGAGACGCGTACAGGCAGCCATTCAAATACCACGCAACTGGCAGCAGTTCCTGAGAAATGACAAAAAACAAGCGGTGTCCTGCTTCGCTGGGAGAGGCAAACATTCGTTTACTTGTATTTTACTTGTATTTTTTTTTAACATTGCTGCTGAAAAGCCCTTCTCAGGGAGCGCAATAAATGTATGTACATGTTAAGACTGCTTTTACCGTATGGAAGTTAAGACGACCGTCACAGATGCCTTCTTGTAGCTAGCGACTACACCTGCCTCTAGTAGTGAACAGTATGGACATCTAGAATGGTTCATCATACTCTTGTAGGACAGAACAAGAACAAAGCAAATGTTAATGAAGCCTGGGAAGCAACTTTTTGCACAAAGGCAGACCGTATAATGCAATCCCACGCACTCGGGCGGCCCTGTTACAGCATACAAAGAGAGCTGCTTGGGACAAGCACTTATACCAAACCCAAATCTTCCTTTGCCAGGCGATTGGTGTTAGATTTTCAAGGAAGGAGAATGGCAGCCTTTCTGGACGACGCTTCCAGATGTGACAAAGTCATGCAGAGAACTTCTCAGATGTGGATGCAAGCTTGACTGCAGAGGAAGATGTTGCTGTGCAAGAGCGGCTTTGAAATGCACTGCTCTTTGCAGCTGCTATGACAAATGCAATAACCGATGATTACATAGTAATGGCCAACAACAAACATTTGATTCCACAATGACGAGTCGAAAGATTTTGGGTAACTAGAATGACAGGTTGTGTAAACCATACTGAGTTCTGTACTTACAGCATTGAATGACAGTTACGTCAAACAAGTTTTATGAACACAATGATTGATTGTGTGAAGCAAAGTTGACATAGAACTTTGTACTAAAAACATTGAAAAAGTGATGATAACAGTACTAGTTAGGTCGAACAATGATTGAACACAATGATCGATTGTGTAAAGCGTAGTTGTTACTAAGTTCTGTACTTAAAAAAGAGAGAGCTGGTTTATTAAGTCATGTGTATCAGTTGAGACTATCACAAGAAAATTAAAGGCAATGCAGTGCTGTGAGTAATTTATGTTTTAATTGTTATTATTAAAAGTAAAACCATAGTTTATGTTATTTCTAGCCATTTTAAGTGAAAGAAACAACTTTAACAAACACTTGCGGTAAAGCATGTCTGACTTCCGGTCCAAAATGGCGGCCATTTTGAACATTTGCGTTTACTTTCTAAATATATCGATCTTTTGTAAATTTAAAATGTCAGTTTCTCCTTGCAAAGACTACAATCATTGTAACCAATAAAATTAATTGATGTAAGATCAAGAAAACAAGATTTGATTACACTTACATTAAAAATAAATTCTACTTCCGGTTCAAAATGGCGGCCATTTTTAAATACCAGCATAGCTCGAAAAGAAAACGGTTTTTTCGGTGGCTCCATATCCATATCCGTTAACCACATAAAAATGACTTTTGATGCAAAATTTCATGCTTTTAACCAAAAGTGCACAATTTTTTCACATAACCGCCTGACTAAAAGTGGAAGGCCATTTACATGTTCATTGCTTTGTAAGAATTGTATAGTCAACTTTCTCTAAAACGCACACTCAGACTTTGGGACTGCCTCAAACTGTCCATCTTAGAGAGATTTTATAGGGAGTTTAGTTAGAGTAAAGTAACTGAAAACAACCGGGACGGAACCAACATCAGGTGTCCATCTTACAGAGGTGTCCATCTTACAAAAAGTGTCTGTGTTGGTGACTTTACACAAGAGGTAAAAAAGTGCCATCATTGTAAAGAAATCATTCACATTTTACCAAGGCTGTTACATTGTACATGTACCTTGTAAGATCTTACATGTCTCTAGGAACCCAAGGCCTATGCCAGCAGGGTCTTAGCCCCTGCCAGGTTCAAGTCAACCAAACTGAACAGGTCTGAAGGGAGACAGGCCCTGGCCCTCCAGGTACAGGTACTGGAGATTGGGTGTGGAGCTACATGTACTACAGTAACTACCCACCCCCTAAACAAAACCTTGTTACTTTTTGCAGGGGACCACTTCTGGTCAAAGCTAGCCTTCCCAAGAAGGCTTGGTATATGAGTGAAAGTTTTCTGCGACTACCAAGAAATAATACAGTGTATGCTTGGTGAATGGAATGTGTGCACCATGTATGAAACAATGTAGGATATATGAAACCACTAGGAGGTCAAAAACAACATGCAGGGAACTGTGGAAATTGAGCTGATGGAGATCTGGCATGGGGGAAAGCTTAGAAAACAGTAAAAGACCAAGACAGATGACCCTGTACTCCACCAGGTGGGTGTCCCATTAGTGAGCGAGTGAGTGATTTTAATGAAAATAACAATCTATCAATTTGCTCTCATAAACAACCAGCTTGAGCTGGTTTGACAGTTTGCCTTTTTAATCAAATAAGAAATCTACTTACATGTTGGACCCATCTTCGTCATCTGAGTCATCAAGCAAACTGGCCTGCAATTAAAACAGGTGTCATGCAATTAAATTACATTGTGCAAGTGAAGATGTAAACCACTGTAGCACTGTTCATGTGTCTGATAAATACTATCTGTATGCAGGCATACACACAATAATTACATTTAGTAGAAACTCGGCTGTGCTCTATTGGAAATCCGCGAATCTGATTGGTTCTTCCACTGATTTCTATTCGCCGATAGAAAACAGTCGCGCGTTCGCGTAGCTCTTTAAGCGGTAAATTTTCTTGATTTTTGTCTTCAAAGTGCACAATATTGTAGGTTTTGGACTGCAATCCTTTAGAGTTTCTACTAAACAATTAGACTACTCGCCCTCGTTTTCTTGAGCGATAGTCAACTCGGCTGCGCCTCGTTGCTATTTGCTCATAGAAAACTTGGGCTCGTAGTCTAATTGTTAAGTATAAGGTTCACCTAACAATAACACTGATATAAACTAATGTATTGGTTAAAAGATGGCAGTGGTGGTGGTGGGAGGTGGGGCAGGTTTAAAAGTGGAGGGGGACAAGTGAGCAGGAGCTCGGGAGAAAAGAGGCGGGAAGTGGGAGAAGAGAGGGCGGGAAGCGGGATTCCTAAGGTGGCGGGAACCAGGAGAAAATGAGTAGAATTTCACAATATTTTGTTATTGTATTATGCAATAGACGTGAGACAAAGAGATGGGAACCACCACAGAAAGGAGCGGAAAGCAGGAGTATTAAAAAGATACGGTAAGCGGGAGTAAAAGCTACAGGAGGTGGGAGATTCAGACCCCCCTGTCCCCAACAATTTTTTTTTTTGACAACAATTTTTTTTTGTCTCTGGGCAATAAACTGTAGTGGCCAGAGCACCCTCTCCAGCAGGATCCTCCACTGGGACAATAACGTGACAGTGGAATCCAGATTTTTCGAACCATTGATTTCTTGAATCTCCTGGTAACTCGAACCCAACATTGTTTCCCTCTCTTAGTCGAACATTGCATTATTTATACTCCCAATTTCTCGAACTCCTGCATTTCTAGAGCCAATTTTCATTTCCCTTGGAGGTTTGAGAAATCCTGTATTCCATTGATTTTTCCTGTTTTCATATGTTATAATTATCTATTGTATTTTTATTGTACTAATACATAGTATGCAAATACCCTGCTGCCATGCACATAATTGTCAACTGCATTACGACAGCAAGGTTTTAGGTTATAATCAAGTATTGAATTGACTGTATAACTTTTGACTTAAAGCTACATCCAAACCATGTTAAATTAAAGTGCAAGTTGGGATTAAACCACTGGCATTCGCCTGCTTTTACGATAACAACTTATTTGTTCAAACACAATGTGCGAAAGTAAAAAAGACAGTCTATTCCGTCCTGTAAACTAATGGGAAGTCACCGCCAATCAACTCGAAGTTTATCGATGATCGCTTTGTCCTGCTGTGTTCAAGACTGTAGTAAACTCTTAGAAAACAAATTAAAACAGTATAAAGCTTACCCTTTCAGAAGCTCTTGCAGAAACTCTGTCTTCACCGTTAAGTCGGCTAAACTTGGGAGGCATGATTGCTGACTAATTTACATAAAGAAGAGCAGTTATTTGTGTTTCCTCGGTACCTAACGCAGCCTAACGTCATTCACTAAAATATTGAGACTCGGCCATTTGTCAACGTATACACGTGGCAATCCATAAAAGTTCGCGACAACTTGTCAAAACCAACAAAATAATAGCAATATTGAGCGACTTGATAAAGGATAAACGCTTCCTCTTCTTTCCCTCCACTCGAAAGCTTGATTCACAATAAAATCTTGCCAAAACAAATTTGTATAAAGTCAAAATCCAAGCCGGAAAACGTCCACTGATTGCACAAAAAGAAAGCTGAGTAACCTCTCCGTAAATCTTACCTTTTCTCTAGGGAGGGGAGGGGAACTAATAAACGACTTTCTGTCTTATTCAAATTGCAGTAATTCATCAAAAGGTCCTTATTATTTTGTCATTTCTTCAAAATAAATTTTTCTGTAGGTAAGTGACACAGAAGTTACGTTGAAAAACTATTCTATAAACAATATAATTGCAGAAATTCTGTTCTTTAGACTCGGGAGGGACGGGAGGTCATTGCTTATCTTGCCACACCGCGGGCTCATTTTCATTCGTTTCAAATTTGCTTCGAAGCTCGAGAGCCGGCTTTTACGGAGGGTTTTGGTTTATAAAGAAGATCTCGACAAACTGAAAACAATATGGATCGCCGACGAATTAAAACGAACGATTCAACCCATTTTCATCAAAAGAGGGCCAACTCAAATGATTTTAAAACAAACGAAGGAAAAGAAAAAGCTCAAAGAGAAGTTGATGACAAGAGAAGCTATGGCGGATTGATCGACAAGCTTCACAGCTTGGACATCACACTGTCCAGGAATCTAAGCTTTTGTGCAGATAAATCCTCTGGTCGATGGAGAAAACTTATGATAATTATGGAAATAAGCGGACATGGAGTTCCTTGGTTAGCTGGGACAATTATTTCGATCCTTATGTTCTCAGATTTGAAACAAGAATTTGCGTGCAATTTGCTCTCGGCTCTGATGCTTGATCTAGCCGTAGTAGGCGCTTGCAAAGTTGCTGTGCGACGAAAGCGACCTGTCTATAACGAAATGGACATGTTCGCTACGGTTTCCGTGGATAACTATTCCTTTCCTTCCGGTCACTCGACTCGAGCAGCAATGGTTGCAGGTTTATTTGCAGCATTTCTGAGTAATGGAATTTGCAGGATTCTGATTGGCTGCTGGGCCCTGTGCGTGTCAGCATCACGTGTCATACTTGGCAGACATCACGTGAGTGATGTATTCTGTGGTGTTGTGATTGGCTTGTTGCAGGCCTTGATTGTTTATACCATATGGATACCAAATAGCACTTGCCAGGAATTGCTAACACTTGTACCATATTTTGGTGAACTTAGGAATCAAGTGGCATTTCTGGAACGTTAATCTTACCTGTTTCAATTAACACCAGTCTGGTATTGAATTTTAAGCAGCACTATTGCTAGATTTTTAGTTGGAAATTAAAGAATTAACTGTAAGGTATTTTAGAAATATGATGTAAAGTTACCCAGGGATTTCCTTCTGAGGGTAAGCCCCAGAAAGGTAATCAGGGAATAGCAAAGCAGGGCTTGAAATAACGGCCGGTCAACGGACAATGTCCGGACTGATTGGGGACTTGACGGGTCAAATTTAAAATATTTTCCCTGAGTTGCCCATTTCCACCTGGGCAGAAACAAATGATTAATTTAGTTCCAAAACCTAGAATATAAGAGAAGTTGCCCTTTTGTACTTTGCAGTGTAAACTGGTTTGCGTAATGGACATCACATATGTCTTGTAAAGGAAATAGTAAAGATGTCAGAGTGCATTACTGAGTTATATAATACCATTACATGAGAAAAGTGCATTATAGAGAAGCAATATTATTAGAGGTTCACAGCCAAATGCTTTTCACAGTTCTTGAGTGTTCCAAATGCTTATATAACCCAACACTGAATACTTAAGGAGCAAGTTTGACTACCATAGTTTCTCTGAATAAATACAGGATCAAATTACTGCCATGTCAGAACAAGGTCATAAACACCCCAGGTATCAGCATTGTAGTCTGTCATTGTATTTAAACCTCATCCTATGCGAGATCTAAACTGATTCACCCAAATCAAAAGGTTAACTACCGGTAATCATTCTAAAAACGAAAACAGATTTATTTGCATGACAGCTATAGAAAGTTTACATTGTCCTCAACATTTTTAAATATTAACTCAATAAAAATGAAACGTTTGAACAAGATTACAAGGCACATGAGATAAAAGTTTGCTTTAAAGTGTCGCTGACTTTGTGAACCAAGTTCTTAAAGTGGGGAGGTGTTCCAGTTCTGGGCTTTTCTCTGTCCTGTGTGAAAGAAAGACGGCCAAACCTGCATTAGGGGGAGACGACCACCGGGGGTGGGGGACACTCCCCTATACAGCCTATACGGGGACGTGCCGCTGGATAGGATATGGTTTTTTACTCCTCCCATCCTGGACAGGGTATATAATTTCAAGCTCCTCTGTCCTAAACAGGGCCTGAACCTATCCTAGACAGGGTATGGCTGCAAGACTGTCCTCAAGTATTTGTATTGTTTTGGCTTTCGCTTCAATGAAAAGCATTATTTTATTTGCTGGGATCAGTGTTCGCATTTTAATGCGTTGAACATAGCGTACGGGACGCAATCACAATAAAATGTAAGTTATTGTTGATGTGGTCCTGTGTCCTAAATAGGGTCTTAAAATGGGGCGTGTTGTCTTACACAGGGTAGTAATTTTAAGTTTTCACTGTCCTTAACAAGGTCAGGGTTTCAAACCTCCAGCGGCACCCATATACCTAAACCAAGGTCAAGTACCCCCCCCCCCCCCTCCTGGGGGACGACCAGACCCTGGGCCCGTACTGTTTTGCTGCTCACAGCCCTAATATTTCTGCTTTGCTGAGGAGCCCTGACCCAGGTCCTAACCATAAACGGTTTTTGCAGAGCTTGTAGCCAAAAAGCCCAGCTTTTTTTTAGATTGGAGCTGTGGAGCTCGAGCCGCAAGACTTTTGAGTACTTTTGAGACCCCAGCTAGATCCTCGAATTTCCCAGAAGCGGATGTTGAGAGCTCGTCACACAATCTTCCCTGGTTTTAGATTGCGTGACGAAACCAAGCTGGTCTAAAACTTTCACGTTTTAAATAAATCGAGAAAATAACATCGGCTTGGAAGTTTAATTCCGAAGAAAGAGTATAAATCACACAACAAAATTATCTGCTAAACACTACGGTAATTGGCCATCGAACGCTTTTCAGACTCTTTTCGTTTTTCGTCCGCCAGTTCTGTCCGCCATGCTTGTTTTTACAAACGGCGATGTTCATTGGTCCAGGATTGTCACGTGACCTCCCACTCATGTTCAGTTTGTGGCCACAGTGTGCAGCAGGCCGTGCAGAAACGTCAGAAACCGAGAAAAGTCCGAATATCTTTTCCGTTGGCTGTGTTTTCGTGATATCCATGAATGATGTCCTCCTTTTCAAGTGCAGACAGAAAAGAAAATGAGGTAAGAATTGTCTTTGGTTGCGGTATTCTTGTGATGATTACCATGCGAGTTGAAAAAGTTGTCATCGTGACAGATAATTTGTGACAGTTCTTTGCCCGATTCAAGCCTGACCAAAATCAGAGCAAAATATAGTTTGTGCCTGTAGGAATAATACTTAGCTCTATTTTCGAGCCGTGTGCAGGTTTATGTGTATTTGCAGGTATTTTCTGCCCACTCTAGGCCAGTCTCTAATTTCATATTATTTTGAATTGTGTGCATTCTGCAGCATTCTGGCAAGACCCTGCGAAAGCAGGGAATAGCCATTTGTATATTCTTTGTTTAGGAGTATTGGTTAGCTGTTGTCTTTTGTTTGGTCTTATGTATTGGGTCCTATGTATCGGTAGACAAGGACAGAACCAGTAATTAATGAGGATCTGTTATAGGGGCTCGTACATCCACAAACAGCCATAGCTTGTTCTTCCTAGACCCCGAAAAGCTTTGTTTTTTCCTCAAGACCAAGACCGCCCTTATTTTATGGACCATAAACCACCAAAGAATGCACCTGCAGACTGCCACCTAAAAATGGCATAAACCGCCATCTGGAGTATAATAGACACTCATAAATAGGGATCCACAATATTTTTGTCACCTAACAAGGGAGGGTGAACAGACCCCTCCCACTTCCTGGACCTTTTCTCCTGCGTCCCACCCCTTTCTTTGACTGATTTTTTTTGCAAAATATAACCAAATTTTGGAAACATTTTTCAATTCTTTTCCTGGTTACTGCTACATTGGGAGTCCCGCTTCCTTCCCTGTTTTCTCCCGGCTCCCAAACAACATTGCATTGCAAGTTGGGAACCATTGAATAATTATCTGTATATAACCAACTGTGTTTCAAGTTGCAGCACGTGTTACACAAAGTTTATATTGTGTCTTATGTTGTGAGATGGTTTTACTCTTGGTACAACTTATTGGTTTGTACCAAGGGTAAATTTGAACCCCAACATCTAACTGCACAACATGTTGCAGCAACTTGCAACAAGAGTGCTATGTGTGCAATTATAATGCTTAGCAACTTGCAATGTAATGTTTCATGACAAGTTGCAAGAAAATGTTTCCCCCTATTATACTCGGCACAGGAGGCCTAATGGCATGGTTACTGTGCTGGACTCATTGTTATCATCATAAAAATCATCATCATCATCCAGAGGTCAGAGTTCGAGCCCTGGCCAATGTGTTGTGTTCTTGGGAAAGACACTTTACTCAGATCACAGTGCCTCTCTGCACCCAGGTGTACAAATGGGTACCAGCAAATTCAGTGCTGGGGGGGGGGGGGGGAACCCTGTAATGGACTAGTGCATCCCATCCAGGGGGAGTAGAAATACTCCTAGTCACTTCATGCTGCTGAAACCATAATAAGCTCCAGACTGATGAGCCACCAGGCTTGAACGCAGACTTTTCTGCTGGGCTTTAGTAACAGTTCCTTATATGAAGCTTTGAATTTTCCATTACATTTACAGTCTAAATAGTCAGCGTGTGCCGCCTATTATTCCAGAATGGTTTTGATTAACGGCGAATGGATTGCATTATTTGTTTCAAAAATTCAAATTCAATTTGAATATTGGAAATCAACCAACCGTAAACTCTTGAACACGTGAACCTGTCAAAAATTAACCAATCAAATTCGATGATTTTTGACAGGTTCACGTGTTCACGTGTTTACGGTTGGATGGTTTCCAATATTCAAATTGAATTTGAATGTTTGAAACGAATAATTATGCAATCCGTTCGCTGTTAATCAAAACTATTCTGGAATACTAGGCGGCACACGCTGACTATTTTGACTGTAAGTGTATATACAGACATTACAGTACCAGTTAAAATGTACCTGGTATGCAATTAAGGAATTCATTAATTAAGGTGGCTCGTACCAGTTTTCAGGTTTTTGACTGTGCGACGTTTGGAAGAAAATGGTCAAAAAAATAATTAAAGATCGTAACAATTTTTTTGTATAATTAAATTACTCATTGTGTTGTTGATCCAAAATACCAATAATTACGTCATCAGTGGTTACCATGGCAACGATAGGCAATGATTTTTTTTGGACCCTTTTTCAGCTTCCAGTGCTTATATCTTGAAAACTAACTCGATGACCCCCATTTTTTTTCTCGTGATAACTTTAAGCATATGAAAAAGAAACTGTATAATTATTTTAAAAAAATTCTACGAAGCAGATCTTTGCAAATGCAAAAAAGAGCAATTTGTATGTAATTAAAAAGTCCTTTCGTAGAATTTTTTTAGATTTTTTCTGGCGTTTCCTTTACATAAAAGGAAAATATTAGGACAATAAAAAATAGGGGTCATCGGGTTAGTTTTCTTGCTAAAGCCTTCGCGAACTCAATAATTCCCACGCGCGTTTCCGCGCACTTTAAAATTTCGATTTTAAAAGTTTGGTATTTACTCATGCTCAGTTCTGACTACCGCTGATCTTTGCGGGCACATACGCGCGCAACACGCGTGGACTTCCCCTTGCTTTGTCTGCGAAACTTTTCGGCTCAGGATTTCATGTGATTTAGCCAGTTTCAGTTAGCGCCAGTTGTGCCTCTTAGGTCTTACTGTTTAGTATTTCTTTGTCTGAATAATCATGTGTTTGAAAGCGAACTCAAATAAGCTGAAACGAAAAAAGTGGAATTGAGTCACGATCTTCGACAAGATCGATCGTAGCACATGCGAATTTGCTTTCGAGCAGCGAGATCCGAAAACATTTTGACTGTCGAACATTAAGTTGACTTAAAATGTTCTTGTTGAAAAAACTTCAGTTGAACGCGGAATTTCTTACTTAAAATGAAGAAAAGCAACCTCGCACTCGGCCGCCATGTTTGTTTTCCTTTTCAAATCTTGCGCGTGACCCGTGGGCATGAAGCGTGATGCGCGCTAGTCACCAGACTTCCCACGCAAGAAAAACCTGTACGAGCCACCTTAAGGAAAGCCTTTGATTAACAATTTTTTGTTATCAAAATTGTTTTAGACTGTGAAGATGATCAAGTGTGAACCTGAAGATCCATCAACTATGCTGTCCTTGTCAAACATAGTGAGTGACATTCAAAGGTACAAGTGTTCTTATTGTGACAAATGTTATGACTGTGCAAGTGACCTTCACCACCATGAGGTAAAACATTTTGAAGAGAAAAAATTGGGCTATTGCACAGAGTGTGGCAAGTATTTTGAATCATTGCATCTACTACAACAGCACAAACACACACACATTGGGAAAATGCCTTACAAATGTACAGACTGTGGCAAGTGTTTTGCTCAATTATCATATCTACGGCGACATCAAAGAACGCATTCAGGGGAGAAGCCGTATAGGTGCATTGATTGTGATAAGTGTTTTAATGATCAGTCAAACTTACAGAGACATAAGAAGATACATACTGGGGAAAAGCCTTACAAGTGTAACGAGTGTAGGATGTGTTTCAGTCAGTCATGGAGTCTTAAGCAGCACAAAAAAATACACAGTGATCAGAGAGCAAGTAAATCTAATAATTGCCAAAGCCAGGAAAGGCCATTCAAATGTACAGAATGTGGCAAAGGCTTTCTCCGTGCAGCAGATCTTCAAGGCCATAAAAGAACACACAGTGGAGAGAGGCCCTATCGCTGTACACAGTGTAATAAATGCTTCACTTGTTTATCACATCTTTATCGACACATGAGGACACACACTGGTGAAAAGCCCTACAAGTGCAATCATTGTGGCAAGTGTTTCAGTGATCCTTCTGATTTGCAAAAGCACAAACGAACACACAGTGGTGACAAACCTTACAAGTGTAATCGAGTGTAATACGAGCTATGCACAATCAGGAACTCTTCAACAACACATTAGGGCTCATCATGTGACCTGAAACTGTCATTAGTTTACTGTAGTCTTTTGTGCCAGTGATGCTGATGTACATGTAAGGACTTATTGAAGTACATGGGTGCTTACCATTTAGCCAAAAAATCCGGAAATTTCGGTTTGAAGTCAAATGGTAAGGTAATTTTCCGGAAATTCCATTCGGAAATTGTGGACTACCTCTAGAGGTACTCCACTTTTTCCGTTCGGAACGGAACATCAAAAATTTCCTTACCATTTGAACGAATTTTCCGTTTCCAGGCCCTTTTTAGCACCTCCGCGCGGTTTTAGTCGTGTTTACAATATGGCGTCTATATACCAATTTAGAGCATGTATGTTCACCTCGACCATAGAAATGCCAGCAGTTTTTTAACAGGAGAAATAAGCTGCCTGCCTCTGGTATTCCACGTTGGAATTGTTCATGTGTTCATATATATTTTTTCGGGACAGGATCTAGCTTGAACGTGCCAATTTTCACTCGACTGCGAAATTCACTCGGTGCGTATAGGGAACAGTTACCTCAAAATAACCTTGTATTCTGTTTAAATCGCGTCTCATGGAACAGCTGACGGCAGTAAACAGCATCAGCCCATCTCCTTCGTCAAAAAGTTTGTTTTCTACCTCGAAGTATTCAGCTATACTGAGCTATATCGACAGAAAACAACACTGAATTTGGCTCTAGATTGAGTGAGCGGGAAGGAACGCCTGGTAGAAAAATGGTAAGCGAAATCTCATCCGGTTGGTCGGTATATTCGGAAAATCGCTTACCATTATGCAACGGTCGCATCAACCGGATTTTTCTTACAAATGGTAAGCACCCCATGTAAACTGTACATTATTTCTTTGGTCAAATGCATAATAGTAGTAATTAATATTGTCGGATGAAAAGTGTTCAGGCCTAAATGACGGAATGGCAGTTTGGGTATTCATTGTAGTTTTGCATATATTTGAAGAGAAAATGTATAGTTTTGTAGAATGTTTTTTTTTTTGCATTAATTTTGAAGGTTTTTTTTTTCTCAGGCAACCTTTTTTGGCAGCTTTACTTTCAATATTACATGGCTTTGAGTTTTGAAAGTTCTTCTAAAGTAAGTTGTCTCCACATGTCTGAAGAGAAACAAAACATACAAATTCACTTGTCACCTCATTGAATCACATTAGTAGTCAACATATGCAGCAGCCCTCTACTTCTACCCATACCACCTTTTAGTCTTGAACCTTTTATTCATCGATCTTATTTGAAATACAGGTAGCAGTAAAATGTATGCTTTTGATGTCATGCTTAATTTGATAATTGCTCAAAAAAGTGAAAAGTTCATACATGTATTTAAAAATGTCTTATTCCTTGCAATTGGTATTTTTATGTAATTTGGTCATTTTTGAGGGTCATTTTTTGTTGTTATTAATAAAAAGATTGGCAAAATAAAGTTATTTTATTGCTCTTTCAACTCAAAATTAGAATTCAAGCATACAGGCAGTAACACATGTTATTCCAAGGGGTATTTGGCATTTAATCTGATGTCAACAGGAAGCAAGGTGGTAGCTTTGGGAAATTTAGGTGGGCACTAATGTACACAAGATACAAAAGTATTATGTATCCGTTGTTTTTAACTACTTCCTAATAGAACTGTTCTTAAAGAGGTTCAAAAAAGATAGATATCGTTGGGCATTAATTAAAATTTCAATTTGTTAATTAATAAAAATAGGCTGATAACAAAGCTTATCTATCAGTTGAAGGACATTTCTCGTCTGTTCTTTGATTTATTTACAAATTCAGACGTAATTGGTACGTTTGACTACAATGATTTCGAGATACTACAATATTACAAAGGAACTACACAGAATTATAATTGTTACGACTGAAACTGCTTATTTTACTTAAGGTGGCTCGACCCAGTTTTTTTCTAGCAATACCTAACAACTTTGAAACCCTGATACTTAAAGGGATTGATGTCAATGACAAAACTACTACATCACATGCATTACACATAGACTGAACTTCAATATGATATAAATTTTTAGGCGATCAGAATAAATATCACGTGGCAATGACGTCACAGAGGGTTTTGCTCTGAATCGATTTTTAGGCGGTAACCGCATTTTCTCTCGAGATCCTCCACGCTACGTATACCTTGGGTGTTTGCCTTCATCTCAGTGGAGTTTCATCGAAATCTACAAGAGGAATTTTGAAATATCTTGGAATTTCTTTTTAGATGGTATAATTTATGCGTAAAATAAAGCCAAGAGTTCATATAAAGAAATTTGCTTCTTTTTTATGTTTAATAAGAGGATTTAGCCCCCATTCCTTTTAGAAATGCCCCATACACTACATCCAAGCCTTTAGAAGAAAGTAGACTTGCGCGATTTCGAAATATATGAAGTTATCTAAATCGGAGTAGAGCTCAATGTTAAGCTCTATTTACCATTTTTACGGCTACTTTTGCAAAAAAACGATTATTTCAAAAACCCGTCGATGAATTTTTTCCAAAAATTTTCAGGGTGAAAAATAATCAGTACACCACACAATCCCTAAATTTCATGCTCATTGAAAATGTCTAAGGTTGTCTAAACTAAACGCAAAATTGAGTAAACATTGAAGCGATGTCGAAGTTTGAGATAACTTTGTGCTCTGGGATTTCCTTTTGTTTCGAGTTAAGCACAACATCGAATTCCTGTGCACCACGCGTGAAATGACTACGCTTGGCTACCAACCGAAAGCTTTCCGAAATCTTTCCGAAATATGGAACAATGGAAAAGAAATTGTCACGCATTAGCTTTTCTTGTTGGGTCGACGTCTTGGCTGAGATAAAAGTTAAAAATGCCAAGAACAAGAAGATTAGGTTTTTTTCTAGTATTGAAGTGCTGCCGCTTCTTTCAGTTGAACTTAGAAATGCAACAAGTAAACAATCTTTTCTTATAAATACTGGACGCCAGATTCAGCTTGCTTATAATACGTGAAGTCTATTTTCTGTCCGTTTTACTTTTTTAAATGACTGAGGAGGCATAAAAAAATAACCGGCTTTGAGTTTGGTGTTGTGTGACTGCTTTCTTCACTTGGAAATGTATTCATTCATCCATTATTGTTTACTTGAACTCGATGAGAATATTACCATATTCCGAACCATTTCGGAAAGCTTTCGGAGGGTAGCCAAGCGTGGTCATTACACGCGTGGTGCACAGGAATTCGATGTTGTGTTTAAATCGAAACAATAGGAAATCCCAGAGCACAAAATTATTCAAAACTTCGACATCGCTTCAATGTTTACTCAATTTTGCTTTTAGTTTAGACAACCTTAGATATTTTCAATGAGCATGAAATTTAAAGATTGTGTGGTGTACTGATTATTTGTCACCCTGAAAAAATTTGGAAAAAATTCATCGACGGGTTTTTGAAATAATCGCTTTTTTGCGAAAGTAGGCGGAAAATTTGTAAATAGAGGTAAACATTGAGCTTCACTATGATTCATATATTTCATATATTTCGAAATCGCGCAAGTCTACTTTCTTCTAAAGGCTTGGATGTAGTATATGGGACATTTCTAAAAGGAATGGGGACTAAATCCTTCCATTAAACATAAAAAAGAAGCAAATTTCTTTATATGAAGTCTTGGCTTTATTTTACGCATAAATTATACCATCTAAAAAGAAATTCCAAGATATTTCAAAATTCCTCTTGTAGATTTCGATGAAACTCCACTGAGATGAAGGCAAACACCCAAGGTATACGTAGCGTGGAGGATCTCGAGAGAAAATGCGGTTACCGCCTAAAAATCGATTCAGAGCAAAACCCTCTGTGACGTCATTGCCACGTGATATTTATTCTGATCGCCCAAAAATTTATATCATATTGAAGTTCAGTCTATGTGTAATGCATGTGATGTAGTAGTTTTGACATTGACATCAATCCCTTTAAGTATCAGGGTTTCAAAGTTGTTAGGTATCGCTAGAAAAAAACTGGGTCGAGCCACCTTAACAAAAAGAACTGAATACTTACAATAATAGGTAAAACGTACACTACTGTACATCGATAGAAAATATATGTTAGCAAACTTAATGCACTCGATATATTAGAAATGTTGTACCCTAAAATAATTACGATACAGTAGAATCCCGGTTTCTCAAACCCACGGCCCTCAATTTCTCGAAACACCGATTTTTAACATAGTACTTCTCTGTAACTTTACTTGAGTACCTCCGATTTCTCTAAGCAATTTTCTTTACCCCTGGAGATTTGAGAAATCGGAATTCTACTGTATACAATATTGTGGTCGAAAGCAAAGACACACTTTGCAGGCTTGCATATAAAAAGATTATTCATGTTGTTCACGCATCCCAATGAGAGGTCTTAGCTCTGCATTGTTGTAGATTTGTCTTTCATATTTGATCACATTACTCTTCAGTAAGGCAAGACCTCTAAAATACATTGTAAGATTGGAGTCTGACTTATTGACTTATTGCTTTTGATAAGAAGGCAATGATATGAAGCGTAAAAGCAGGCAGTTTTAGATTTGTAGCCGTAGACAATTTCAGCATAATCACGATAATTAAGATTGTTAGAACGTTTGGTAACCGACAAGATCAGTGATGCGGTCAGTGATGTCTTGAAATATCATGGCTTGTAATTTCAGAAGTGAAATTATAGCTTATAGAGGGTTCATTGCTACCTATCGAGACATTAGAAATTTTCCCAAAAACGTCAGCGTTATGGAGAAATGTACAGCGAACGCCAAATCTACATTTAATAGTTTCGAATGAAAGAAACTGACCATGGGTATCAAGGTGTCAAGAAGTCTCTTATTTTGAAAATGTTTTCACTAAGCCATGTTGTGATGTTACGTATCTTTCGTTTTAACCTTGTAAAACGATTGTTTAGATAAGATAGATAAGATAAAATTTTATTGAACACTCCTAAAGAGGTTTTTCAGTGAACAATACATGAAGTTGAATAAAATGTAAAATTTAAAATGTGTACACTAGTTATATATTATAAAAACAAAATAAAAAGAAATAGAAAGAAAAATGAAAGAAATAAGAAAAAAAATTAATTTAAAAACTCGCTGAGAAGCTTTGTCTTCAGAGCTTTCTTAAATTGTTTCATAAGATCTATTCTATAATCCATTGTTCCATAAGATCTATTCTATAATCTATTTACGTTATAGACTATCTACCCTTTTTCAGGGGCGTAGCCAGCTTTCTGAAGAGTTGTAGGCCTGGCCGCTTCTAAAGGGAGGGCCGTAGGAGGGAGGGTTCGGGATTATGCTCCAGATAAAGGCCCTCAAAAGTGCAATTCGGCAGCACCTAAATTTTGGCATTTCATCGCCGAGAATAGGCCGGAAATTTTCATTCATTGTTAAATATATATAATGTTAAATATATATAAACGCACTTAATTAACGTCACTTACCTATCACTTGGCGAAATAAAGTTCTCGTGTTCGAGTATTAAGTGCCAATTTAACAATATGTCGTTCCAGACGTTTCGTTGAGAGCTGCTGCTGCTGTCGTTGAGAGCTGATGCTGGTGCACGCGCAATGAGCGCGCGGCGACTTTCATGTAGTCGCTTTTCCTGACGTTTTCGTTGTTTGTTCCCATCGCAGAACGTTTTACATGATGACACGGACTTGTGCATCTTGAATAGCGTGGCCATTTGTATTGCTCGATGCTGCGGAGGTGCGAAGCGTTGCCGT
The DNA here is from genome assembly GCF_052425735.1 of Oculina patagonica. Classification (NCBI taxonomy): domain Eukaryota; kingdom Metazoa; phylum Cnidaria; class Anthozoa; order Scleractinia; family Oculinidae; genus Oculina; species Oculina patagonica. The sequence goes on along the minus strand of NC_135758.1, from coordinate 44,213,995 downwards.
CGTATGTTTCGGCGATGTAGATCGCAGAAAAACGGAGGCAAGAGATGCCATACACTGAGCCGGTTGTTTCTTAGGTGAAAGCATCCTTGATAACCATAAGGCATTTGAGATCCTGCAGGGCGAGGTCAAGAGAACGCGATCACAAGTGCGGCAGCGAGCGTGCGTGCATGGAAAAGTTCCAACGTGAAGACCAGGCTATTAAAAAAAGCCCAAAACGTCTGGAATGCTATTTTGTTAAATTGGCACTTTATACTCGAACACATGAAGTTTATCTTTTTATGCTTTAAAGTACAAGTGTCACGCAGCCACGGAATTGTACTTGCTAGAGTCTTGATCAATTGAGAAAGGGAAGTTGCGATATTTATAATGCATATTGCTTTCTATTTCGTCTGGAAAGTGCTTCAGCCACAATTACTCTCTTGATAGCACATTTTAAAAATACGAGTGGGCTAAAAAAATTTGTAGGCCCGGGCCTACGGGCCTATAGGATAGATACGCCTCTGCCTTAATGTCTAAACTAGTCGTTTAAAAAAGAATCCTGTACTTTTAAACAACTAAGGAATCAAGGAAGTTCTCGATCAAATTTTCCCTTGACCGTATGGCAAGGTCAGCAAGCCATGATATTTTACCGACAATGGACATCAAGTCGTTGTCAGATTTGACAGTTGCTATTTCTATGGGATGGTCGTTTGCCTGAAAGAAAACAACACTTTTTCTGGAGACACCAGCAAAAATAAATTGGCACGCATCAGACAAAACCCCGAAATAAAACCAATTTGGCTTCTCGGCGGAAAGAAGAAGAAGTTGAACAAGCAATTGCGCCACAGATTGATCCTTCAAGCACCCTTGCCGTTTAGCTTCGACAACACCAATTGGTTGGTCGTTGTAATACATTATGTAGTCATACCTGTTATTTGGAAGTTTATCGCATCTTATGGTTTGTTCAGATCGGACTATCAGCCCCTTCTTGACGCAAAGCGGTTGCAAGATAGCGTCCAGAATCATCCTTGTGTCAGATTCTGTGCTGTTGGGTAGTGAGTAGACTGGACCGAGGCTTAGCAGCGTTGCTAAAGAGAACTTTTTGCCGAATATGGCTTTAACAGACAAATCAACCCTTTCACAGATCTTCTGCAATGCTTCATGTGTCAAATCAAAACGGCTCTCAGGCCGAACAAAAGCGATATCTTGGCGTTGTATGTATTTCTCTAGCATTGCAATTGTCCAAGTTGATCCCGAGCTCTCGAGATCAGACTTGATATTCGAAGTTGTTTGGTACTTCTTCCATAATGTCTCAAAATATTCAAAACCAAAATTCGGTGATAGCTCTAAATGACGTTCAACTTCTGCCCTGGCAAGTCCAACGGCATCGTTTTTCTGAGAAATCGTCTGCGAGTGTTGATTACTGAGGTTCATCCTGAACCTCTCAACAAGGGATCCGTCAGAAACGTAGACGTTACATTCCAGGTTCCTGACTGAGGGCTGAGGCTTCAAACCGTTATTTAGGGGTGCTAAGAACGTTTCCCAACTCCAAGGATCTACCAGTTGTAGAGATTGTAGGGCATTAATCGGTATCGGTGGAGTTGCCATGATCAGCCCAACACAAACGAACGGATAGTTTAGTAGAATGATGCCAAGCTAGATTTAACCAGAAACAGCAAGCACTCGAAATAACAGCTAGTGTAATCCGAGGAGCGGCTATTTAAAGGCTAACAAACCGTCATTAACCCGAATTTACTACGCGAAGACCACGTGCTTACTTCCGGGCAAATAAAGAAAGCGAAAATAGGCAATTTCCGAGTTACCCTTTGCCTTTTGTTTCAATACGAGTCCACGTGCAAAACCATTCAAATGATTTTGATTTGCATGAAAATGGACCTGTAGGAGAAACTCATTTTCATATGAATGGTTTCGCACGTGGACTCGTTTTGAACCAGAGGCAAAGGGTAACTCAAAAATGGCCCAAAAACCGTTACGTTCCCACAGTTCCGGGCAGACATGAGCCCGTACTAGCTCAGCGCGAAAGAACAGAGGAAATCGAGAGTTTACCATTTCGTAAATTCTCTTTAGTTAAAATCTAGCCAATCAAATCATGTATCCGCAGGGCCACCTGTTCCGCGTGCAAAGGTCCCGCTGGCGCCGGTTAAAGAAAGACAGGTGGCTTTGGGGAACTCAAATGTTGCGTTTTTCCGTTTGCGGGAATAAACCGGTGAGAATTTTCCGGCAAATGGAACGGTACAATTTTTCAACAAATACAACGGTATGGGGCCGTGGTAAGAACCGTTCCATTTTACATCCCACTGGAACAGCGGAGTGAATCATCGAGGTTCATGATAATAGTGCGAAAAAGCAAATTCCGGTTAAAACGAGAAAAAAGAAACACCTCTGAAGGTATTCCATTTTATGAAAAGCGCTATTAGAAAACGGACCGTCTTAGGAAGGAAGGAACACGGAAGTCGGTACACTCTTTTTATTTTATAAGAATCTAGTTTATAAGAATATCGAGGCTGAATATTTTAAGAATAAACCCTAGGCTGAGATTTTGAAAAGAATATAGTTTTTAGTTGAAACAAAATCAGGTATTTTCATTTCCGTCACTTTATCTCTGTGAGGAATGCTTTGTTTAAAGTCAAAACGGCCAGGCTGCAACGAAAAGCAATGGTACATGTGCACAATGTAACACGATACAGCTCTAGACACCAAACACTTGTAATTGATTACCCAATACTTGCTAAAACGGAAATGTCAAACGGTATTTTCTAAGAATGTTCATAACAAATTTTCAGCCTAAAATCGGCAGAAAAATAAGAATATTCAGCCTGGTTTGGAAAACTGTATTCTTATAAAAAAAGAGTGAATCGCCTAAATCACCACTTCAAGACGCAAGTGTCACGGTGAAACTCTCCCTTTGCGATTCAAATATTAGAAAACACATCGAAACTCAGAAAATTATGCTTTTAAAATATATTTAACCTTGCGTTGTGATCTGTTGATTTAGCCTTGACCATGTGCAAGTTTCAATTGTGATATTTAGTATATTTACTCTCTAAGATAGCAATTTCCGATGTTATTAATCTTTCTATAGCTTAGTTCCGCTCTTAGCTAAGAATTGCAAGCTAAGCGTTATTCCTCCAGAAAATGTATAATTGCAATATGTCTTGCTTTTTATCATGTTGAATTTTAGCTCAAGTAATTTATAAGTGTTCGCCAATTTAGTAGAATCTTGAGCTCAGAATCAAGCTGAATCATTAATTCAATCGTAAATCATAACATGAAAAGGAATTTCTCTTCAAGTCTTAAGAACTGTACCTGTTGTTTTTGTTCAGTAAGTAAGCACTTTCGCAAGTAACACTATTGTTTACGTATAAGTTCTTAAGTAATATCCTGGAACACATTATAAAAGGAAGATTTAAGTGTTAAGCAGTTTCCTTCCTAGAGATCGATGTTGATAAACTAGATGTACATTGTTTATTTTGTTGAAATCCTCATTTGAACTTGTAGTTCACCTGTCGCTAATCAGTGCCACATTGTAAGCGTTTTTGGTTTTAAGTAGCCCTGTACTGTACAACATTTGAATTACCTGAAGCTACCACCGAATTACCTCGAATTACCTCGAGCTACCTAAGAGATACGAGTTACCTACAGCTGTCGAGAGTTGTTTAGTCCAGATGCAATAGAGTCAAGAGAAGTTCGTAAACCTTTGATAAAGACCCTGTACCTCTGGCATAGTAACGAGTGCCGTGCAGCGAACCCGTGCTCTACCTAGCTTTCTCCCCCGTCCAAGTCGTACAAGCCGTCCGTTAAACGGCGCCCTAGCTGGTTATCCGTTTCCGTGCGTTTAGTGCACATTAGAGGCAAAAACCTACCGTTACACAAGACAGGCAAAAGGCCACCGCAAACGGCAAAAGTAAGTTTATTTTGTATATTTACTGGATTTTAAGCATAACTATACGGCAAAATAGACCCACTTTAATTTTGATTACTCCCTAATCATGATACTACAGTTCTTAAAGAGGATCACCAAAAAAGAGAGACCCTGGAAATGATGTTGCACCAAGAGGTATAACCAAAAGCTAACCGTATTACAATTTTTTTTTCTAATAATTTTGTTGGTTTATTCACAAATTGCAATATTGGTTAATTTAACTAAAACAAAATTGTAATAGTAAAGAGATTATTCTACATGACACGAGCGTGGGACAAAGAAAAAATCTGAGTCCCCGACGGGACATGATTTCGACACTGCTGATCCCAGCAGTATGCAGGACGCGTGTCACTTATCAACCTAGTAAATGGCCCAGCTCACAGCGAGTCTCACGTAGCTCAGTTGGTTATAGCGCCCAACCGGTATCTGGGAGGCCATGGGTTCGATTCCCGTCGGGGACTCAGATTTTTTCTTTGTCCCACGCTCGTGTCATGTAGAATAATTTCTTTACTATATATATGATAAATGCAAATGCGGCCTTACACTACTGAAGACCTGAAAAAAATTTTCAGGCTCTGAGCGGGAGTCGAACCCACGACCTTTGCGTTGCCAGTGCAATGCTCTACCACTGAGCTATCAAAGCCACATGAGAGCGGTCGTATATGGGTAATCCCTTTATAGTGGACATGATACTCGGCCCAAGTATATGTGAAATAAATGAATGTGTGTCCAGCAGTAGCAGTGTGAAATATATATATGATAAATGCAAATGCGGCCTTACACTACTGAAGACCTGAAAAAAATTTTCAGGCTCTGAGCGGGAGTCGAACCCACGACCTTTGCGTTGCCAGTGCAATGCTCTACCACTGAGCTATCAAAGCCACATGAGAGCGGTCGTATATGGGTAATCCCTTTATAGTGGACATGATACTCGGCCCAAGTATATGTGAAATAAATGAGTGTGTGTCCAGCAGTAGCAGTGTTACTATTTATCACCGAGCTTGAAATTTACCATCTTTTTATTTACTAAAACAAAATTGATTACAAAAAACCCTATTACAAAGGCACTACCCAGAATTATACAACTAAAGTTCACAAAAATAAGACAATAATACATGGACACTGATAGAAAGCATGTACTAAGACACATACACACTTAGTATAATAGAATATAGTCGTACCCAAAATTACAAAACAGCCCGGAGAGTGATGCACACTTTGATTTTAATCTGCCAGTAAGGAAAGAAAGTCCTCGAAAAGAACCCTAGAATGCTAAGTATTCCATCAGATCATAACATCTTTCCAATTATGGAGTTTTACATCGATCGGGAAACTCACAAAATATGTTAACAAGTGTTCCTTTTAAAGATAAGTGCAGTTTAAACTGCAAGATTCTTAATTTGTTTTCAACATTAATTTTAAATAAGGGGGTTCATTAGACAGTTTTTAAATTTAAATTTCAACAAAGGACCTTGGTGTTATGAGAAATGTTCAGTGAATGCCAAATCTGCATATAAAAATTTTAAATTGTGGGCATCAAGGTATCAAGGAACAAGGAATCAAGCAATAGGGGATCTCTAAAAGGGAGAATCTTTAAAATGGGGAAATTACTAAAAGGCAAAATCTCTAAAAGCAGGAATCTTTAAAAAGGGGGAATCTCTAAAATAGAGAATCTCTAAAAAAGGGAATCTCAAAAAGGGAGAAGTACTAAAAAGAAGAATTACTAGAAGCGGGAATTACAAAAAAAGGATAATTACTAAACATTGAATAACTAAAAGGGAAGCTCTTACAATGGGAATCTCTAGAAGGGGGATTATCTCTCAAAGAGGCAACCCCTAAAAGGTAGAATTTCTTGAAGGGGAATCTATAAAAGTGGAAATCTCCAAAAGTGTGAACCTCTTAAAGGGGAATCTCTAAAAGGGGAATTATCTCTCAAAGGTGGAATCCCTTAATCCCTTCCTTAGCTTACCAGTCTCAAAAAAATGTGAAAATGCCTTTGCAAGGTAAAAAAAGTTAAATTTGACCAAATCTGTATTGGAATAAATTTTATTTATCACCAGTTCACTTTTTTGATTGCTCATGCATATTATTGTTGAACACTCGTTCAAACTGGTAATTGTGACAGCCAAGCATGCAATGAAATAGTGAATATATAAAAGACATCTATGTGAACTGCGGTGGAAACATGAAATGAGTAAAATCGTGATCTTCACAGTGGAGAAGCAGAGATTCCCCCAGTTTTACGAATTCTTCTTTTTTGGAGATCCCCACTTTTAATAAATTCCTCCTTTTAGAAATTTCTCTTTGTAGTAGTTCCGACCTTTTAGAGGTTCCCCATTAAGAGGTTCCCCTCTTAGAAATTCCGCCTTTTGGAGATAAACTAATTTTAGAAATTCCCCATTTTAGGAATCTGCCCGTTTAGCAATTCCCATTTTTATGGATTCCCTTTTTAAGAGATTCCCCCTTTTTAGCTATTCACCCTTTTAGAGATTCTCCTTTCCAGCAATTTAACCTTTGAAGGATTCCCTCGATTTTAGTTATTCCCCATTTAAGAGACTCCTCTTTTTAGAAACTTCCCATGTCCCATTCCACATTCCTCATTTCTAATTTCCCCATTCCTTGTTATAGAGATAAGTGGTAACAGTAAGCCACCATTTGCAAATTAAATGCCTTTACTAAGTTCAATGGGGTCATCTACTTAGCCATAAGCCATGCTTTTGCGATCTGTTAATAAGTTCTTTTGTTTAAATTCCGTGATATATACTCAACTCAACTGCTCTACATGTAGTTTGTCTACATGTGTAGTCTATAGGAATTATAAAATATAACAAAACATGCAATTTTAAACAAGCTATGAGGGTAAGGAATTAAGGGCCTCTTAATTCACATGAGTCTGATAAACCAGCTGTCTCGGTTACCAGGACTAATTTTGTGGTCTGTTCAAATGGGAAATTTCATCCTGGCCGGGATGACATTCAAGAGACAAAACCAAAATAGCAACACATAAAGTTGCATTATTTGCGACTTCTCATAGCTTCATCAACACTTGAAAATATTTACTTATAAAGTAAATTTGCATACTTCTAAAGTGGAAATACATTTACAGGGCAAAAAATTATGCCTTTTTGACCACCCAGTTGCGAAAGTGAAGCTATTTTCTCAAAAAAAGGTTCATTGCGGTAACTGGGCTGGAGTGTTTTTATGGGAAAATTTTTATCCCTGTTGCTGAGATCTCTGTTGTAGAAACCGAGATCTCAGCAACCTGGCTGGTCCGCCTTCTTATATAAACACATCAAAATTTTTTCAAAGGAAATAGGAGTGAGGTGAGATCTCTCTAACTGGGCCAGCCTGGTCAACCGGGCTCATATGAAGAGGCCCCAAGTCTTCGATCAATTTATGTGTTCACCTTGTCTGTTTGGCAAGGTCAATAAGCCATGATATTTTACCGACTAAGGACTTCACATCCTTGTGAGACTTGACAGCTGCTATTTCCAACAGCTTGTCGTTTGTCTGAAAGAACACAACCTTTTCCCTGGTGACACCAGCAAAAATGTATTGGTATCCATCAGACAAAAACCCGAAATAAAACCTATTTGGCTCCTCGCCAGAAAGTAGAAGAAGCTGAAGAAGTAAGTGCGGTACAGACTGGTCGTTTAAGCTCCCTCGCCGTTTAGCTTCCACAACACCAATTGGTTGGTCATTGTAGTACATTATGAAGTCATACCTGCTAGTTGGAAGATCACTGGATCTTACGGTTTGTCCAGATCGCACTGTCAGCCCCTTAGACACACAAATCGGTTGCAAGATAGCGTCGAGAATCATCTTTGTGTCGGGTTCTGTGGTGTTGTGTTGTTGAAGTTGACCAAGGTTTGCCACAGTTGCTGGAGGGGACTGTCTGCCGCATATGGCTTGAACAGACAAATCAACCCTTTCGCATATCTTCTGCAATTCTTCACCTGTCATATCAAAACGGACCTCAGGCTGGACAAAAATGATATCTTGTCGTTTTATGTAGCGTTCTAGCTTTGTAATCGTCCAAGTTGATCCCGAACTCTCACAATCAGACTTGACCTCCAAAGCACTCTTATAGTTTTTCCATTTTGTCTCAAGAACTTTAAAATCTGTAAACGGTTTTAACAAACTCGCAAGATCTTCCTTAGCGTTAAATACCATCACATCTTTGTCGTGTTTCTTCTCCAAATGTTGAAATTGCAGGTTCTCCTTGAACCTTTGAACAAGCGACTTGTCAACGCCGGAAGGTTCACTTTTCACGACTGTGGTCCTGCTTGAGGGCTGAGCCTTCACACCGCTTATATTCAGAGGTGCTAAGAACGTTTTCCAACACCAAGGCGCTCCTACTAGATGATATTGTGGGGTATACCCAGATGCCATGATCAGCACAATACAGACGACCGCGAACAGATCTCCCCGGACGCCAAGTCAGCCGCCAACTGAACCAAGATGTTGGTTCGATCCTCACAAGCTCGATTTTGTGCCTTCTGTTTTATCAGAAACGGCAAGCACTTGAAATAACCGCTAGTATGATCCAAGGAGCGATTACTTAAATGCTTCCAAACTCTCAACAACCGAATTTACAGCGCGAAGTGCGAAGACTATTCGAAATCTACACTGACAAAACAATGTACTTCGATGTAAACCCGATATGGGGATTTCTTCCCCAACAGCGCACGCTCTTATTGGCTACTTAGAGGTCACATGTCATCTAACAAAAAACCTGTTTCCCGCCGTTTCCCGCCAAAAGTCCCGAGCGGGCAAAATCTTTGCTGTTACATCACAGGTGGCCCAGACGTTGTATTGCGAGACATATTGATGTTGGCAACTGCGTTACGTTTTCAGCCGTAAGACAATGTATAAGAATGCTTCGAAAATTGCTCCAAATACTACGTGTAAAATAATTGAAATAAATGTGGCTTAGGCCCGGTTCAGACGCCGTACTTTTCATGAGCCGAACTCAATTCGCATTTGGACCGACCCAAATTGACAAAAGTACGCCTCTTGATCCAGACGCCGTACTTTTTGGCCGTTCCGAGGCCGTTCCTAATACAGTTCCAATAAAACCAGTCAAAATACATTATAATAATTTATGAATTAGGATCGGCACATGAAAAGTACGGCGTCTGAATCAAAGCCGTTCCAAAGGCGTTCCACAGGCGAAATTCTCAGCCAAGCCAGGCGGGAAGAACGGTTGAGCCGTTCCAAATTGAAATAGCCGTTCTAATTTGATTCAGACGCCGATCTTTTCATGTACTTAATTCAAGGAATTAGGTTCGGCTATGAAAAGATCGGCGTATGAAACGGGCCTTACATTTGGTTGTCTTGCATTATTTTGAACTCTTTTTTTATGATGGGTTTTAAGCCGTTTAGGCGAGTCACGCAAGCATAACCTTCGAAAGTGTGACTCGTCTAAACGGCTTAAAGCCAACCATAGGAACACACAGAAGTCGAAATAATGCAAGACAAGCCAAATGTAAACCAGATGTAGGCTAACCGACGACCCAGGTTCGAATCCTCTTAGCGTCACCTTTTTTAACCTGTGAATCACACTTAACAGACGTTTTTCTTACCTCATGTATGAAAGAATGAAGTCTCACTACATTAACTGAGTGTATAAACGCACTTTGAGCCGCGTAAATTGATCTTGCTTCAGAGGCCTTCGCCTAGATCGTCTGTATGTTTTTTTTTTTTTTTTTTTTTTTTTTTTTTTAAGCACATAACATGAGATAAATAGGGACCGCGCAGAAGTCGGACCGTAAGTGACAAGGAGGTCTCAAGACAACATTTAAGTTCGAAGCTTATTCTTGGTGACTATCCAATGTCTTTTCTTATGTTAACATCGTAAAAACAAATTAAAGGATAAAACAAGCAAACAAATATTTTATAATAATTTGAAACATTTTATTTTGTCTAAACTGTTCTACCAACAAGGAACCAGGGTTTGCCAACTAAAATATTAAAAAAAAAAGTGCAACGGAAACAAAAGCTAAATATAAGCAGTATAAACGGTATTAAAGGGGTGGGGGCTATTTTTCCTCATCATAAACACCAGAGGAGGGTCTGGATTGGGAAGTAAGGAAGTAAACGTTTTAGCAAGCTATCAGTAACCAGTAAGAATGCTGTGGCCAATAAACTATTCCTCGATTAACAGTTTGGCCGTTTGTCGCTTGTTTGTTTTTAGCTTCCTCGTCCAGACACCCTCGAAGCATAGGGACGAAGAGATCTGGGTACGAGATCAGGTGGTTCATTGTCGCTGGAAAAATAAAAATAGTATTTGGGAATATAAAAACATATGGCGAAAATTTGTTATCTCTCGCCGAAAAAAAAACGAGTCTCGCTTTTGGGTTTTGCGGTTAAATATTATTGCTCGCTACGTCTGCTAAAAAGTAAACGGGAACCGCAAGCTCTACAAAAATCAAAGATGCGACGACTTGTTTTCTAAATATTGTTAATATAGAATAAACAGTACTTTGAGTGATTTCTAATTCTGTCATTCTCTGTCACAGTATACGGGACTTGTTAGAAGTCGAATGTCATGGGCTTTGCTCCAGATCTTCTCTCCATTGCCCAGTTCAACGCCATACCACGTGTTAAATTTCTGTGTCAACTTGCCTTGGGAAAAGCCAACGTTATCTGCGGAGGCTGCGATGACTTCTGATCCAATTTTTATGTCGGCTGGCTTGGATTCCCTATCTCTGATCACATAATATTCCTTAGCTCTGGGTAATTCATCGATCTCGCTGACTTTGGCGCCATGTTTACCCGAGGGGGCTACCTCGACACTTGTTTTGCGGACCTTGGTGATGTAACCGTGGAAGTAGCGGGTGTGCTTATTGACGGAATTCCAGCGAGCAAATACTTCGGAACCAATGGTGAGACAGTCTAAAATGATAACAATCAATTTTTATTATTTGAAAACATAATGTATATTACCAGAAGATTGTACTTTGAACGGTAGGGGGGGGGAGAAGGTGGGGCAGGAAAACTCGAAAGGTGCGAAACGAGAGGGCAGTATATGGGGAATTCCCAGGTGGCGGAAACAGACACAAAATGAGAAAATTAAGCCCCACTTTCGTTGATGGTAGGTCGTCACATATTATAAATTGAACACCGATGAACAAAATGAACAGTTTCCAACACAAGAAGCTATTATCCCTAGACAACAAACTCACCTGTTTGAAACTCACAGCCGTAAACTTCTGCTCTCAAGCAGACGGTGGATCCCATGAAGTCTTTTGAGTTCTGATGACGCAATATCCTCAATGTTTTAGCCACAAGCCTGTCCTTCAAGTAGTGTTTTGCCACGGTGTTCCCGTCTCTGTTACCTTTGAATACCTTCATATTGCAAAAAAAGAAAAAAAAAAAAGCCTCAACAAATAACTGCGTTTTTCCTCGCGCGCTCGATTCTTCACCCACTCAAGAGCGACGTTAGAAATTCGACTCGGTAAGACATTCCATACTGATGACGTAGGTCTATAGAGAGATTTAGAAAGTGACCTTGATTGGTCGTTGCTAGGTGCGAAAATTTCGCGCGCAATGGGCCCCTTGCAGAACATGGCGTGACCTTTTTAATCATTAAAATACGTGGTGGTGCAAAATAATTGTCAGAAAAGAAAAGAGCGTGCCAATTTTGAGACTGCTAATGCTTAAGCATTAGATTTTATGGTGGATTAAAAAAAATAAAAATTGAAAGGAATTTTTCATTAAAAATTTGCTGGATGGCAAGTCTTTCCATCCAGCATATAAATCCTTTAAATTTTGGACACTTTCAAACCACTATAAAATATCACGATCAAAATTGGCACCCTTAACTAATTTCATCATGCTCTTACCATTTCTAGCAACCATTTGGCACTACCACGATTTTTTTATGATTGGCATGGTCACGTGAGCGTTTTCTGTAAAGGGCCTATTAAAAATTAACTTCAGCAGTTTTATATAAAGTCTGGAAATATCTGTTAACTTTGTCGTCAGAAGAGGATTCTTTAGGTACACTCCCTAGGGGATCTCGGGCGAAGGGACAATTCTGAGGACACGAAGGGAGATCCAAGCTACAGAAAAACGACAGATTACTGATTGCATACGAAATTATGCTAACACGAGGTTAGCAAGAATTGCTTAGTTTTCTTCGATGGGTATTCATTTCCCACCTTATATCGAGCTAATGTTATAGTCGAAGCAACCGAGGAACTTATTAGTTAGTACCCGTACCTTGTCCCGTCCCGACTCCTGGTAAGTAAGCCAGTTTTTCCCTAATGAATATTTTAGTACATATTGCAGGACCCATTTCCGTTCTCGTGGATGACCTTGAGTTGCAACAGCAGTCACCTCCATTGTACGGCCAAAATCAATCTAAAAAAACGTACATTGTGGTAAAGACTGCTATTAGATAAAGCTGAGTAAGAGAGTGTCTATGCATTCCATGAATTATTTTACATTTTCTCAGGAATTTTTTTTAATTGCTAAGCTTGGCTAGCACACCTCAGATCGACCGTTTGTGTGCAAATCAGAAAATGAAGTTGTATTTCTTTTTTCATTATTTAAAGACTTTTTGATCAAGTTTAGTTTTCACTGTTTCGAGTCTATAAAAGTACAGTACAGAGCTTAAAATCGTATCGTAACGGATCCTTAAATAGAATGCGCAGCTGTTGACTCAAGCAGGAACAAGTACAATTGAGGTTAAACGAAGTTAGTGTATATCATCGTATTTAAAATTGGGTTTTCCCGCAAAACAAGTTGTAATGTGAGACCGAGCTAATATAGGTCCTAACATTAACACGAGCCTTACACATTCTTACGCTTATCAAGAAATCAGAAATAAAGCTTATCAGAAAAGTGTAAATGCTCTTGTTTACAACCAGTGTAGTTAATTCAAGTGAATGCATATATATTTTGTACTGACCTGAAAATATTTGGGAAAACTACTTCTAGCTGAACACCAAGCGCTGCTGCCATGGAGACGGCCGTGTTTGGCGCGATGTCGCGAATCTCGTTCTGATGAAGCAGACAGCTGGTGACTAAAGATCATTCTGTTCTTCAAACCAAGTGGCGATGAGCAACCTAGCAACAATGGCAATATAGAGCAACTCCTTCATGTGCCAACCAATGAATTAGAGGTACTAAATATTAAGTTATCGAATTTAAAAATCAAGCCGGAAAGCTATAAATGACTCAGTGTCTCAAGATATTCGCGAACTGCTAAGGCCATTCCAATAAAATGTTTCGTTTCCCATCGCCCCGTCTCTTGTGATGGTGGGTCGGTCGGTCGGGCAAAAAAAGAGAAAAGAATGAACATTTGAAGGGTTCTGGGTTCCAGAAAAGGCCGGGCTGCTAAGAAAGAAAGCCTGATTACAAAGTCAACTCGAAAACGTGGTCTTTTTGTTCGTTATTCCTTAACAGTCTTTAAATAACGTAGTATCGATGTTTATTAAAGACAAAGACATCACATCATACCAATTGTTGTTAATAAAACAAGATCGTGTGCTTGTAAAATGAAGTACTTGCTTCTTTGACTAGTGAATCTGGATTTTTTTTTTACTTTTCGAAAAAAATGGGTCGGACGGGCGATGAGAAACGAAACATTTTATTGGGATGGTCTAACTTAAAAGGGAGTTTCTTTTACAATGTTCCCGACACATATCACATAAACTAAATAACACATGATCCATTAGAACCCCTGCGTGCTGTTACAAACTTAATTAGTTTTACAGCTAAAGCCCTCATTTAATGTTGTTAATAAAGAGTGAATTGGAAAATTGGGATGTAATAACCAAGCAAAGTAGGTCAATGAGCACAGTGAGTTCAAGAGACAAGTAAGGAGGAGAAGAGGGTGGTCAGAGGAAGCACCCTTCTCCCCCTCTCCCGCCATCTTCTGACCTGGTTTTGATTACTCTTTGGGTGATTAACACAGTTATATTTTAGCACACTAAAACAACGCATGTGTTATATGCAACCGTGGTATGAAACATACAGTCTTCACACAAGGAGTGAAACGTGCCCAGACTGAGGTTTCAAACGTGCCACTTACTAATGCACGTGGGAGCCGGGTTACTCCAGTTCCCATGAATTTGGCATCTTGTCTCTTCATGTCCACGAGGGGAGAATCCGTAGTTACACTGATACAGAACTACATTTCCAAAGAAGTACTTGTTACTCAGCTCTGATGTGAATTTTCCATGCTCTGGTTTTCGCGGGGCATCACAAGTTTGTACTGAAATGGAAGATAAGATAAATTAAGAAAGACGTTATTTTTTAAAACATTTTGTTAGCTTTCTGCATTGACTGTTTTTTTTTTTTTAAATTAGACTTCTCTTCTAGTAAGCTGAATTTTCCCCTTGCTTTTGAGAGGTGTCGTGCGAGGCACGGAGGCGTAATAGTCAGTGCGCAGACTCCGCCCATGGTCTCCCCTAGTGCTTCGCTCAACCCAGACGTATAAATAGGTACCGGCAAATCGAATACTGGGGTAACCCTGCGATAGACAAGCATTCTATCCAGACGGTGGGGGGGGGGGGGGGGGCACAATACTTCTAGTCACTTCATGCTACGGAAAACCGGGATAAGCGCCTGCCTGATGAGCCACTTTCTTTTATTTTGAAACGTATGACATTTTAACCAAAAAATTCAGTTCCATACTAATGATGTAACTCTACAGATCTGTAAATTCAGTGTCAGTTGGATTGAAAAAAGTCAATACTTACGATAACAGACTGGTTGAACGCCGCTCCAAGTTGCGTTCGCCAAACACCGTCTCTCTTTAGATCCCCTCATGAGGTAGCCTTCAGCAACATTACACATGAACACATAAAGTTTTCCGAAAGTATCCCCTGTTTTTCTCTGAATCCATCCATTTGAAGGGCTGTTAAGACTACCGCAATTTACAGCTACACCGTGGGAAAAAACGAAAAGTAAATAGCTACGATTAAAATGACTATCCAATATCTGCAGTGCTTGTTTAATCAAACTGTTAAAAAATGATTACAGAGGCAGAAGGGGAAAATGGGAAAATCTAGAGTTTCAATGACGAGATACAAAGAATCCTTGCTGCCGGCCATTGCCAGTTTATAATCCGATTCAATCCACTTCAATTTTAACATCACATGTTCCTTTATAAGTTACAACAATTCTTCTTGCTCTTTCTCCTAAGCTTTCCTTAGCTTTTAAAATTCATAGCGGAACTCCCCAGCAGAGCCTCATGACCATAACGCAGGCATAAAAAGTAGGAGAACAATGTATTTCATTTTCATGGTCATCATGGCTAGCGGCATGGTTTGCGGGCGCGTGCGCCCACCGTACGTCAACATGGCGGCTTTACTCCATAAATAGGTTAACGTCAGCTTACATTTTTGATAATGAACAATCATGTAATGGTCAATCCACTGATCAGTACCACATGACCATATCGCAGGCTTATGTGCAGAACTCATCGAGGTCGCATGGTTTTTTTTTCTAGTCCGCTATTCCTGAACAAGCTCGGTTAATAAAAGACTTCTAACACGAAGGTACGATTGAAAAGTGACCTTTAGAAACTTTACCCCGTCCAACACGTCGTGATAGCCTAGTTTTAGTTATTCACCCCCTCAGCTGTTTTAGTTATTACCTTCACAGCTAAAACCATGTTCTGTCCAGACACCATCTTGACACTCGATCTGTGGAATTCCCACCAGTTCATAACCAACCCGACAACTGTAGTAAACTTTCTCTCCATTTAGATATTTGCTCTGTGCGCCACGTGCCGAGGTGACGTAAGCGAATTTAGGTACTTTTGGAGCATTACAACTTGGTGCTGAAGTAAAATAAAATATATTTTAAAGGGTAGCAATATGTTTTGTTTTTTATATATACAGGCAGTAAAAGTGGGATACCAATACGGAAGATCCCGTCCTTCTCATATCAGCTTGTCTTCGTATTATAGTAAATCTATCAACGCTAAAAAAAAAAACAAATTGCAACTTTTTTTTCGGCGGAAAATTTCATCACTAATTTGCAGTTTTACATGTCACTCCGCCTTCTTGGCTTTAGAAATTCGGTCGGTTTTGAAATAAAGTTTAGTTTTACCTGGGTGTCGAAGTAAATATAAACAAATAAAGAAAGAAAGCCTCCAGTTTTAAATGTTTGCCTTAAAACAAATCAAAAGCAGAAGTTTTAGCTAAAAACACTAGCCCCTTTAGGAGTAAAGTAATAAAAAGTTTTGCAAAGGCACGTAGATATAACGAGAGAAAAATGCTGATCTTGAAGGTATTAACTTCCTTAGATTCCAAAAGGCGTCTGATTCTCCAATGTGGATAGAATTGACAATGATTCCCAGGAGATGGAGTGATCAGAATATAGACAAAGTTCTTCCACATGCAGAAATGCTCTTACCACTACAACTGAATCTGAGTTTAGACCATTCACCCATGTTGCATTGCCTCACGGGAATGCCCACCATAATGTAACCAGCTCTACAACTGTAGTAAATGGTCTCCCCGCTTTCGTAACGCTTCTTAGAAGCCTTCCAGGTCTGATAAGCGAACTCAGGAACATCTGGGGCCTTGTTACACCAGTGGGCTATGTATAAGGAATTAAATATAGTGATGTTTAATCAGTTGTTAATGAAACTGGTCAATCTTAAATCATGATATGATAAGATCAAATTTGTCTTTAGGAGTGACAGGTATAATGAAAAAGCAACGTTCTTAAAAGAAATGTAGCTATCGTTCTGGACTCCAACCAGTCGGAAAGCATTTTCTAAACTAGTAATTCCAAAACTAATATTTTTTTTTATTTGGAAGCCACCTTAAAAGAACAAGCTTAATGACCAACAGAAAAACAAAGCAAAATACGTCTAGGGAAGTTTCCTCTTTACTCTTTTAGTGCTTCCTCAATCTCTGGACTTTCTGATCAACCCATCTACTCTTAGCTCCAGTATCATACACACTTGCTGTGTTTGTTTGTTTTTTATGTCTCCATAAAGTTTTTCAAGCATCAAGTGCTTGTCACACCTTCTATATGGCAAACAAAAGAAACTCTGCTATCTTCATCAACCTGTTTTCTTACATTATTTGTAAAAATGCGGACGATTCGTGATCAGAGATTAAACTTGATTACACATGTTATAAAAACATCGAAATTGAACAAGCCATCATTCAAAATTCGTAATAATTGTATCTTACACATGCATTTTGGTTGTTGGCCACTCCATGATCCATTCCTCAAGCAAGTCCTTTCAGAAGGTCCCACAAGTCTGTACCCTGGCCCACAACTGAAGATCACACTATGGGGATGAGTTGTTTGGGAGCCAAACATCCAGCCATTATCAGGAGGCAGCAGTGGGCCACAGTTGCCTCCTAAAGAGAAATCGAATTGTAAAAATTACCGAAGTGAAGCTAGCGTGTCGAGCGGGTTTAGCTTCAACCAGAAGAAAAGCAGTCATAATGACCAATCTCAACAAGAGTTGACAACGGCAACGAACCAATGAAAACACGCACGAAACACATTTAACCGGCTAATCGTCGTAAAGCAAAATCACAGCAGTTCCGAATTGTTTCGCTTGGCAATTGCAGTCCCCTCTATTGCCAAAAGAGCCAATTTCAAGTGAATTAATAAAATACCCTTACGGTGGGAATACGAAAACCGCCACTGTCCATTTGGTTATATTTTATGCAGTTTGAGCTGTCATTCGATGTTTTCTTTTACAGAAATTCACATTCGAATCAACAAGTTTTTGGAAGTTGATTGTATAATAAAATTGAACGCTAAAAAATTTGAACGACGTTTCGACCGTTCGACGGTCATTTTCAAGTTAGGTGTTAGAATAAAATTACATGTGTAAATATAGTAAAAGCGCTAAAATATGTACATACAAACAATAGACAATA
The DNA here is from genome assembly GCF_052425735.1 of Oculina patagonica. Classification (NCBI taxonomy): domain Eukaryota; kingdom Metazoa; phylum Cnidaria; class Anthozoa; order Scleractinia; family Oculinidae; genus Oculina; species Oculina patagonica. The sequence goes on along the minus strand of NC_135758.1, from coordinate 44,196,202 downwards.
AGAATAAAAAGGCTAAAAATAGAGTGAATTCGTGTAACCCGTTTTTTATATGCAAATGCGCCGTGTAATATTTAAATGAGCTGTACAGGAAAACAGAAAATTGCGGACAAATCGTAATTATTTGCATGTGGAAGTCAGGTTAAAATTCAAGCATTTACCAATATGTAAAAACCAAAACAGATAACGGGGCTTAAAATTTATCATGCCTTGAATTGTCTTGCGATTTTAGACAAACATTTTATATTCAACATCCCGTAAAGAAAAATAAATTAAACTTGACTGTAACACAATTCTGCGCGAGCAATCCAATGGGGAGCTTTAGCAAATCACGATGAGAAACAACTTTTGTTAAGCAAACAAATGGTTTAATGAGCAGGAAAATAGCTGTGCACGTGTTCTATTACTCTTGGCAAATTTCTTTCCCATCTTCTGAAAAACAACAATGTAAAATGACTAAATCCTGCGTGATTTGAACCAGACCGCTAATTTTCGATTTAGGTTGAACATGTTCTTGAAGTGCTTAAAGAAAGACACCTCCTGTTTATACTTATTTTCTGTATAACTATTAAAGTGATTTCTTTGAGGTTTGCTGACCACTCGTGTATTGTTTTATTGTACAACAACATTAGAATATTATACGACTCATTAACATATAAAAAACGGGTTACACGAATTCACTCTAATGGCTAAAAAATAACTTTGTGCGAATGGCATGCATAGTTGTAAAAGATATAATTAAAAACGTAAAGCAAGCGAATAAGACGACGAGAATAAGAACATTAAAATACCTAAAAATATCTAAACAAATAATTTCGCGCGGAGCGAGTCACTTTTTTTTATTAAGTTTCGGTTTCAGAAGTCTAATAAAAAGCATTTCAAAAATCAAACAGTCAAGCTTGCTTTGGCACTTCCTTAAAATCTTAAAGTTCTTCTAGATGTTGTGTGGCTCCTTTCCGTGTTGTTCTTTCACGTGATGTCCGATAGACGATCCTTTGTGTTCTTCGATGCGCTGGTGCGAGTATCGACAAGAATACACCTAACTTGAAAATGACCGTCGAACGGTCGAAACGTCGTTCAAATTTTTTAGCGTTCAATTTTATTATACAAGTAATTCACATATCTAAGATAAATGAAAGTGTTCACGGTTTCCTGATTCGAGAAAAAGTGTTACGTTATAGGTGACACCATCCACCAGATAAATAATTAATTTACCCAGTGGATAATCTGCGTGTTAGCAAAACTATCTACGATATGTTATTTACCGGGTGGTTTGATTTGCTTGATTCATGATGTAATTAAATGACCAATTCCGATCGGTTTTCTGCGTATTTTATTTTTATTTAGAGAACTAACAAGGATATGCACTAGTTCAGTTTTAATTAGGAAATCGTATTTCATTATAGGATAACACTCAGACCTTCTTTGTTCTGAACTCTGAAACACGTGATTCTAGTAGGAACTACTAAATACCTTGGCATAGAACTTCTCCACTTGTCCATGTTCCATCTGCCTGACACATCCGCGTAGATGTTCCTTGTAGAGAAAATCCTGTGTTGCAACTGAAGGTTATCACATTAGGGTATGTTGTAGAGTTGCCATGGGCAACGCCATGTTCAGGAGCAACTAAAGGACCACAATCAACCGCTGGAGAGAAAATAACATCAGAGTGAAACGGAGTCAAATCATTCTTTCAGGATAATTTTTAAGTGAACAGATATAAACTCGCGAGTTTCCTGTAAATGCTACCTTTTTCAATTTTCTTTTTAATATGACAACGTTATTGCAATTAGGTGCAAATAACGTTTTTCTTCCAGTTAAACTTTGTTCAACTCCATATGTGATCAAATACTGTATTTTTCAATAGCTGGCAGATTTTCGCATGCTCATTGTTCAAGAGATATGGTCGATGCGAGTACAGACCATGCAGATGACGTTTTCAGTAGCGCAACACAAGCAAACTTCTTAAAACTCGTGTAGTTGTCGTGACTTTCGTGATAAACAAAAACAAGAGAGTCGTGAAATTCTTTCCGTTATCACGCGCAAACGTGATTTCGCACTGATTTCCATCCACCAGTAAAGTTTATTAAATGTTATTGTTAAGAAGAGAAAAAATGAGCACATTTTTCCATAAAGGAAAAAGGAGGAACCACGAGCCAAGCGGCCCACACTGCCGGAGCTTATCCCGGTTTCCGTAGCATTAAGCAGCTAGGAATATTTCTACACCCCCCTGAATGGGATGCTAGTCCATTGCAGGGTTCCCCCCCCCCAGCATTAAAGTGCCTATGAAGTAAAAAAAAAATTGCTGTTTGTTTTATAGGCTTTTAAATATAAAGAAGAATGGCGTTTTCCTTTTTGCAATATCTTTTTTCTTTTTAGAGATATTTACGTTTTTATATTATGCAAATGAGGAAAGTGATGACGTCATTAATTGTTCCACAAAAAGATGATGCATTGAATCAAGAATATCTCTTGGAATATTTGAGTTGTGTTCTTCAAACTTGGCACGATTAATTTACACCACAAAAAACACAAAATGACGCCTGTCGTGCCGTAGCCATGGCAACAGTTTTGCTGCAAATACCTATTTTAATTAATAATGATATCTCCAGTTTTTGCTTAATCAAGGATGATCCACTCCCAACAAGCTAATGAGGAGAGTTAGGGTAATAGGGCATTATGTGTGTTCCAAGCTGGACTCTCTGTCCCACTTTAAAGGGTTGCAAAGTGAGATATTTGGTTTATAACAGAAAGAGCCTGGAACCAAGAGTGTTGCCATGGTTACATCATAGTATGAGCCATCTTGCACCTTTAAGGAAGGTCACTACTGATGTCAAGTTTCAGAAAAAAACACCTTTATATTTTCTGTGATATCCTTGATTTTGTGATCTATCTTTTTGTGGAACAATTTATGACGTCATCACTTTCCTCATTTGCATAACACAAAAATGTGAATATCTCCTGAACGAAAGAAGATTTTTCAAAACGGTAAACGTCATTCTTCTTTATTTGTAAAAGTCTTTTAAATAAGCATTAATTAATGTTTACTTCATAGGCACTTTAAGTCGCCGTTACCACAACACAAGTGACCCCGGCCGGGGCCCGAACTCGGACCGCTCGATCCCGAGTCCGGCGCTCTAACCATTAGGCCACCGCGCCTCCCAACACATTTTTCCATAGCCAACACTTATTTAGACCATAGAAATGACGTAATAAAAAAAATGTCAGAAACCTTTCAGCGATACTATTGGATCGCTTCCCTCATAGTTCCAGTTGAGTTTGAACATATTATGACGCCATTTCTAGGTCTATAATGCAAAGTATAGATCGTGGTAAAATGTATTTAATAACAAATTCACCTTCACAAGTAACCTCTTCCCCGCTCCACTGCCCATCGGTCTCACATTTTCTGGTGACAGATCCTTGGAGTTGAAACCCAGCATCGCACTTGAATTCCAGCTCATTTGGATAAGTCGTCTCAAAACCAATCACAGACCCGTTTAGTGGGCTTGGTAGATGTCCGCAGTCTTTTGCTAATGAAGAACGAGTTCTCGTTAAATTAGCAAGGGTATTTGCCATTGTTTCTAGCTTTTTTCACGGCAGGCAAACACGCGACTGGTGTTAATTTGGTTACAAAACCCGGCCTCCTATGCAGCTCGAGCTCCTAAACCAATCGAGCCTTACTTTGACCGTGCTTAAGTTCGCTTTAGCTTTCCACATAAGAAACTGTATAATACAGTACAGTATTTGTTTTTGACAAAATCTCAAATCTTTGTCTTAAGCATTAATTAACTAATTAATTAATTAGAAAACGTTTTTTTTTTTCACTTTTACTGATAAATCGTCATCTTTGCATACAAAATCCCATTGCATATAACAGGCCATAAGACTGAATATAAGATACCGTCCAGTATTAAGTGGGGCTCACAGAAACAATTTGGCCGGTATCTCAGGAACAAACTGTAGAGGAGACGCAATTACAAACAAAGTTTATGTACCTTCGCAAAATATGTCAGTCGAGCTCCAGGTTCCGTTTGCTTGGCACTTGATTTGGGAAGACCCACGAAGAATAAATCCCATGTCACAAGCTGCTTTCACAACGTTGGGGAAAACTGTGCTTTCACCACTGAAACTACCATTTTGAAAAGCGTGCAGCGGGCCACAGTCGACCGCTAAAAACAAAACCACATAGAACTTTTGTTAAACCGATGGCACTTAGTCCTTAAACAAGGCAAACGGAACGGAAACGATATATATCCACTTCATATACCCTTCTTTGCTTAACTTACTTCAAGATGCTTTACTGATCGTAAACGGGAAAATATTTGGAACGCCATCTTCTTGAGAGTATAAAATATATCTTTCTATGTGTTGAACTTACGCGTGCAAATCGTTTCCATTCCACTCCATGTTCCATTAGCCTGGCACTGTCTTGTGTTGGAGCCACTGAGGATAAATCCAAGATGACAAAAGAATTGTACAGAATTAGGGAACACTGTCAATTCGCCGAAAAAACTGCCATTCCTTGGAACTGTTAATGGACCGCAATCAACAGCTGCGGAAACAAGATATAAACTGGGTTTATATTCAGCAAGTACTGCAAATAACACTAACTAAACACGAAACAAAGATATTCCATCAAAGATATTTCAGTTTAACGTGCTATTTTTTTTTAATAACGTTAAATAGCCATCACTTCTGGAGAAAGTGATACGGGCCGGGGGGGGGGAGGCCAAAAAATTTGGGGGAAAAAAAAAAAAAAATTTCCCTTTCCCCACCAAAACAAAAAAAAAAAAACGGACCTTTAGCTTGCTAAATCTATTTAATATTTGCTGAAGAGCTCCTGGATAGTCTTTGATTTTACCTTTGCACGAGGTCTCATTACCACTCCAAGACCCATCTGCCTGGCAACGCCTTGCTGTTGACCCATGTAAAATAAATCCTTCATCGCAGCTCAACCTGACCTCATTCGGGAAGGTTGTCTCACGGCCGGTAATAGACCCATTCACAGGAACTGTAAGAGGACCGCAATCTTTAGCTGTAAGAGAAGAACGAGTTCGGTTATCATCAACATAGACACCAATGACAAAGAAGACCGCATAGCCATTTACGGACAACCACTTTTTTAAGAAGCTCTATCAGATATCAAAACGCTGTTGGAAGTTTGTAGAATAATTCTTACATCCAAAATTCACGAGGAAATATACCTATTTTTCATCGAAGAAACGTTGACCCTGTAAAAAGCATAAACCATGGACGATATGACCCACTGGTATTCTGGGCTCGGTTCAATCCACCTCCTCCCAGATGGATTTGTCTCGACGTCCCAATCAACTTCTCTACGCTTTGTTACCACCAACTAGACAGCCTTGAAAAGCTTAGTAGAATTTCTTTTATTGATATTTCTTTCTTTATTTAGAGGTCCTAATAAGCTAACAGTCTTATACAACCTTAAATAAAGGCTTTATTATCATGTTTATATCTGTCACCTATTTAAGACGACGACTTATGGCCTTTTGGTCATTTCCAACCCATCCTTGTATCTTTAACAATTGAAGTTTGCATTGTTCCATACCTTCGCAATAGCTTGAGGTTTTGCTCCATGTTCCATTTGTTTGACATTGTATCTTAGGGGAGCCGCGAAGGATGAATCCGTTGTCGCAAATGTGGGAGACATAATTTGGATACACTGTATGTTCCCCGATGATACTACCATTCTGTAAAGGCTTGGGCCGACCACAGTCAACAGCTAGAAAGGAACATCAAACGAAACAAGGGACAAAGCGTAATAACATTATATATCTCTTTCACAGGGAAAAGCTTATCAACAGGCTTCTTATGTTAACAGCAAAATTGAGAGGAAAAAGTAAGCTAATTAGTGTAATGTTTATATTAAAGTAAATTTGCTTTTAATATTGTATGTACTGTAGGTATTGTATGTAGGCAAAATGCTTAAAATAAATGATAAAGATATTAAACAATATTTTTTACAATAGAGGGTAACGATTTAATCGATGACAGAACATAATCGTTCGTCCGTCCGTCAGCCCGTTGGACAAAAAAGCATTTACGGTCAATTTAAATTTCTTGGTACAGCTGTTTATGGAACCGAGTGATACTGAATACTATACAAACACAAAGACGAGAACAAAACTAAAATGTCGACACGAGATAGATACGAAAGAAGAAAGAACATGGTTCTCAACTTCTGGGCACAAATCCGGTTACTTGCCGAACACTGACCAAAAGTGCCCAAGGCTCGCGTTTGAGAGTGAAAATAGATAAGACAGTATATCGAATACCAGTATCGAAGTTGTTGGATTGTTGTTGTTGTCTTTTTGTACGACTGCATGAGTTCAGTCGATGTTACAGGTGAAGAAGTCGATTGGTGTTATGTTACATTTGCGTACAGAGCGAAGTGCTACGAGTGATAACTTCAATGTAACGGCTGCTCAAAAACTTAACGACAGTCCTGAAGCTTGACGTTTTAAAATAACAGCATTGCTGTCCGAGCTTCAAACCTACCACTACATACGGTAGGAAAACCACTCCATGTTCCATTTGACTGACATGTTCTTAGAGTGGATCCATTGAGAATAAATCCAGGGTCACACATAAATACCACATTATTAGGGAACACTGTGGAGTCACCAGAAGAGGAGCCGTTTGTGGGTACAGATATAGGACCACAGTCGACAGCTAGAACCAAGAGGAACGAATAACGTTTTAATAGTTTGTAAGTGAACCATTTGTAGTGAGTGTCTTCTGGGACACCATTATGGGAACACCTTACTCCTGCCCGTCGGGCGGCGGACGTAACTATTCTTATAGCGGCTTGCACTGTCATTCATATTCAATTTCTAACTCGAAAGTTCTATATAAAAGAACGTTTAATACTTGTAAATGTGCCCTGCTACGTATTTATGGACCCAATTAAAGGACAATATTTGTTTACTTCTAAGAAATAGAAGGGGCACGACCTAAAAGTCTCGTCACGTCGTGGTATTTCTCTCATAGACGAGTCTTGCAACATTTGTTGCTAAATTGGCACTGAAATAATCTATCAATTAACGATTTCCCAACGTACATTATTACTAGTGCGGGGTATCCTGCAACGCTTTTTTGATAGATTCACGGCACCCTCCAAAAAAACACGCTCAGCAAAGCCAGATATATTATATTTTTGCTAAAAAACCTACCGACACATATGGGTGTGAGCCCACTCCATGTCCCATTAGCCTGACACGTCCTGATAGTGGATCCATTGAGAATGAACCCAGGGTCACAGCTAAACAGTTTACTGTTGGGAAACACTGTTAAGTCACCAGAAGATGAGCCGTTTATGGGAGCAGATAAAGAACCACAGTCGACAGCTAGAAAATACGTTCAATAAAATAAGTTGAATTAGGACCTGGACCTCAGCTGGTTTAGGTTCTTCACAAATTTCATTTTTTTTTTGGAACAGGTAAGCCTCATATGCATGCATGAAATGTTTCGAAATCATCTTCAAAAATTTTTTTTTTTTTTTTTTTTTTTTTTTTTTTTTTTTTTTTTTTTTTTTTAGGGGGCCCCCCGGGGAAATATATAAAAAAAAAAATTTTTTTTTATAATTATGTTCCTTCTGGATTTTTTTGTGTTCTCCGGCGATTCTTGTTATTAAGTTAAATATTTCTGTTCAATTGCGCTAAACGGATCCGGCGACGGGTGCCTGCATTAAAGCGATGACGTCATCGCTTAAAAATGAATATTGTAGGTTAAAGCTCAGAGTTCTCCTTAGTAGGGTTAATTGTTGGCGGCTCCTCTGATCGTATAATCCCGAGATGGCATGTATGGAAACGATAAAGATAAATTTCAGCGTACTTTTTATTTTACTCGGTGAGTATTGCATTTTTTTAATGCAAAACAAAAAGAGGAAAATGAAAGATCGTCACGGCATTCAGTTCTGAACGCAACTAAAGCAACTGCGAGTATAAAGCCGGAAAAAATTCAGGCATGTACCGGTATCACAGAGTTTATGGTAATGGAACGCGAGCTAGCTTGATTTTTGTTTTGCAAATGCTTAAGTTGTATACATAACTGCGGCGATCTCTGAGAAATTATACCGTTAAGAGTTAAGTAGATAATATTTCATTAAACCACTTCAAAAGACATAAAAAAAAAAAAGAAAACAGAAAAAAAGGACTGCTACCTTCGCAGTATGTCTGATTTCCACTCCACGTCCCATCTGCCTGACAATGCCTGGTCCGAGATCCCAGGAGATTAAACCCTTCATCACAACTAAAGTCGATCTTGTTTGGAAAGATTGTCAAATCACCAGTAGAAGAACCGTTTGTTGGTACTGCCAAGGCACCGCAATCTTTTGCTGAATAAAAATGATATTATGTTATCTTAACACTTGCCGGGCGATTTCAGTTGCTACATATGTGTACTGATACAGTAGTCACCACACAGTCAAACGGTTGGCCTTCTTTGTGAACGAAAGTCAATTGCATAAGATTTAAATTGAGAAAATCAAATCTTAACGCAACAACAACAAAAACAACGTAACGAACAGGCGTGGTAAAGTATATAAAATTTGCGTTTTCAACTCACCAACACATACGGTTGTAAGCCCACTCCACGTTCTATTCGGCTGGCAAGACCTCTTGGATGATCCATTGAGGGTGAATCCAGGATCACATTCAAATAGTACACTATTTGGAAACACTGTGGCGTCACCAGCAGATGAGCCGTTCGTGGGAACAGATAGAGGACCACAATCCACAGCTGGAAATAAGTAAAAGGAAGAAAAGGACTATGATTAGAAATGAATTGAGTATGCTTTATAAGGAAACTATTCTTGCTAGCTAAACGAAGACATTTCAAAGATCATCTCTTATCCGAAGACATTTTCAGTTTTTTAGAATAGAACTGATTACTGACAATAACAACAAAAAATACTTATTTACCACGCGACACCTGGGCGCGCGCTCGTTAAAATGTGTGCGTGCGCAAAATTGTAAGAAAAAAATAATAATTATCTATGTAATACAAGTGCTGATCACCGTTTGATCCAGAATAGTGCTCTACATTGGGAGCTGTGTATATTTCTTGTTGCTCTCTCAGAACTGAGGTCTGGATGTTAATATCTATTTAATTATCTATGTAAATATGTATTATATAATGCGCCTATTAATTATCTATGTAAATATGTATATATATGGCGCCTAAGACGAGAAAAGAAAAGAGAATGGAACAAGACAGAGAAGAGGTGCTTTGTGTCATTTTGTTGCGCGGTCTCTTTACACCTTGTCAAATTCAGAGGTCTTCGCTTAAGATAGATGGTATACGTAAGTAAAACAAGAGCAGCCATGAGCTCCCGACTTACCAGAAACACCGTTCTTCGGCTAAAAAAAACACTAAAATCCATACCAACATATTAATTTAGACGGGAATAGAAACTGTTCTGTACAGCTTGTTCCATTTTCAGTTTCTTTTTTTTGTTCGATCCGTTTAATTTACGAAATTCGAAAGTGAAATGCCAGAGCCATATTATTTATTATAATCAACTATGTTGGCTAGCTTTGCTGGATGAGGCAAAATAACCGTGAAACGTTTGTCCAAGCATGAGAGCAACCTCACCTTCGCAAGATGTCTGAATACCACTCCACGATCCATTAGATTGACAACGCCTCACTGATGATCCATTTAAAATAAATCCTTCATCGCAGCTAAAAGTAACTTCATTCGGGAAAGTTGTTTCACGCCCAGTCAAAGAACCATTTAAAGGAACACGTAGAGTACCACAGTCTTTAGCTGTAGAAAAGAAAGGCAAATGGCTGTGATAAAGCTTTCGTAAAGCTCTTTTTCTTTAATTCTGATTACATAAGAACTGAAAACGTTAAGCAACGAAATTTTTTGGACAGGTTCCATCCAGATCATCCAAACATTCAGGGGAAAATAATCATAAACAGCTTTAACATACTCGACTAACAAGAGCAGATCTCTCACCATAAGTGGTATGACTTAAATCTGATAACCCTTGTCGCAATTAAATATCCTTTAAAAGGCTCACGATCACCGCATAAAATTCCTATTTGCTTCAGAAATTCAACTAAATTCTGGTTAGATTTAACACCTCCCCTCCTATACCTTGACAAAAGCTTAAGGTTTTGCTCCATGTTCCATTTGCCTGACATTCTATTTTAGGAGAGCCACGAAGGATGAATCCTTCATCACAAACGTGATTTACAAAATTTGGATACACTGTATTTTCTCCGGTGGTACTCCCGTTCTGTAACGGCTGAGGCCGACCACAGTCAACAGCTGCAAGAAACATGACACAAAACAAGAAACAAAGCGTAATAAAATCATGAACACCTCACAAATCAAATTAGATGTATAAAAATTAAAAATTAAAAAAAAAAATCAAATTAAATGTGTATAAAAGAATTAATTAGATTTAAATCAATTAAAGTTGCCACAATTGTGCACCAAAAAGGGCGATCGTTCGTCCGTCTTCCCATTCGAACTTAAAGAATCGGTAAAGAAAGGCAGAGAAAATGAGGCTTAACGGAGAAGACAAGTAAATTACGTAAAGTGTCATGACATCAACGTGAGAAAATAATCTACGTACACTGAAAATGAAAGAAGAAATGTGTATCTTTGAGTACCACGAAACAAGCTAAAAGGCGGTGTCGAATGACACCATCGAAATGGATAATCTCGAGAATGTTCTTAACATAACATACATAACATACATTCTTTATTCAAGACGCAAAGTTACAAGTAAAAACAAAAAGAAAAAAAAAGGCATCTAGAAAAGGACGTTACGAGGTTAACCCTATATAAAAAACTCCCTAAAAAAATACAAAAATACAGAAATTATATAAAAACTAAAATCCTTTAAAATTAAAAATTTAGATATAATTTAAGCTTTGATTTAAAAAGCTGGAGGCTATCAGCCTCCACTACGTCTCTTGGTAAATTATTCCATAGCTTAACTATTCTAATAAAAAAAAGAATGTTTGTAACAATTTAGTCTGGTAGTTCGATATAGAGTTTGTACGGATGATTAGTTCTCGTACAATTTGTTGTGGCGAATTCGAAAAAGTCTTCAAATTTCAGATGATAAAAACCAAAAACAATCTTATAACATTCAACTAAAGATAAATATATTCTACGGTCAGACCCCCCCCCCCCCCCCCCCCCCCCCCTTTTTTACCCCCCCCTTCCCCCCCAAATTTAAAAAAAAAAAAAAAAAAAAAAAAATTTTTTAAAAAAAAAAACCCCAAAAACCCCCCAAAAAAAAAAAGCGCCCCGGGCGCTAAATTGAATCATTAGAGTAGGCCATTTAAGCAGCTGACATCGGTCTTCATCGGTCTTCTTAATAAAACGTAGGCGCAATCAAAGAAGCATTGTTGACGCTGCGATTTATGCGAGACAATACCACTATTTCATGACAGCCCCGAAATATTACGTTTATACCGATAATGAACACGTACAGTTTAACAAGATGTTCTTCCGTTTTTGAATGCTTTCCTCAAAACCTACCACTACAAAGGGCTTGAAATCCACTCCACGTTCCGTTAGCTTGACACGTCCTCGTCTTGGAACCATTCAGAATGAAACCAGGATCGCAGTCAAATTGTACATGATTAGGGAACACCGTGGAGTCACCGGAAGAGGAACCATTCATGGGAACAGATAAAGGACCACAGTCGACGGCTAGAAAAAATGTAGACAAATTCGGAACCGGGTTTGCACATGTTACGTACATTTATCTGATGACGTTATTTAATCTACTTTAATTAATTTAACTTATTGGCGATAATTATATTACCAATTTCTTGTTTCTTATGATTTTTCGATTTGGAGTAAATATAAGAGCTTGGGATAGACAATCATGAACGTGACTTAATTTAAATATCGTAGATCCATATGATTAACAGCCAAAGGTCCAGGTAATGACATTATAACGCAAAAGGTGACTGTTGTCCATAGGAACGTCTGATGAGTTTACTAACAAAAAACAAAACAGTCTTCCGATGACAGCAAATGTTTGCTTCTAACCTACCACTGCATTGAGTTAGCGAACCGCTCCATGTACCATTTGCCTGACACGTCCTCTTGTAGGATCCACTGAGAATAAATCCAGGATCGCAGTTAAATTGAACACTATTGGGGAACACAGTGGAGTCACCAACAGACGAGCCGTTTGTGGGAACCGATAAAGGACCACAGTCGATAGCTAAAAAACATTTAGAAAAGGGAATATATTCAGGACCGAAACGTGCTGGTTTATTTTGCTAGCTTGTGAACTACGCATTTTTAGTGACTGTCAAATCTGCTAAACCGTCACTATCAATCCTCCTCAAACTAGCAACTTGAACACTGCATTCGTAGTTTTAAATTCTCGACTAAACAGTATTGTTCCACTTGAAACTTGCAATCACATAAACAGTAACTGAACATCAACAACCTTCACAAAATGTCTGATTTCCACTCCAGTTCCCATTGTCCTGACAATGCCTGACGTAAGAGCCTTTGAGAAGAAATCCTTCATCACAGCCAAATAAGATCTTGTTTGGGAAGACTGTCAGATTACCAATAGAGGAACCATTCGTTGGGACAGCCAGAGGACCGCAATCTTTTGCTGAACAAAAATTAAAACAATGTCGGTTAAAGCTGACGTGCCTGTTACCGAAAGAAATTATATTGTTTCTGCGAAGAATGGTCTTTTTGTAAAAAGAAAAAGTGTGGCATCTGATAAAAAAATAACGTTTGGCGAAGCAGAGTTGATATACTTATTTCTTTTTTGCTAAAAACCTACCAACACATGCGGTGGCCGAGCCACTCCAAGTTCCATTTGATTGGCACGTTCTCGAAGAGGATCCATGCAGGTTAAATCCAGCATCACATTTAAATAGAACACTATTTGGGAACACTGTTGTGTCACCCAAAGACGAGCCGTTCATGGGAACTGACAAAGGACCACAATCGACGGCTACAAGAAAATATAATCAAATAGGAAACGTCAACAGAACGATATGAAACACAAACTTGATAAGCCACAAATTCGTCACATAAAATCACGCCTCACATAAATTGTCACGAAGATGTCAGTGATATGTGATTGTTTTCTGATTGGATAAGGCAAACAACCGATTCTGTTTAACTAAAAACAAAAGTCTGATTCTAAATCTAATTGAAAAACGAAATTACAATTCAATATATTTTGTTCACAGGTTTTTTTTTTGCAGTCATGCGAAGGCGCGAGAAAGGCCGCGAAGCACGAGAAGAAAAGTGAATTGTCTTTACCCACCCCCCCCCCCCCCCCCCCACAAAAACCGTTCGTGTTCGTTCAATCCCCGCGGTTTTTCTTTTGCCCGAGCTTTCCACCTTCTTAAGCGAAAATAAAATGTGAGAGGGTAATAGTTGTGTTCTATTGTGTATGTTGAGATCTGACTATCTCACCATGGCACGAGGTCTCAACACCACTCCAAGTTCCATTCGCCTGACAACGCCTGACAGTTGATCCATTCAAGATAAATCCTTCATCGCAGCTAAAAGTAGCTTCATTCGGGAACGTTGTTTCCCGTCCATTGATAGAACCGTTCAGAGGCACGGCAAGGGCACCACAGTCCTTAGCTATAAGAAAGAAAGGAATAAGCGTACCCGTTGTCTAAATTCTATTCATTTGGTAATGAGTAACATGTTGTTTTATGGCTCTTGGTTGTATGAGAGGTATTTTGGTAGCATGACGCATAAACACCAATTATTATTATGGACCACCTTTACAAACCCTAAACATACAAGCGTCATTTCAAATAAATTTGCCATGAACAGTTGGTGGTAAACATTTTCAACTACCAATATTTTGACTGCAATCCGTCAGTTATGCATGGAACATGCCCATCGTTGCTTTCTTTGTCTAGAAAAAAATGAGTAAATTAAAACAAGATGATCCTGCAGCTACCTAACTTGTTAACATATACCTTGGCAAAAGCTTGACGTTTTGCTCCATGTTCCATTAGTCTGACATTGTATTCTAGGAGAGCCACGGAGGATGAATCCGTCATCACAAATGTAAGTCATAAAGTTTGGATACACTGTCTCTTCCCCAATGATACTTCCATTCTGTAATGGCTGGGGCTGACCACAGTCGACAGCTAAAGGAAATATCACACACGAAAACTTACATATACAGTCAACTCTCGCCTTGCGGACACCCCCTATTGCGGACTCCTTACGGACAAATCCTGTCCCCGGGGAATAAGGTTTGACTGGAATGACTCCCCTATACGGACTCTCACTGTAACGGACACTAAACGACGCCCCGAGCGTGTCCGCTAAACGAGGTTGACTGTACAAACAAAATTATAAGGGTTATGGTTAATTAATAGAGGGAAGAAAGGAAAATTATTCTTTGGATGATGATGATGATGGATGATGATAATCATGATGATTTAAATGATAATCGTCCGTCCATCCGTCCGCCTGTTCGTCCTACCTTATTTTAGCCAAAAAAGAACTGGAAATACGTGTTCATACGACGGGATAAACGTTGACAATTTACGGTCAATACGAAGCACAGTCCGGATTTGAGGAAAACACATAGCAGCGTCCATTGACGGTATAAGACTTGCCTTATGTATCCAGTGACCAAAAGGCTAACTACTGCAGTAACAGCAACCGCTGACAATAAAATACGTAAAGAGCAGTATCGAGTAAAAGAATCGAAATCGATGGCGAAGAGAATGACCTTCTTTATGTGACGTCAGTGAGTGTAGACCGCAGCAATAATAAGCGTTTGTGTTTTAAGTCTTCAAATGAGGTGTCTGAAGATCTTCAAAACGTTTTTTTATTTTTTGTTTCTTGACCTACCATTACACAGAGTTTGAAATCCACTCCATGTCCCATTAGCCTGGCACATTCTGATGATTGATCCATTGAGAATGAATCCAGGATCACAGTTAAACTGGACACTATTGGGGAACACTGTGATGTTACCTGTAGAGGAGCCGTTCATGGGAACAGATAAAGGGCCGCAGTCCACAGCTAGAAAAAGGGACGAATCGCGTTTAGTTGCATGTGTAGCTTACCATCTACGGATGCGTTGGTCAATCAATGATTCGAGGACATCCGATGAAAATAAACTGAAGAGGTACAAAATGGACTGTTTGCGTTATTTTTTGTCTAACAATAAACTGACATTCGGAACCATTTCACAAGACACTCGATGATAATTCACCTTTTAAGTAGATACTTTGTCGTGTCCTATTGAAAATCGAGCGAATCTGATTGTTTCTCCTACTGTTTTCTATTCGCTGATAGAACACAACCGCGCACCGGAAGCAAAAATTCTTGAGTTGTGGACTACAAGCCTTTAGAGTGTCCACTAAAACAATTAGACTACTCGCAATTCACCATTCTCCAATCGCTACTCGCCGATGGAAAAACTCAAAAGGCGTTTACATTTAAACTTCAGAAAAAAAAATGTTTTCCCCACGTTTTTTGCAACTCAAAAAGCAAATAACAAACAAATCAGGACCAAAAAAAACTTCTGTCGAAGAAAGATGAATTTATTATTTTGTTGTAATTTGTGCTTCAGACCTACCGCCACATACGGTCGAAAAACCGCTCCATATTCCATTTGGCTGACACGTTCTTATAGTGGATCCACTCAGAATGAATCCAGGGTCACAGTTAAATAGTAAACTGTTAGGGAACACTGAAGAGTCACCAGAAGACGAGCCGTTCACGGGAACAGATAAAGGACCACAGTCAACAGCTAGAAATAAGTTCATAGAAAAATAATTATCTGAAACGTCTGGTATATTTTGAAAAAGAAGCAATGTGTTATCTGAAACCAAATCCTGAAGTAAGAGAAAGAAATTTAGCAACAAACACAACTTAGGCCAAGCCGAAAAAGAAACATCATACAACCTTGGCAAAATGTCTGTTTTCCACTCCACGTTCCATTTGCCTGACAATGCCTGGTATGAGAGCCCCTGAGATTAAATCCTTCGTCACAACCAAAGTGGATCTTGTTTGGAAAGATTGTGAGGTTACCAAGAGAAGATCCGTTGTTCGGGACTGCCAGGGGTCCACAATCTTTTGCTGAATAAATAAATAAATAAATTTTAATGGTTAGACGTTGTATTGTAGTATTATTTATACAAGCTAGTATGTGTTTGCAGAAGCAAGCAGGTGTGTGGTCAGTTAAATATAAACTTTTGGTAGTTATGGCATGGCTTGGCCTCTATGATTAAACCCTGACCACGTTTGTCAAGCAAGGTTTATCCGAAACTTACCAGTACAGATGGTTGACAAACCACTCCATGTTCCATTAGGCTGACAAGATCTTTTGGACGATCCACTCAGAATGAATCCAGGATCACAGTGAAATAAAACGCTATTGGGAAACACTGTAGAGTCACCAGAAGACGAGCCGTTCATGGGAACAGCTAAAAGACCACAGTCGACAGCTACAAAGAATGTTCAAAAGCATTTAAAAATGGGCTGAACAGCATTGACATTAATTGTGAGTCATCTACTACATGCAGTTCTCTACACAATGGGCATAGTTGTGATAGGCAATGATCACTGCACCTAATAAGAAGTTTTAAAAATATTACTTGGATTCCATTTACCAATAACTGTTGAATTGGCAATCCATTCCCTAGAGTCTCTTGTTTTTAATGTTTAAAATCTCTTCTATTATAAATATAATAGTTAGCAACGGATAATACAGGAAACTCCATTTTTTTCCTTTAAAAATCTGTAAAGATACGTTGGTCACAATTAATTGATAGGAATCAAGTCTCACCTTCACATGACGCCTCAGTGCCACTCCAAGAACCATCGGCTTGACAACGCCTGACCGTGGATCCATTTAAGAGAAAACCTTCATCGCAACTAAAATTCACTTCATTTGGGAAAGTTGTTTCCCTTCCAGTAATAGATCCATTCATAGGTACAGCAAGAGTACCGCAATCCTTAGCTGTACGGAAAAGGTAAAGGCATAGAAGATCAGTATGCAGAATAAAAATGTCTAGGTTCTCTCTATAGTGAACCATCAACCATATTCGCAGGAAAGAAAGAAAGTCCAGATAGTTAAATACCATTTACATGGTCTTTACCTTCACAAAAGCTTGTAGTCTTGCTCCAAGTTCCATTTGTTTGGCATTTTATATTTGGGGAGCCACGAAGAATGAATCCTTCGTCACAGGTGTGATAAACAAAATGTGGATACACTGTCTTTTCTCCGATGATACTTCCATTTTGTAAAGGCTGAGGCTGACCACAGTCAACAGCTAAAAAGCGATATCACAAAAAACAAAGGACACATCGCCACAGAAAGATATATACCTTAGTTGCAAAGTTCGTTTGCAAAAAAAAATTGAACAATACTAATAGGTACAAAAACCTTTAGCATATTAATATTGGTTCAAAATTCAATTAATTGATTGACTAGAGAAAATAAATTATGAAAAAGTAAAATGAATGATATATTTAAGCCGTTCGTCCGTCAGCCCATTTGATCACTACGAATGAATCAATATATCTCGAATGCAAAAGTATGCGAGGGAAAAGAGTGTGCATGAGAAACTTTGAATGGAGAAAAAATGACATTTATTCAGAGAAAATGTTTTGCGAGCAAGAACGAGTGCATTTTTGTAGCAGCATGTAACAGATGTTGTTGGTGTGCCATTGTTAATAACTGCGCTGGCAGACGCGGTTACGAACGAAAACAGGTGAAATTGGATGTCGAAAGTGGTAGATGATAGAATGGAAGTTGTTGATGTGGAAGAACATTTAACTTCGAAGTTGTGACGCGTACGGCACCGGTTTGATTGAGCCATCGCAAGCAGTATGGGTCCTATGGCGAACGGTATGAGGTATCGAGGGTGTGAGTCAATAGCAGCGGCGTATATAGCAAAAAAGAACATGTATGCAGCAGCCATGTTCACGCTTTATTGGTGTTCACTTTAAACCTACCACTACACACGGTTGGAAAACCACTCCATGTCCCATTTGGCTGACACGTTCTTATAGTGGATCCATTAAGAATGAATCCAGGGTCACAGTTAAATTGCAGGCTATTAGGGAACACTGTTGAGTCGCCAGAAGAGGAGCCGTTTATGGGAGCAGACAAAGGACCACAGTCGACAGCTAAAAAAGAAGTGAATGTAAACAACTTAAATGAATTCGTAAATAAATAATTTCGAGGATCACGTCTCATTTATGGAGGATATGTAATAATTACACCAGAAAGCTGGAGTTGATGGTTGCAATGGTGCCATTAATTTTGCAGTTTTTTAAAGTCATAAGGTAGTAAAAAATATTTTCTTTTTCCTCACACCCCTTGGTTTCATTTAAGTGAATCGACTGGTGAAAGGGGCAAAAATGCAGGGGATGTTGCGTCACTGCATTTACGAGATGCTAAACAACATAGACACGTCTAATAGACTCTTTCATGGCGGGTCTATTTTCTTTTTGTCATAATGCCTTCCTGCCTCGTCAACATGTAAAACAAAAGAATTTTTAGTCAAAAACGGGCTAGGGGCTTATTGCAGTGCACAAAAGAATAATTATTATGCTCGCCATTTATGAAAGAGGTCTATATGTATGACAAAAAATGTAAATTCAATAAAACTGATGATAATAGTAAGTGATCAAAGATACATTGACATATTTTAGAGAGAAACTTAAAAGAGATAGTACTAAAACAAGTAAACAAACAACAGTAACAACCTTCGCAAAATGTCTGATTTCCACTCCATGTTCCGTTTGCCTTGCAATGCCTGATATCAGAACCCCTGAGAATAAATCCTTCATCACAACTAAATACGATCTTGTTTGGAAAAACTGTCAGTTTGCCAATAGAAGACCCATTTGCTGGGAGTGCAAGGGGACCACAATCTTGTGCTGCAATAAATAACATAAATGTTTATTTAAATTCTACACAAGATGTCCAACTTAATCGCGGATCCAAACCCTACTCCAAAATCAGTATGTTCTTTATTAGGTCGGTGTAAGTGTGTTTTTTTCTGGTAATCATGGTTTGGTAACATATTTCGATAATGTTCGCTGCTATAATGAAATTGATATTCATGGGAAAAACCCATTTAACGAAGTCTTGTAATGTTGTACATAATAACCATTATAGATTTAAAGTTTTTTTTTTTTTTTTGCTTATTTTTTAAATATTTATATATAATAAAAATTTTATATATTTTATTTTATTATCTATATATATATTTTTATTTATTTATTCATATATTATTATTATTTTTATTATTATTTTTTTTTTTACTAATTTAGGTGGAATACCTATAAAAAGCTGGGGACATTTCTGGAATGCACACCTTATTGCAAGTGTAGACACGATAAACGACTATTGTATTGTATTGTATTGTAGAGTAAGTGTCTGAGAAAAAAAAGCAAGGATGATCAAACCTTGGCATTCCGTTTCGTTGCCACTCCATGTACCATTTGTTTGACATTCCCTTATCCAAGATCCGACCAAGATGAAGCCTTCATCACAACTGAACTTCACGGTGTTTGGGTATGTTGTTTCATTACCAACCATCGTGCCATTTCGAGGGACATGCAGCTCACCACAGTCAATGGCTTAAATGAAAATATCACAATAACCATAAAACAATTTAGCAGTAATAAACTCAATATACGCCTAATGGGAGACTTTTCGACAACAGATTGATTTACTGCCATATAAAGTGACTAAAAAAAATATTTTACCAGTCTTACCTTTACAAAATGTTTCAAAGCCGTCCCATATTCCATTGGATTGGCACGTTCGAAATGAAGGGCCATGCATAACAAATCCTGGATCACACCACAATCGGACACTGTTAGGGTACACCGATAGATTACCAGATAACGACCCATTTAATGGAGATTGAAGGCGACCACAGTCAACCGCTAAAAAAGATGTAAGACAATATCAGATAACCTCAAAGGGCTATGTCTGCCAAATACTTGAAATAAGCTAACCTATTAAAACAAAGCTAAGATCAACTACAACTCGGGGCGCGTGTTCCCATCTGGAATGCGAGACCAATGTACTAGGTAGTTCACATCATGACCGATCTTAGTGGAATTGCTGTCAGTAACGCATTTTTTTACTCTCACCTTCGCAAGTAGTCTCGTTTCCAGTCCATAGTCCATTAGCCTGGCACTGTCTTATTTCCGAACCCTTTAAAATGAATCCTTCATCGCACTGAAACAATACCTTGTTAGGGAAGGTGGACAAATTTCCAGTGGAGGAACCATTGACAGGTGCATGCAGAGGACCACAATCCTTGGCTGAAAGAAAGTAAACGACAAACTAAAGATTTGACTAGCAACTTATGAATTTTCAGCTACTTTAAAAGCAGATGGAAATCTCAGACTTAACGGTATTTCCGCTTTTTCTCAACCAGTTGAGATATGAAGCCTTGTTAAACCTTCCCCCTACGAGGCTGTAGAGTTTATTGCCAGTGCCGTGATCGTACACTCTCTTAAATCTCATGTTGACACCTCCTCCTATTTTCTGCCCCATAAATTTATTACTCGCCTGCTATAAGAACGAGTAAAATATTCTGCTCATAGGCCTGTGTGTGATTTGTTTGTTATTATGTGAATTGTTTATTTCATAATATGGGCAGGTTTAAATAGCTTATTGACCTGAACAACCAAAGACAGTCTCAACTATTTCTTAGGGTCGCTATTCCATACCAATTTTTAGTTTTCTTTACAGATAACCTACCTTCGCAAAATGTGGCATAACCACTCCATGTTCCATTTGCTTGACACTTCCTAATTACTGAGCCCCTTTGTATAAACCCATCGTCACAGCTGAACGCCATTTGGTTTGGGTATGTTGTCTTTTCTCCCGATACAGAACCATTGGTTGGCATAGGTAAAGAACCACAGTCTTCAGCTAAAAGGAAGCATACGTTGTCAGTGAGGAAACCTTTAGCCTACAATTATGTGGGGTTTTTTTGTCAATTTTAAAGGAGAAAGAGAAAAAAAAAAAAAAAAAAAAAAAAAAAAAAAGGGGGGACCGCGGAAAAGGGTTCTTAAACGGGAATTAAAATAAAACCGATTATTTTTGTTTTGTGTTTCAACAATGCATAGTCAACCATAGCGACAACATGCATTATATTTTTTGATATTTACCTTCACAAGTAGTTTCGTTTCCACTCCAGTTTCCACTTGACAAACACTGTCGTTTATTTGACCCTTGTAAAATAAACCCTTCGTCACAGGCGAATACCATCTCGTGCGGATATGTAGTCAGGTTGCCAAATAAAGAGCCATTTGTTGGAGTGACGAGCCCACCGCAGTCTTTTGCTGATGGTTTAAAAGATCAATGCAATCCAAGGTTTTTTGTTATCTTTAAACGATGGTTAGAAGGTACTAAATAATGTGGACTGTATTTAAAGAAGGCGGGGAAGAAGAAATTTCCAACTAAAACAAACGTAGTAGCACCCTAGAGCTGAATCAGTAACGTAGCGCGAATAAAGAACTGTGATTCAAATCGTGGTTTGTTAAAATAACTCTGTTTCTTGTTTTAAATCAGGACTCAGAGGGAACTCAAGGGGTCAAAAAGGACTACACCACGCGAACATCATTTATAGTTTCGTGCAAAGATAGGTGTTTAGGTGCTATGCTAACCCTAAGGACATATATGTCATGTACATTCCATGCGAATGCACCTAATTGAACAAAAGTGACCCTGTGAGCAACATGAACGAAGAACAATGGCACTAGGTACGGCTGGCCGCGAGTACGTACGAGTTCTTCTGGCCCCGCATCGTACGGAACCAGCAACATTTGGTCCCCTTCCCTCACTCTTCTCTGTTTCGCTTACACTAGGAACACCAGTTTTAAGTATAATATAAGAACTTTCCCTTTTCCTCTTGACCTGAACAATTAGACATTTTTCCAACAAATTTGTTAATGCCTTGGATACTTGTGTTACACTCATTTACCTGATTTTTCATAGATGTTTCCTTACAACTAAAATGTTACCTTCGCAAAATGTTTCATTTCCACTCCATCTCGCGTTTGATTGACATCTCCTGACTTGAGACCCTCTCAGGATGAATCCCTCGTCACAACTAAAGATGATTCTGTTTGGGAAAGTGGTCACCGATCCTGCTGATGATCCATTAGTGAGAACAGCAAGTGGCCCACAGTCTTTAGCTAAAGACAGATTGAAAGAAAATCATACAAAAGTTTTAGACGGAAACTTTGATTAGTGAAGCTAACCAGCTAAGCTAAGCAACCACATGTCAGATCAAAGTTGTACTTTGTAGATATTCAGTCAAAGAGTTCTTCAAAGACGTAAAGAGGATAGTAGACGTTACCATTCTCTTTGCGTCATAATAAAATCGATTTTCAACGATACTTAAAATTAGTACTTTACGACAGTTACAAGCAAGGCAGTGCCACACAAATTAACCGTCATACAGTTGAACTCTATTCAGCTTACAAAACAGCGAATAAAGTAGCCAGACGAACCTTCACAAAATGTGTCATTGCCACTCCAGTATTTGTCAGGTTGACACCGTCTCACTGCAGATCCTTTCAGGATAAAACCCTCATCGCAAGTAAAGATGACCTCGTTAGGGTATGTTGTTAGATTCCCAGATAAGGTGCCATTCATTGGAACTAATAGAGGGCCGCAGTCGTTTGCTGATGAAGACAAAAGATACAAAACACGTAAGGCAGCCTGAATGTGATAGACCATAAGAAGAAGAGGACACTTCTTATAACACGCTAGTCAGTTTGTCAAACTGTTTATTGTTTGGTAAGAGCACGCTCTTCGAATAAGCACCCTTTTTACCTTGACAAAAAGCGTTGGTTCCACTCCATGTTCCATTTGCTTGACACTTCCTGTTACTTGATCCAAAAAGTGTATACCCCTCATCGCAGGTAAATCGTAGCATGTTGGGATAAGTGGTGTTTTTACCAAACATGCTGCCGTTTCGTGGAGTTTGCAGCTTCCCACAGTCAACAGCTGCATAAAGACAAAAGAACGCTCAGCCCTGACTCTTTGTTTGTTTTGTGTGTTCTCTATAGACCGTCCGTCCGCCCGTCATTCTAAAAATCTCTTCATCGTTGCCTTGATGAGCAACTATTAAACTTACACCATTTTTTATCTGATCTTAGAAATTCTCTGATACCGACTGACATGACGCGTAGAGAAAATAATCCGGCGTCTTGTTAAAAAAAGTAACCTCCTATGAGGTCCTT
This sequence comes from Oculina patagonica, assembly GCF_052425735.1. Taxonomy (NCBI): domain Eukaryota; kingdom Metazoa; phylum Cnidaria; class Anthozoa; order Scleractinia; family Oculinidae; genus Oculina; species Oculina patagonica. The sequence continues at coordinate 44,172,955 of NC_135758.1, read as the reverse complement.
GTTGTATTTCTCTTCTGATCTCCATTATTGCACCATATCGTTTTTTTTTTCGCTTTTTGTCTTGTTTTGAGGAGGACGATTTGCCAGAAGGAGTTAATTTTAAATTAGAAGGGTTTTTTTGCAAACTTGATGGCGTCAAAGATTTGAATTCCAACGCAAACATTTTTGTTCTTGCACTGCTGCTGCAAGTTACACAAATTAATAAAAATAAATAAAGTAAATCACTTTATTTAAGTGTCAATGTATTAAGCACTACTATAACAGTCGCCTTAAACGTCTTTAGTACATAGAAAAAAAGCTTTGTATTGGTTGTGCCAGAGTTTTGGATGCACGATTTGCCGTATAATGCACGACTTTGAGAAGGCAGAGAAACCTTACCACTGCACCAAGTCATCAATCCACTCCATGTACCATTTGCCTGACAAGTTCGAATGGAGGAACCACTGAGAAAGAAACCTTTGTCGCATTGAAAATGTACACTATTAGGAAACACCGTCAGGTTGCCAGATAAAGATCCATTTTTTGGAGCGTCTAAAGGACCGCAATCAAAAGCTACAAAATACAATGTGCATTACTATTTAGTAGAAGATAAACAACTACTCATGACGTGATGATAGTTTTGAAAACGTTACATTCACATTTTTTAGCTTCTCCTCATATAAAAACAATGAACATAAAGTAATTCGTAGCTGACACACCCTTAATTGTACAAATGCCAACGAGTCTCCTTACCATTACAAGATGTGTCGTTTCCACTCCAGTGCTTGTCTGCTTGGCATTGTCTAACCGCTGACCCTTGTAGAATAAAACCCTCATCACATGTAAAGTTGACCGTGTTGGGAAATGTTGTTAAATTCCCGGATAAAGTGCCATTCATTGGGATCGGCAAAGGCCCACAGTCGTTCGCTAAAGGATTAAAAGAGAGAAGCGTTTTTAAAGGGATGCAAGGTGACAATATTAAAATAATACAGGTATCCCATACAGATATGGGTATTTTCGAAGCTACAAAAACGTGGAAGTAACAGAGTATAGCTTTCCTTTGGAATGACCACATTCATAGGTGATCGAATTACCGAGATTGCGACGTGCGTCAAAATTTCTTGTCAAATCCTTGGTTTGAGCGTTCTTCGCTCGTTCTTCACCTTTACTACAACTTAACTTCGAAGAGATGTCGCATTATTCCCTTAATGTTCGCTGAGCCGCTCTTTCAACGTGCCATAATCGATAAGAACGAAGATGTCTGCAAAAGTGATTACGAATGTTTCCGCGCATGCCAAGATTTTGCCTTGAATTTTCGTAAACTTATTAAAATAAATGCATCTTCATAATTGGATATCTTTTGTTTATTCCAAAAACAACTGGTTCTCAAGTGCTGTTTGGACATTAATTTTTACAAATTAATTATCTTAACCTTCACAAAAAGCCTTGGTTCCACTCCATGTTCCATTTGTTTGACATTTTCTGTCACTGGATCCGTGAAGTGTAAATCCTTCGTCGCATGAAAATTGCAACATGTTTGGATAAGTCGTCCTTTCACCAAAAACGCTACCATTTTGTGGAGGATGTAGTATTCCACAATCAATAGCTGGAGGAAAAATCGTTAAACGGTAAGAAAAGCAATACAAATAGTCTGTTCCAGGCATGCTGCTCCCCAACAAACTGAGCGCCTGGAACAGGCTAACCTGCAAACGAATCATTGTAACATCATGCATTGTTCGTTGCCCTCTTAAAGTGGCCAAAAATACAACGTTTCCCAAAATTTCTATGGTAAATGATATCATCTCATATTAAAACTCAACAGCGATAAGAGGGAGAAAAAGTCCCTCAAAAGGGAAGTCTCCATTTCCTATCACGGTTGTGATTCGTCCGTCCAACTGTTTTCCATTACCGTAAGTTTGTGTGTTTGCCACGATATCAGAAAGGTTGGTCATGAACCCACACAATCTTAATCATAGCAAAATTCGTGAGTGACTTTACTCTGCTATAACGTGATTAATCCCTCTTTATCCTTTAGTAAGTCAATTCGATGGATCATTACAAGAACCGCTTGCCGTTCCGTTAACATTTTGTTACAAAAACATCCGACAAAGTGGCGAGGAAGCTTTAACTTGGCCCGACTCCGCGATGCTCGCCATCAAAGAACAGCTATGAAAGATTTCCGAAGTACATTTCTAGTAGTCGATGCAAAATGCTAGAACATTAACGACATAAAGCAGTTAGGCAGACAAAGAATCGAGCACCAAACCAGCAAGGAAACTAGCTGCCTCGGTGTGTCCTGTTAGATTTATATGTTCTTAGGGAGTAGGTACAAACTAAGAGAAGGTAAATTAGAACGTGTTTGTATAAGAAATGAAGGAAAATACGGCGAAACGAACTTGAAAAGTATGCAATTTTCCAATGACGTAAAACTTACAGTTTTTTTAAGTATGACCATCCTTACCACTACACAAGGTCTTCAAACCACTCCATGTGCCATTTGCCTGGCACGTGCGGACAGATGAACCACTGAGATTAAAACCCGGATCACACTGAAAATGTAAACTGTTGGGAAAAACCGTCCAATTGCCAGATAAAGAGCCATTTCTTGGAGGGTCCAGAGCACCACAGTCAACAGCTGCAACAGAAAAGCATTGTTTTTTAGTCTGTAGATTCACTGTAGATAATTGCTCACGGATTGATCTTTATGACGGGTTTAAAGATTGTTTTTGCATCAAATTTCACCTGAAATACGCATTTCAACAGTAAACATAAAGCAATATAAAGTTTCGTTCCACATAGTCCAGTAGTAAGTACTTATGAGAAAGGCCCAACAAGACCCTTAAATACAGATTTGGTATATCGCTCATTTAAAGTTCCTTCCTTACCTTTACAATAAGTTATCTTGCCAGTCCATGTCTTATTAGCTTGACAATGTCGGACCTTGGATCCTTTTAAAATAAACCCCTTGTCGCAGCTAAAGGTGACAAAATTAGGGAAAGTTGTCTTATTCCCGAACAATGATCCGTTTTGAGGAATAAGTAGCTTTCCACAATCATTAGCTAAAAGAAGAATAAGAAAATAATCATGTTTGCACCATATACATACAAATGTTGCAGCCTGAATAGTGCGTCATGGTTAAGTTGACGAAATTCTCATGTAAATCAAATATCCGGATTGACAATAGCTAACATATGTACCTTGGCAAATGGGATCCACACCACTCCACGTTCCATTTGTTTGGCATTTTCTCCTTGTCGAGCCAAGAAGTGTGAATCCTTCGTCACATTTAAATCTTAAAATGTTTGGATACGTTGTCAGTTCCCCATGCGCACTACCATTCTTTGGTGTAGATGGCTGTCCGCAGTCGATGGCTAAAAAGTAATGAGAACGAAATATGTGACGATTATGGCTACTGCACGTCATACATCATATTAAAAACTGGAAAAGGGAAATGAAAATCTTTGTCTAATTCAACCTGTGCATGTGGTATTGATTCCACTCCAAGTTCCATGGGCTTGGCACGTTCTCTCAGGAGAGCCGCCCAAAACAAATCCAGCGTCACATGTGAAGCGCTTCGTGTTTGGAAACACTGTCAGATCCCCAGATGATGAGCCGTTTAATGGCGCACCCAAGAACCTACAGTCGATCGCTTTAGGAAAAGAACAAGAAATGTCAAGGATAAAGAGGATTTCTTAGTGTTCTGGACTGGAGAAAAGCCTCACCTTTACAAGAAGTTTCAAGTCCACTCCATGTCTTGTTTGCTTGACACTGTCTGATCACTGACCCAATCAGAATAAAACCCTCGTCACAGCTGAATGTCATCTTGTTTGGATATGTTGTCTCATTTCCAATGGAAGAACCGTTCCTGGGTACGGTCAAGGACCCACAGTCATTAGCTGAGTATAAGATGGCAAAACAAAAAGCACTTTTAAATCAGCAATGACTGTCAAGCTATTACACTGCAGTCAATATCAAATCTGCATATATCAAATTGCATAATTATATACGGTGTGTTGCCTTTAACAAGATTGCATTTAATAAGGTGGGTGCAAAATACCTTGGCAACTAGTTTCATTACCACTCCAAGTTCCATTTGGTTGACATCTTCTTTCGGTAGCACCATGTTGGGTAAATCCCTCGTCACATGAAAACTGTAAAACATTGGGAAATGTAGTCTGTTCTCCAAAAACAGTACCATTCACTGGAGTTGAAGGTCTTCCACAATCAACCGCTAAGAAAATAAGGATGACAAATATGTTACTAATGTTCTTAGTAGTAAATGCAATCCTTATGAGAAAAATCTGAAAACAGATCAAATTTTCCACAATCTTATTACGAAATTTGCCATTCTCACCAAAACTCTACGTAGTTTAGGGACGAAAGACACTTACCATTGCAGATGGTGTCAGTTCCACTCCATGAACCGTTGGATTGACAGTTTCGAACACGCGAGCCGCTCATAATAAAACCAATATCACAGGAAAATCGTATGCTTTCGGGGAACACGGTAAGATCGCCATATGATGACCCATTCAAAGGAACACTTAGGCGTCCACAATCAACAGCTACAAACAAAATGACCAAAATAAATCAGCAGCAAAGTATATTCATGTATATTCCCAGTAAAAAAAACAACAAAATATCTAGTTGTTTGCCTACCTTCACATGAAGTAACGTTTGTGCTCCATGTTCCATCTGCTTGGCATTTTCGTTTCTCTGGTCCTCTCATTATAAAACCCTCATCACAACTAAAAGTGACTTCATTAGGAAAGGTTGTTTGACCTCCAAACATGGACCCATTCTTTGGAGACATAAGAGGCCCGCAATTTTTCGCTGTGATAATAAAAACGATAATATCACGTAAGTTTTGTTAATAACAACGTATTCTAAGTCTTTCCTGTTTTTATAAAGTAAATTAAAAACGTATGGATCAGATGAAAAGCTTTAGATCTTGGCACATATTAAGTACACGTCGATGTTATAGTATTACTATATCTACCAATAAAAAGCATAAGGTACATTAATGGGAATTTCCACAGAGTGGCTCTTTATCCATTGTTCCCAATCCCGATGTAGAAGTGTTGGGTTTTGAGGAGGGAGGAAAACCGGAGAACCCTGAAAAAACCCTCGGAGCAAGGCGACAACAAACAACACACTCAACCCCCGGAATCGAACCCAGGTCACATTGGTGAGAGGTGAGCGCTCTCATCACTGCGCCATCCCTGCTCTCCTGCTCCTTCACATACCTTCACACGTTGTCTCATGACCGCTCCAAGTCCCATTTACCATACAGCTTCTTACAGACAATCCCCTAAGTATAAAACCTTCATCGCAGAGAAAATGCAGCTTGTTAGGAAACGTTGTGTAGTTTCCAAGTAAAGAGCCATTTCTAGGAACTTGAACCTTTCCACAGTCAACAGCTAGAGAGAAAGTCAAAATAATGTACATTATAAAATCCTACAAACGGTCAGCTAATTCGATTGAAAATCACTTCGTTTAAATATAGTAAGTATTCGTACCTTCTTTAGCACAAGTTCCAAAAGACGTTTTTGACCTTCTTTACAGGAGTAGGCAGCGAGAATAACCGACAAAGTTCGATTAAATCAGATTGCCCGAAACGACGCAAGCATAATCCGAAAATTATAAAAACAGTTTTCCAGTTAAAATAAATGCTCTATGTATCAATCCGTCCGCCTGACCGTCCTTGCACAGAGACACGGTAAAATGTTTTATGTGGAATAAATTGTTGTGAAAAAAAATGACCAAGTCAAAACAGCGACTTCAAAGACTATAAAGAACACTTAAGACTGATATGCCGCCTTATTGAAGGTATGCTAAGTGAATAATAGACTGACAGCTTTGATAAACGTCTTGCACAGTTAACTGCATTTTAGTTATAAATATAATTCAACTCGTCGAGGCGCGGACACAGTTCGCACAACATTGCTCGTAACAAAATTGCAGTTTGTGTCCACTCCTGATGTTACTTTGCACTTTGAAAATATAAATTATAAATATAAATTCTGGACTGCGGCCTCTTGTTGTTTTTGTTTTCTACTAACGGTTGCACGTGGTCTCATTGCCACTCCATGTTCCATTTGCTTGGCATTCTCTCCAAGAAGAACCAGTGAGGAAAAATCCAGGCTCACAGGAAAACCGGATAATGTTCGGGAACACTGTCAGATCGCCAATAGATGAACCATTCATGGGATCAGGCAAGGGACCGCAATCGATGGCTAAAATAATCGAAATAAAACGAAAGATAAATGGGACATCAATCCTGCGAACATAGCCGCCTTTCATCTCTTCCGGTACTACGTGCGAAGAGCGTTTCGTGCGTAGTAGCGGGACCGAATGAGAGGCGGTTGTATTCGCAAATGGGACATCATCTTATAAATTAATTAATAATTGTAAGACTATTCTATTCATGATTTCTTTGATGGCTAGCATTGCAGAAATTATAAAATGCCAAAAACATTCCAAATGTGAGGCTAATGTACTCTAATTTATGCCAGCAATGTTGCATGCATGAGCGTTATGTTACATTAATGGTAATAAATATACTCAATGTAAAAATAAATATACCAATGGTTTTCGTTTACAACCTACAATGAAGTGTTTTTCAGCTCTTTTTAATTACAAACCTTCACAAAATGTTTGGTTTCCGCTCCAGGAACCATTGGCCAGACATTGCCTTTCATTGGAACCGTGTAGGATAAAGCCTTCATCGCAATTGAACTGTAACAGATTTGGGAAAGACGTTTTGCTTCCGTGCCTACTGCCATTTATTGGGTTATCAAGCTCTCCACAATCAACAGCTTCAAACAGGCAAAAATACATATTTCATTATTATGGTAATTTGTAGCAGTAATACATGTTACGATATTACTTGCAGATCATACAATAAACAAATTAAATCATTACCTTCACATTTTGTTTGGGTTCCGCTCCATGTTCTATTTGCCTGACAGAATCTCTCAGATGAACCTCTCAATAAAAATCCCTCATCGCAGCTATATACTATTTTATTTGTGTATGTTGTCAGGTTACCCACGTATGAGCCATTAAGAAGTGAAGGCAGTGGACCACAGTCAACGGCTATAAGACAAAATAATATAAGTGTATGGATACTACTACATGTCTTTTTTTCCTGAAATTAAAAAGCAAATAAATATATCCCCAACATAAAAATCTTACCTTTACAAGTGGGCTGTTCTCCACTCCATATCCCATCTGCTTCACATCGTCTGACAGGAGGACCAAGTAAATTAAAGCCCTCGTTACAAGAGAAAGAAAGTTTGTTGGGGTATGTAGTCTGATTCCCAATAACGGATCCATTCTTTGGAGGAGGAAGATTGCCACAATCTTTAGCTAAAAGAAAAAGAAGCATCTAAACAAAGAAGCTAAGGCAAAACAAAGCATAACCACTCTTGAATTTCGATGGAGATAGAAAGCCATTTAATTTGTGTGTTACATTTTCTTTTGTAACAAGTAAAAAAATAACATATGAGCTGTCAAGAGTTTCTGAATTGTATAGCTTAAAAACCGTTTTGCTCAATACGTCAATCAATCAGTCAATCGGTCAATCAGTCAGTCACTCAGTCAGTCAGTCAGTCAGTCAGTCAGTCATTGAAACAAACGATACCTCGACAAAGCCTGGTATTCCCGCTCCATGTCCCATTAGCTTGGCATGTTCTAGAGGCGGAACCGTCAAGTATAAAGCCGTCATCACAAGAAAAGGTAATCAAATGCGGGAATGTGGTCGAAGATCCTTGCAGACTTCCGTTCAGCGGGGCAGATAGTCCACCACAGTCAACCGCTAAATGAATAAAGCAAAACGTCGTGAAAAAGTGGAAGTTGATGATAACGTCTTGCAGCAATAGGCATGTTTTCTTAATTATACTACATTACTTTTACATACAATGAGCAAATTGTATCATCACCTTCACATTTTGTTTGGGTTCCACTCCATGTTCTGTTTGCCTGACAGAATCTCTCAGATGAACCTCTCAATAAAAACCCTTCGTCACAGTATGATAGCACTTTATTTGGGTACGTTGTCATGTTACCCACATATGAGCCATTTAGAAGTAAAGGCAGTGGACCACAGTCAACGGCTACAAGAGAAAATATTATTAGCTTAGAATACTACACAATGTATTTTTTCATGAAATTGAAAAGCAAAGAAAAATACCCCTAACATGTTAATCTTACCTGTACAATTGGGTTGTTCTTCACTCCATATCCCATCTGCTTCACATCGTCTGACAGGAGAACCAAGCAAATTAAAGCCCACGTCACAAAAGAAAGAAAGTTCATTGGGGTATGTAGTTTGATCCCCGATAATAGATCCATTCTTTGGAGGAGGAAGATGGCCACAGTCCTTAGCTAAAAGAATAACAAAGTAGCTTAGATAAAATAATAACGTTAACCTAAGCGCTCTTTAGAAAAGTGTGTACTTGTTGCTAAAAACTATAAAGCATTAAAATGAACCGAACGTTTTCGACATATTTTCATCTTCAGAGTTAAAGTTTCTTTTTCTTTTTTCTCGTCAGGTTTAAAAAGTTTCTTTTTAATTGCAAAATTAAAAACGAGAATTGTAGAAAAAAGTTAAAAGATGTTTTGAACCCAATCAATCAATCAATCAATCAATCAATCAATCAATCAATCAATCAATCAATCAATACGTCGGTCAGTCTGTCATTCTGTCAGTAGATCAAATGATACCTCGACAAAGCGTGGTATTCCCGCTCCATGTCCCATTAGCTAAGCATGTTCTAGAAGCGGAACCGTCAAGTATAAAGCCATCATCACAAGTAAGGGTAAGTACATTTGGAAATGTAGTTGAGGATCCTTGTACGCTTCCGTTTAGTGGAACAGCTAGTGCACCACAGTCAATAGCTAAAAAAATTGGAACAAAGTATTCTTACAACATTCCAAAGCAAAAAAAAAAAACGACTGCAAAGAAAATGTTCTAATTATAATAACAATAACAATAATGATAATGATCTTAGTCTTTTATTAGGAAACTTTCATTCACTTTCAATGTGGTTTTCAGAAAGGTTCTTCTTATCACTTTTAAGACTTATAACGCACGAGAGCCATTAGTTTGCTCATTTAACCTTTGTTTAACGACATCCCTGTTGCGTTTCCGCTAGGACGAAAATATAATGACCAATTGATAATTCAACAGCACGAAAAATGTTCAATTTATATTAGGTAGAAACGTAGAATGATCGCATATATAGCTTACTTACCTTCACATTTCGTTTGGGTTCCACTCCAAGTTCTATTTGCTTGACAGGATCTCTCAGATGAACCTCTCAATAAAAATCCTTCGTCACAGTATGAAAGCACTTTATTTGGGTACGTTGTTAGTCTTCCGAAGTGTGAACCATTAAGAAGCAAAGGCAGCTGACCACAATCGACGGCTATGGGATCAGAACAAACATTAGTTTTATCAGTATTACCGAATTGGTACATAAAATCGAAAGCAAGCCTGAACGTCAATTTGATTGATACTTGAAGGTATATTGAAATTACCATTGCACTTTGGTTGCTGTCTATTCCAATTTCCATCTGCTTCGCATTGCCTGACAGAAGAGCCAATCAAGTCAAAGCCCTCGTCACAGTGGAAAGTCAGTTTGTTGGGGTACGTGGTTTGATTTCCAATAACGGTTCCATTCACTGGAGAGGGTAGCTTGCCACAATCTCGAGCTAGAAAAAAAAAATAAAGGTAATGTATCTGCAATTTCGTTTCTTTTGAATAGCAATTCGTTTATTGTGAAGTAGATGCTAAGTACCTCGGCAAAATGCTGCCTTTCCACCCCATGTCGTATTAGCTTGACACTTCCTTGATGGAGAGCCGTCAAGTATGAAACCCTCGTCACACGAAAACTCAAGCGTGTTTGGAAATGTAGTTGAAGATCCGTGCACGCTCCCGTTTAGTGGGGCAGGTAGTTCACCGCAGTCAACAGCTAAAGTGATCACAACACAACATAATGTTAACAGAGCCCTTTATAGACAACTTCAACAATATTTAAAAAATTTCCTCCATTCTTTTAAATAAAACTAAAGGGCCACTCGCAAATAGCTGATATTAAAGAAATTAATCAAGTAAGGACGTTTACAAAATAAAATTTGGTAAATTTAAGATCATTGACGTCTATTGTGAGTTGCTGCATGGTGTCCTTTTAATAGAGGTATGATAAGATAGATGAATATTAATATACGTGATTGGTAACATGTCCGTTCGAACAGCCCAGTGACAGGTCGTACACAACTTCAGCCTCTGATCCTTGTTCTCTGCAATTTCCGTTAACGGTCTCAATATTGTCATCCATTTATCATGTTACTTTATGATATTCTTGAAAAATAAATGGTGGTGATGGTGATAAAAATGATTATAGCGAAAATGATGTAAATGATGGTAATGTAGGCGATGCTTACGTATTGAACACACCTTTACAAGAAGTGTGATTTCCACTCCAAGACCCATTTGCAAGACAAACTCTTACAGGTGATCCTTTGAGAACAAATCCTTCATCACATTGGAAATATACCTTATTTGGGTATGAAGTGAATTCGCCGTAAGAGGAGGCATTCATCGGCATCAGTAGAGAGCCACAGTCAACAGCTGGGAAAATTAATTAAAAAAGAAGAACTAATGAAAATGTTAATATTTCAAACATGCCGTATATTGTGCGTGTTGGGAACTTAAACAAAACGAAAGAAAAGTTATTTTACGAATCAAGTAAACGTCACGGTCGCACTCGAGTTAAACAAAGGGTAAAGATACCAGATTTGAACATTTACCTGTACAGGATGTTTCGTTGCCACTCCACTGACCATTCGACAGACATTTTCTTTTCTGTGACCCAATCATGACGAAACCAACATCACAAGAGAACGATATGGTATTTGGAAACGTTGTTTTGTGTCCACTGGAAGATCCATTCATTGGAACTGAGAGTGTGCCACAGTCTTTCGCTAAAATAATAGCAAAATAACAAAATAATAGCAAGTAAAATCTTCCAATCCTAAAGCGTTTCAGTTATTTGGAAGAAACCTTATGGTCATTATATACAAAGTTTTCAAAAAAGTGTTTACTTTCTTTATGCGGACGGAGACGTTTCCGGCGTAACCCTTCCATCAGTCGCAAATAGTGGTAATAAGCCGCTGATAAGCCGTTGTTGCCACAACAACCATGGCTCGGGTTTTAAGCCCTTTTTATTTCAATTAAGCATCCATTATTGTTAAGGGAGAGTTTTGTATCGACTTATTCTATATTTCCCCCCCCAAACCCCCCCCTTTCCCCCTCCAACCTCCCTTTCCCCGCCACTGCCCGTTTCAAAATGATGAATAGTTGTACACTGACCAGTAATACATCTCTACGTACAATTACAAAGGCTGAATAAATTTAAACCAAAATAAGGATATGAGACGAGAAGTTGCAAGGAGAAAAGGTATGAAGCCTACCAAAAGCCTTACATTACCTGTGCAAGCAGTTTGATTTCCACTCCAAATCCCAGTCGACAGACAATGCCTGATCCTTGATCCGGTCATGGTAAACCCATCATCGCAGCTAAATGTCATATGATTGGGATAAGTTGTCTTTTGTCCAGTGAATGAGCCGTTCGTTGGAACAGCAAGTGAACCACAGTCCTTAGCTTTAGAGACATTAGAATAGATCAATATTTGACACTTTTGGGAATGGCGTTAATTGCCTTGGGTGTCTCACAAAATTCGCCAAAGAACGAGAAACTAAGCACTTATTTATCCTTATTTAGTATTTGTCATAAACCTTACATAAGGGTTTCTATTTTTGTGATTGACGTAAAGTGCGAGGAAGCACGCACGAGCACTAATTCTCGTGTAGCTGCCTGGACATAAACGGGCAATAGACCACCTGTTTTTTTTTTTTTTTCCCGCCCACAAAGCTGATCTTTTGCATTAGTAAGTAGGTAAATAAGTAAAGTCTTTATTTAACGAGGGCAGCACTAAAACAGCATAAAAAATGCTAACAAACCAGTGGCCCTCTAAAATTATTTACAATAAAATATAAAAATGCACTAGAATACAAATATTAAAAACCATGGATTGTAGATTTACAAATAGTGCCTTAGAATGCCCTTATTTATAAGTAAAGAACAATTTTCCCTGCAAACGAATCACTCTTTCATTTTGGTGCCTTATCCTCAGCTGGTGGACGTTTATGGAGTACTATTATAGGTTTCGTACCTTCACAAAAAGCTGAAGTTCCGCTCCAAGTTCCTTCAGAGGTGCACCATCTAATCATTGATCCCTTGAGAATGAACCCATCATGACATCCGAAGGACACTTTATGAGGATACGTCGTCAGATTACCAAATAATGATCCATTCGATGGTGTTTCGAGTGACCCACAGTCTTTGGCTAAAACAGGTATATGACTTATTGGATTTGACAAAAACCGACCAAACAAGTTTTTAATATATAAAAATCAAAATGTGAGTTGAATGTGTATGGAAGAACGATTGTGCAATCGATTCGAGAGTAGTGCGTCACTAAAGTACTTATTCATGTATTTTTGAAGGCAAAGCAAATAAACGACAACTCACCTTGACAGTACGTTTCATTACCGCTCCACAGCGCATTAGCCTCGCAATGTTTAACACGTGATCCTTTCAGCTCAAAACCTTTGTCGCAAGTGAAGGTCAGTGAGTTTGGAAAAGTGGTCAACTTAGGCCCGACTATAGAACCATTTAAAGGAATCTTGAGAATGCCGCAGTCTTTGGCTAAAGAAGAAAAGGTATAAATTGAGATTTGTACAACCTTTAAAAGAAACGAACTAAAATAAATAATTAATACTACTAGAATGCTTTTCTGCTTCGAAAAGGTTTTCTTATTTGCCTTTACAAAATACTTTCAGCCACTCCACGCTTCATCAAATTCACACTCCTGCACATTTGCACATCTTCTCAAATTAAACAAAGGTATGGCTTTGCTTAGAAAAAAGGTTTTCGTGCCATATATGGGCGTGCTGATGAGTCTAATAAATTTGTTGTCAAAACCTTGGAAATACCATAGGTTGAATCCTGAGACTACAAAGTTTAATAGAGATCTCAAATAATTTCCTTCGTGAAAGAACGGCTGTCTTAGAATTATTTAAAGGTTTATCGAAAACCTGTTACCTTTACACAATGTCTGTTGGCCGCTCCATGTTCCATTAGGCAAACAACGTCTCACTGTAGATCCCGATATGATAAATCCTTCGTCACAACTAAATTCCATCGAATTTGGATACGTCGTGTCCTCTCCGAATATGCTACCATTCTGCGGAGTGGGAATGTGGCCACAATCCACCGCTATTAAAATAAAAAAAAATGTTTTACCAACTTCGTGAGGTTTTAACATTGAGCTGTTTGCTTGTTGCTAACGCACAGCGTGAAATGATACCTATATCACAAGATGAATTCTACGAGCTTCAGTAGGAAGGACTCTACTTATGATAGAGGAAACTAACGACAAAAATAGCAGCAACATCGCAAAAAAGCTATGAATTTAAAATTTTGAAATTACCTGTGCAAGACGTTTGATTTCCACTCCAAATTCCAGTCGACAGACATTTCCTTATTCTGGAGCCATGCATGTTAAACCCATCATCACAGCTAAATTGTATTTCATTCGGAAAAGTTGTCTTTTTTCCAGTAACAGAGCCATTATTCGGAACAACAAGTGGACCACAGTCTTTAGCTAAAGCAAGAAAGGACAGGTCGAAATTACAAAATACTTAGCGTTTGTTTTATTTTTTCTCTGCAAATAGGCTCCCGGTCTTATTTCATTTTTTATATATATTCCAAACTGTTTCCTCAAGCATGCTGCACTAAACAATGCCTCAAGTTATTATCAACGCGATGCTTGTGTATTTGGTTTTCCGAAGTGAAGCGCTTATTCGATTTTAACTCCTGAACGTTCATAGTTCATACTCTCACCGTAGTACAAGGGGTGGAAGAGCGTTGAGGTGAACCCAAAAATAAGAGAATTCCGGTCAAAATAGTCTAGATTTGGCCAAACCTTCATGTACCCATGGGGCTGCCCAGGACATCTGCTGAAAGTTTCAGCATTATTGATTAAATCTCCTTTGCAAAATTGAGAGAAAACCTCGACGGGGAGGAGGGATACCAGCTTGCACGTCCGAAAGCTAAACCAGCGAAAAGTATGAAAGTGTTCTTTTATGTGTTGTACCTTCACAGAAAGCTAGAGTACCGCTCCATGTTCCTTCAGAAGTACAACTTCTTACTTGTGAGCCTCTGAGGACGAAACCTTCGTCACATCTGAAAAACACTTCATTGGGATACGTCGTTTGATTGCCAAACATTGTTCCGTTGGATGGTACATCAAGTGGCCCACAGTCTTTGGCTAAAGCACCGGAAAATAATCGGAGATCACAATCGTTGGCTCAAGCATAGATACGCCTTTAAGATGACAGTTGAAAAGAGGTACGAGAAACTTTTGCTCGTTTTTTATGGATACATCAATTTGTAACCCCTTTACATTACGTAGTTGATTGGGGAGCAGCAGAGGTATCCCATTCGCATAGTGACGTTCAGCGTAAAAAATCTTGATCACTTGGCAGCTTTTCACAACAGCTACAGATATATATCCCATCTTTTGCTAATTAACTAAAACGTGTTTTTTTCCTTCTTACTTGTCTTTTGAATTGACTTACCTTGACAAATGGTTCTATTGCCACTCCAAACAGCATTAGCTTCACAATGTCTGACACGCGATCCTTTCAGTGTAAAACCTGGGCCGCATGTAAACGTTAACGAGTTTGGAAAAGTGGTCAGATACGGTCCGAGTACAGATCCATTGATAGGAACCTGGAGAAATCCACAGTCCTTTGCTAATGAATGAAGATAGAAAATACATCACTCGAATCGACGTTTTCAAGGACCTTAAATACAATTCTAAATCTAAAAAAGGCCTTTTCTTAAATCAAAAGCTTTCACTAGCTCACCTTCACAACGCGTTTCGATGCCACCCCATACTCCATCCGATTGACACTCTCGCACATTCGAACCTCTCAGATGAAACCCATCGTCGCAGGTAAACATAACTTTGTTAGGATAAGTTGTTTGATTTCCATGTGTCGTGCCATTCAAGGGTGTCGGAATAGGCCCACAGTCTTTGGCTGAATAGAAAGAGAGAAACTAGCCTATATAAGAAACAAACTACTGTATACTTTAATTACTGTTATGCGCGTTTTACATGAATAGAGAGAGCAACCTCATCCCGCGCCATGACTTTAATAAATTGATTGATTTTTTTTTAATCAAAGTGAGTATATAAATTAGGTTCGTCTTCCAAGTAAACACATGAAATTTCTAGTTATGAATCCAACAGCAGGCCCAAACAATTTCTTACCTTCACAAGAAGTTTCTACGCCATTCCATATTCCATGGGACGTACACTCTCGCACACTTGATCCGATCAAATTGAACCCATCGTCACAAGTAAATGTCACTTTGTTGGGATAGGTGGTTTCACTTCCGTGTATCGTGCCATTTAAAAGTGTTCCAATGGAACCACAATCTTTTGCTGTTTGGAGAAAGAAAAATCATTTAGAAAACTCTTCAAATGTTTGTTAGCATCTTGGCTCAGAAACGAAAAGAGAAAGAAATTAAAAGATAAGAAAAAATCAAATGGACCTCGAATTTACTATAGCACTGCCACAATCTTCGTTTCGCATTTTTGTTACCGTTGCAGATGGAGAAGTAAGATAAAAGTGGCTGTTGCAGTTATGAAACAACAAACATAGTTGAGGTGACAGCGACAATTCGAAGCTGAGAAAGCTGTTCATCAAGATGCGCTTTGACTTCGTTCGCGTCTGATTGGGTGATGCTCCACCACTCAGGAGGTGAAGAAACAGGGCCTGCAATATTCGATCTGAGCAATCTTGCACTCTTATTATGAAGTAAAGGATAATCATGAAATAAAATAATGGATGTAAACTACAGTAGAAGATGCTAGTGACCCTTAGGTTTTTTTCTTTTTTTCTAAAAGAGGCAGTTTGCGAAAAAATCGCGAGTGCCGGAGTTGGCGGATCGCGTTTTCAGGTCTGGTTTCTCGTCTCTGATGAATAGTATTTTGAAACTGTTGCAAGAAATTAGTTTATATTAATAATAATAATAAAAAAAAAAAAAAAAAAAAAAAAAAAAAAAAAAAAAAAAAAAAATTTTATTTATATACAAAATTTTTTTGAGGTGGGTGTTTTTAAAAATAAAAAAAAAAAAAAAAAAAAAAAAAACAAAAATTAGGGGGCCTATAAAAAAAAAGTGCCCCTCAAACGACTTTTTGAGAAAGCAGTCTTTGGCTTGGTACTGACAAGCAAATTGACAACAAATGCAAAATTATAAAACAACGGTGTCTTATTGACATAAAACTATAAATTACCTGAACAAAACGTTTCGTTACCACTCCAAATGCCCGTCGACTGGCATTTTCTGATCCTGGAGCCAACCACATTAAACCCATCATCACATTCAAAGGTTATTTCATTGGGATAAGTTGTCTTTCCTCCAGTGGAAGATCCATTAGTTGGAAAAGCAAGTTGACCACAGTCTTTAACTGCGTGAAAAATATAGTTAAATTATGAAGTGTTTTGGTAATGTCTTGAATTTTTCGGTATTGTAACGTTTTTCTAACACATGCATCTCCG
This sequence comes from Oculina patagonica, assembly GCF_052425735.1. Lineage (NCBI taxonomy): Eukaryota > Metazoa > Cnidaria > Anthozoa > Scleractinia > Oculinidae > Oculina > Oculina patagonica. Next base: position 44,156,274 of record NC_135758.1, on the reverse strand, counting down.
ATTGCTGTCTGTTTGCCCGAGTTGATCGTCAACCTTCATATTAAATTTAGATTCTAAATTTTATTTTAGATTTTCTTTTAACTGACAGCTTGGTAAGTGAAATTTGTTACCCAGTTCTTCATCCAAATCGTCTTTCAGGTGCCTATCAAGCCGATGGTTTTTCCATTTGTTCCATTTAACAAGACAAGATGGAACAAGTAGAAACAACTATCAGCTCGCTTCGAGACAAAAAAGACATTTTGAAGTACTACTGCGTAAATTCCATTTTAAGGAAAACCATTGTCGTACGTTTTTGCACACCTTTCTACATAATTATCCAAAGATACCTTACTGCCACAGCACCATTTTCAACACGAAATGACAAAACGAACTGAAGACAAGGGATTTGTTTTTCACCTTTGCAAAACGTTTCATCCCCACTCCATTGTTTATTAGCCTGACAAACCCGAGAAGATGATCCCATTACATCAAAGCCATCGTCACAGTGAAAAATAACTTCATTCTGGTACGTGGTCTTATTGCCACTTTTGGTACCATTGTTTGGCGCTTGCAGTGGTCCACAATCAACGGCTTGGAGATGGAAAGAAAGAATAAAAACACATTTATAAGTGCTCACTTCTCATATTAACCTTTTACTCTTCTAAAAAAGTTGCTTGTTTACTTTTACAAACGATAGGCTTTCTCTATCACTGAAGAAAATCGAAAGGAGTTTTTGTAAGTGGTGGCATGTACGTTGCGGTTTAAATTTGCGTTGGGTTTGACATTTTGTTAAGAGACCACGACATGTATGTTGTACCTGCAGGGTTAAAAGCAAAACAACAAAAAAACCGAGCAATGCTGTGAGGGCATTTGAATGAGATCATATTGAGCGAAAACCGACACATTCGAGGGAAATGGACTATGAATGTAGCTCACCGACTAACTACTTGGTAGTAAAGGACCTTAAATGCATGTTGGTACTTACGTTTACATCTCGTCTTATTACCACTCCAAGTTCCATTAGCTTGGCACCTTCTTACAACAGAACCTTGGATTTCGTATCCAATATCGCAAGTAAACGTTATCGGATGTGGGTATCTCGTCGAGAATCCGGACACTGAACCATGATCTGGAAGTTCTGGCTTGCCACAGTTGATGGCTTCAAAAGGAGAGAAGAAGCTTCAAAAGCAAGAGAATTCAACTCCAAAGCATTGTCAACAAAGCATAACAACGCGAACGGCTAAATGTGAAGCATTAGCTGGAAAAAGGTTGTTTAGGTGCTCGCAGTGATTTTACAGGCACCAGCTTTAGATGCCAATGAAACACTTGATGATATGCAATAACCTGCCGAGTTTGACAGATTACAAAGCGTCAGCGTCAGTCAGGAGCCAGGCGAGCAAGTAAATTTCGCTGCAGAGGCAAGCCGGCTGATTTATTTAGTTTGGCTTATGGCAGAGCTAAAGCTACAGCGCATAGCAGTTTAAGGAAAATTAAAAGTAATTGAGTTGCGTGAGCTGTAGAATACGAATGATAGATCGAAGGCAAAATGTTTGATGGACGAATGAATCACTCTTATAAGCAATCTTTAAATGCGCCATAAGTAATTACACGCCAGGAGTACAACTTAATTACTACTTAATTAAGGTAAAAAATACATAGTGAATAATTAAACTGAAATAAAATGTTCGAATACTGGCGGATAAATAAAAAGACGGATCAGTGATATGACGGATGAAGGAAAAGACGGGCAGACGGACGGACGAACGGACGGACGGAAAGACGGACGAACGGTCTGACGGACGAACGATTATACTACTTAGTTGAATAGAACTACGTATTGTAATATTCTACAGTAAAATAACATATGGTATCTCATTATTGTATATTTCCCTTCATTGGGGTAAAAAGTACTCTTTGTAAAGAGAAGGCACTTTATGATGCTTATCTATCAACTTTATTGGTTTCACTACCTTCACACATGGTGATGTCTCCACTCCAAGTTCTGTCCGCTTTGCATCTCCTACGGTGTGATCCACGTAAAATAAAGCCTTCGTCACAGTTAATCTCTACTTCGTTCGGGTAAGTGGTTTCTTTACCTAACACTGAGCCGTTCATTGGAGGAGGGAGCTCTCCACAATCGACGGCTTCACAAGAAAATATCAAAGAAAGACAAAAACGTATCAGAGCAGTTTTGCAGCAATGTGCTTTTTCTGCAGTTGTAAAAAGAAATTTAACCTCCAATCAATTGGAAAGAAAGCCCACAGACCATTTTGTAACTTCATCAAGAGTTAAACTCTTCACCGGTAAAGATACACTGCCGCCATACATGATCTTACGGGTATGAAACGGTAGGTACACAGGCCAAAATAGCTACTCCAGACCTCATTGCTCATTTTGGTATCCTAATCTGAAGGGACTAAGGTGCTGTAACAGTCCTCTAGGATAAGGTGCTACTTATAGCGCAGCATTTTCTTAGGTTGACCATAATATTACCGGTTCATCAGCACTTTTAATCTTGGGTTAAGATACTCTGGACTGTGTGTGAAGTGTCTTGCCTAAGAACACAACACAGTAAGGCCATTACACCTCCGCACTGGTGCGAATGGAACTTGCTATTGCAGTACATTTGTACGTTGGAAGTCGGGTCAAAACGTCTAGATTCGACCTGCCGGGTGATTCTGTTGTGTTTTGGCAAAGAACTGGCAAATAAAGCGTCGATCCCGTCGGCCCTCCTTCCTTCGACTGGAACGTACTTTATCCTTACAAAAAAACATGTACCAGTACTTCATCATAAGGTTGTACAATCTGGATTTCAATGATTACCTTTACAGACTGGTATTTCCCCGCTCCAGGTCTTATTAGCCATGCACGTCCTTGAAGGAGAACCAACCAAATCGAATCCAGCATCGCAACTAAACTTCATAGTGTTAGGAAAGGTTGTGACAGTTCCAAAAGACGAACCGTTGTTAGGCGGAGTCAAAGCACCGCAGTCAACCGCTACAAGAGATTAGGGACACAAAAAATATTGAACTCTTCATGATATACTTTCTTCACAATGTGAATGCACTCAGTTATCTTGAAAATATTGGCCATTATATAAAAAAACGTTTTCATTTGTTGTCCGTCTTATTTTGTTTCGTTCGTAACCATCCTTGTTTGTTTTCGGTTTCTTACTAGTTTATTTGTGATTTTGTACCTTAGGAAACTATTTTGAGTTTCTTTCAATTTAAAAGTAACTTTATACTTCGAGGATATAATTTAAAATGACATGACATAACTCCTTTAAAAGTCATTGTTGATACTGCTTCATGTAGTATTTTTCCTTTTTTTTCGAAAAAATAAAGTCGTATTTATCTACCACAATTTATAGGCTAGCTCAATACAATATAGAAATATTACTCCCATTGTAAGTTGCTGATTATCAATAGTAAAGTTTAATTTTACCTTCACATGAGGTTTTGTTTCCATCCCATTTGCTATTCGCTTGGCACGTTCGTCTGTGTGATCCGAGTAAATTGAAACCTTCGTCACAGTTAATCTGCACATGGTTGGGGTAAGTGGTTTCTTCTCCTGACAGCGAGCCGTTCATTGGAGCAGAGAGTTTTCCACAATCCACGGCTTCACAAGAGAAATTGAAAGGCAAAAGATACAAAGGAGTTTTTTACTTTCTTCGTTATATGCTGCAACATTCTTTGCAGCCAAGAAAAGCAAGACCTTATTCAATTTTCCGCGATTTTACCACATAACTAAACACATTACTTGAGTTTTCAAATGGCAAATTGATTTAACTGACTTCTTGTCACGCTTAGATACTTAACTTCCTGTTCTGTGGCTAAATACTTTTACTACACCATTAAAAAAAAAACAGTCCAAAGCAACCATCGTCTACAGGCGCTGAAACACAAGTTGCCCGATATTGCAGTGTAGCACACCTAAATGAATGTACTAATTAGCAACGTTTCGTTGCAGAAGGCGTTGAGGCCATGTTAGGTGCGTTATTACTATACACAACAACTGACAGGTTTTTTGTGACAGGTATTACAATGCACGCAACGGTCATTACATTTACGACAAATATTGAAATTCACGTCGTTATAAAAATTCACGACAGTATGCACCGCGATAGTTGTACCAACAAGAACAAAAAGAATGTCTAACATAAAGGGCTGTATTAAACCATAATCAATCACATCAACGCTCACTGATGGGCAAGGCTTTATTTATATTTATTTTTTCATTGCCTTTATTGATTAGCGGATTATCGATAAGACACTAAAAGGGTTTATCTTCATCTGATCGATATGACAAAATATCAAGTCTTGACTAAATTGTCTTGCCTTTATGTTTCTGTCTGCGTGTTTCTTATTACAGATGCTTCATTTACTTACCTTTGCATGTAACTTCTTTTCCACTCCAGTTTTTATCTGATGTGCACATTCTTGTTTCGCTTCCTTCCAGTTCAAAACCGTCATCACACTGGAACCGAAGCGAGTTTTGGAAAGTTGTTCCATTGCCAATAAATGATCCATTCTTTGGACGGGGTGGGAAACCACAGTTAACAACTGAAATAAAGATAAAAAAGTTTAATTTCTAAATAGTCACATCAAAAGGGTATAACGAGGACAATACGCTAGGAAAGGTGACGAATCTATGATTTTCAGCATTTGCATTACAAAAATTATTCTTCCTTGTTATGAAGCACTCATATTTTAGTAGAGACCCCGTGTTATATATGACGTATTTTTACAACAAAATGACGTCATCAATTCAAAATGAGAGCAGTGTTGGCGCAGTGGTAAGAGCACTCGCCTCCCACCAATGTGGCCCGGGTTCAGATCCTGAGTCATATGTGGGTTGAATTTGTTGTTGGTTCTCGTCCTTGCCTCGAATGTTTTTTTCCTTCGGGCTCTCTGGTTTTCCCTTCTCCATAAGAAACAGTTCTGAATTCCAGTTCGATCGCATTTACCATCTTGGATTTCAGTTTATTTAATAAATTGTCAGAAAATTTCCAAAAATGGATTTATATAATCGAGAAGAACGGAGGAAACCCGGTATCGAAACAAACAAAAGCGAAACGGGCTCTCCGGAACTCTCAATTTGGGATGACAGCTTATCAAATGACAGTTGGTATAAAAACGTCAAGTCACGTGAGCAGAAAAACTGACACACCAAAATGTCGTCCGATGCATTATAAATAAAGTTGCAAAGATTGATTAATATAAATACCTAAAAATCTAAGATTACCAAAATACATTTCCCAGGTGAATAGACCCAAGGCAAATATGGCGGCTGTTAATTTTCGGCTCCCAGAAGAATCATTTGTCAACAAATTAAATTACCCCTAACTAAAAGATAAAGTCAAAGAAAATCAGTGTATGAAGTTTAAAGGCTATACGTTTATTTAATGGGAAGTTACAGGGACATTTATATTGCCAAAACCATGAAAACTAGGCTAGTCAGGCCAGGGTGACTTTTTCCATACAAATCTCTTAAATTTGAATGAGTCATAACATTGCAGCCATTTAACCCAAAACAATGAAACTTCTCAGAATAGCATAATATTTTATATATATTTAAGTGCCACCATCAGCGTTTTAAGAAACCTGACCAAACAATGGAAATAAATAACAATCATTTTTGCATAGGGTCTATAGGGTTAATAAAATAATACAATGTTCTATGAAGTCGTATAGCTCAATAAAGCGAAAGTTTAGCTACTAGAAATACTAGAAATTTGCCATATATATATAATGAGGCACACCACCGAGACTAACACCACACATTATATCTTTCGGCTGTTAAAAAGTAAATTAAGGGAAGATCAGTTAGTCTAGTCTTCCGTTACTTATCCAAGGGTATAACAAAGAGCATTTTTTTTGCAATCTACCTTTGCAAACTGGCTGTATTCCAGTCCAAGTTCCATTCAGTTGACACTTGCGATCCGGTGACCCGACAAGTTCATAACCCAAGTCGCAGTTAAAGTAAACTACACTGTTGACTGAGTATGTTACCCCGAGCTTTCGTCCATTTTCAGGAGTACCAGGATCGCCACATCCTCCCTCTAAAAAAATTGACAAGAAATTAGAATGCAAATGACGATGGCATTGCTAGTAAACCTCTGTATATACGGACGCGTCGTGTTGAAAACGAGTGATCTTTCAAGTGCATATCAACCTTAACTTTTCACATAACTTCGAGTGATATCACAATCTATTATTGAATGCGCTCGGACGCAGCTTTTTGGATGCGTAATACTTGGTACTTTTCCTTATCACATCATCAGTAAACCTTTTTGGTATCGCTGAAAGGAAGCATTAGTTTTACAGAAAAGCTCGGCGCATATGTATCTGGGTATAGTTTCCTTGAAGCAGTTGCTCTGATGATGGTAATTGATCTCTCATGGTCGCAGTCTGCCGCATAAAGCACTTGACGTAAATGTCCCCCCCCCCCCCCCCCCCTCGGGTAGATTACTCACCAGTACATTTGAAAGGCAACACGGTCCATTTTCCAAGAAAGCACATTTGAGTGGCCATTCCTTCCTGGTTGTAACCTTCGTTGCATTTAAACGTGACTTTGTAGCCAGAAGGATACTTTTTACTTGGATTTGAAATGTACGCATTTCTTGGAATTGTCGGCTCTGGGCAGTCACGCACTGAAAAACAAATGGCGGGAAGAATTGGTTAGTTTGTAGCCATACTATCTGTGTCGACATATTAGGAACCCACACTGCCGCTGTTGTAGCGAAGGAAAAGTCAAACGTTTCTGAGGACCGACATATTAGGAACCCACACTGCCGCTGTTGTAGCGAAGGAAAAGTCAAACGTTTCTGAGGACCATTATAAGAAGCACAAAACGTCATAATCAAAGCAGACGGTCTAAATGTTTTTTTGTTGGTTTGTTCGTTTCCTTGTTTCTTTTGACTGTTAGTTTTTAGGTTAAAATTAAACTGCGTTAGTTAAATTTTGAATAGGATTTATGCGGAACTATTGTTAGCTATAAGAGAGAAGTATCTTTTGAAAACGAACTGAGACAATTTACCTTATTACATGAAATTTTGGCGACACTTTTTTTTAGCGAATTTAGCGATTTTTCAAGAAATCGCTAAATCAAATTGTCGCTAAATACGGATTGAAAATTAAGTGACTTATGTTCCAAAATTTACAAAAATGGCTAAATTAAAGTGTCGCTAAATACGTTTTTTTCAGAATTGCTAAATTAAGTTGTCGCCAACATTTCATGCAATAAGGTACGTCAAACTTTATAATATACGTCGATGAATTACCTTAATGTTACTTATTTTCGCGGGAACTTGATTTCGCGAAAATGGAACGGGCATATTTCGCGGGACTTAAATTTCGTGATTTGGCCTAAAAAATACGTTTCAAGGAACTAAATTTCGCGAAAATTGTCAAAATGCTGGTCTACATTAACAAACAGTAAGCCTCAAACTTGACAAAATTGATTTTAAGTTTTCCCCAGCAATAGTTTCTAATGACACTGAACAAAACCATATAACAAAACGAAACTTAAAACAGTTTGACATGTTTTTTGTAACAAAGTAGAGCTAGTTTGACGACTGTACGAAGATAATTATGTAGTAAACTGACGGCAACGTTGATTAATCATAACGAATTATATCAAAGGGTATTAAAGTTTGCGTCGTTATTTTTCGCGAGAACCTTTTTTCGCGGGTCTTTAATTTCGCGATTTTTTGAAAATTGCGAAAAACGCGAAAATTAAGTCCCGCGAAAATAAGTAAAAAATAAGGTATGAGGTTCCAAATTATTGAATAACAGAGTCTTCTTTTTCTTTGTGAGTCACGTAAGGTTGAATTATACTTACAGCATCTAGGAGTGAGACCGTCCCATCTTTTCTTTGCAGTACATCTCTTGACAGGTTCCGTGTTTAAATCGTATCCCTCATCACACGTGTAATGAGCTGTAGAGTTGTAATTTGTTCCCGTGAAATTAAGCTTTCCATTCTGTATAGGAGGTGGATTGCCGCATGACATACCTAATAAGCAAGAAGTAATCACAGTAATGAAAATTTAAGACGGAATCCGCCAGGACTTAATTCGACTATTTATTGACCAAAATTATTTATATCTTGTTGCAAACTTCTGTGTTCCTGTTTCAAATAACAGACCAAACATGGAAAACAAATTTCGAAGTTCCACTGAATTTTACCAGGCTCTGTTAAGAAATTTTTGTTGGCGTTATCACGGATAATTTATTTACATATTTTGCTTATAGAAAGAGTATAAAATAACGCAATAGGATTTAAATTATTTCTTGATGGATTTCGTCTTAAACATGATTCTCAGAAAAGCAAGAGTCCAGAAAAGAAAAAGAAGAAAAGAAAAGAGAAGAGAAGTAAAAAGTAAAAAGGGGTCTATTTGAACCTTTATTTCCCAAGGTGAAGTTCCAAGAGGGAAAGAGCTCCGACGAAGGGCTAACGCTCAAAACGTCAGCTTTTAAGCCAACTGCATTTTAATGTTGTAATGGTAAGTTGGGAATTACAGTTTGGTAAGCGATGGAAGATTTAGGCCCCGTCCACACGTATCCGTTTTCGTTTGAAAAAGAAATTTTTTTACGACAGCAAACTGTACGACAGCGGACCGCTGAGGGAACAACAGGACACAGAAACAGCGAGGATCGAAATGCACCAATCACAGCTGTTGAAAACCAACCAATCACAGCGCAGCAGCGTGCTTTATAAGTTCACGCACAACAGTCGACCTTATCGCCTGATGAAGACTAGCAGTGTGCAGTCGAAACGTCGCGATCTACATCACAAGTGACACTACGTCGTGAGACAAACGAAAAATACTTTATTATTAGAAATTTCTTTCTTTCCAATTTCAAAATAAAATCGCGTCCACACGATGCGTTTTCGAATTGTTTTCGCCCGTCCAGACGGAAACGCTAAAACGATTCGAAAACGTTAATACCAATTACAGAACATGCGCGTTAACCCAATTCACCAGTTAAATGAGCCCGCAAGACCGCAAGTGGCGTCATCTATTTCGAAAGTTCCGTTTTCATCGTCCATACGAAAACACGAAAACTGCGTTTTCAAAGGTTTCCACTCTCGAGAGCGCTTTTGAAAGTTTCGTTTTCAGTCACCGTTTTTACAGGATCCTTGTGGACGAAAGGCCAGGCAACGAAGAGAAAGTTTCGTTTGAAAACGAAAACAGCCATGTGCGAACAGGGCCTTATAAAGTAAGCTGACAAGGTGCTGGCTGGTTAGTTGCCATGGAACTTTTTACAAGTTGTAAATAATAAAGATGGTAAATTTCAAGCTCGGTGATAAATAGTGAAGAAATTATTCAACATGACGCGAGCGTGGGACAAAGAAAAAATCTGAGTCCCCGACGGGAATCGAACCCATGACCTCCCAGAAATACCGGTTGGGCGCTCTAACCGGTATTTCTGGGAGGTCATGGGTTCGATTCCCGTCGGGGACTCAGATTTTTTCTTTGTCCCACGCTCGCGTCATGTTGAATAATTTCTTCACTTTTTACAAGTTGTAGCTAAAACCTATGAAAACGGCACTCGTAATAACCTCTAGTTTTGTCCTGTGCAAGTAGTTACTGACCTTTCTCTACGCAACTAAAACCACAACTTCCGTCGCATAGGCACTGGTAATTACTGGAGCCGCATCCACTCTGAGGCGAGCACTCTTGAGTACATTTGGTTCTGGGTGCACGGATGGTTCTTTTGCACGCGTGAGTACCTAGAGAAAACACAAGATATAAAACTCGAAATATGTAACACATATTTGAGTAACTAGCTTACAAGGATTTTGTCAATATGCACCGTGTAACACTGATATAAACATGCCTCTAAAAATGAAAAAAAAAAGTTGAACCATGCACCTGTTGTTCCAAAACATTGACAATAAATTTCACGGACATAGCGAACATGCGATATAATCGATATTAATATCACATAGTCGCTAGATCAGACATCGTCGTGTGGATTTATCACACGATTTATCAAACACCGCAAAGAATGGTGCAAAAGTACCTTTTTGCTTCCTAACAACTGATGGTATCAAGGATGAGTCATGAAATAGTAGGCTTAAAACTAGTGGTAACCACAGGTTAGAAAGTGCGGGCCTCGATGCAGTTAAGAGAAGGTACTGGGAGGGAAGTGTTTCAGACAGTGTCGATAAATCACTGGACAAAGAAAAATTATGCCGAGTCAGGTCGAGTAACGCGTCACGCTTAAGTCACGAATGTTTTTTATTGTTTCCTATTGCCGCGAACCAATCAGAATTGTTTTTTTTTTATTGACAGTTTTGCGAAGTGTAGTCGAGCACGCGGTGTGAATTGAGATGTGATTTTCCTCCGTCGGCAAACTCGCTTTGTTGTCAGTGTTACAAGGAATTTCTCGGAATCATTCGCTTTGCCGTAGTTTATCTGTGATACAATCACAGCAGATCTTCTCAAAAGCAACACCTATAAAACAACGTCCGCAAAACGTAATGTCTGCAAGAAAGAAACCTCGATCTAATTTGACAAACTGTTGATTTTTCGCATTCTTATCGCTCTTGGAGACAAGTTTTTTCTCTTCCGGTGTTACGACAGACTGTCGTGATTGACACATTTTTTGCATTCCGATCGTTCTTAGTGGAAGAACAAAATTTTCAACTTCCGGTTTGCAGATAGCCTTTATAAACGTGGCGCGCACGCGTAATACGCAATCCGCTGGTCACTGTCAAGATTAGGGTTGCGGGCCTCTCTTGGGCCCGCAAAAACTAAGTAGGCTGAAAGTATGTTATTTTTACAAAGCAAACCAAGCTTAAAGACATCCAAATCATCAAATGTGACGAGGCTTGTAGATTTAGGAGTTTGAAAACATACCTTCACATTTAAACGGGAATCGAGTCCACAGTCCACTAATACAGATTCTGACAGGATTGCCACCCGGAAGCTGTTTAAAGCCCTTTTTGCAAGCTAATTTAATTCTCTCGCCAGTCATATATGTTCGGTTGAAGTTGACCGGTTCTGCGATGTAGGTGGAAAACGGAATTGTCGGCAAGCTACACATTCTTACTGAATAAAAAAAAAGTAAAACAGAATTATGTCAAATAAAATAAATCAAATTAAATCAGACAAGCTGGAAACAAGACAAGTAGTTGTACAGTGATTTCAAAGCCCGTCTGACCTCGTAGCCCAGTCGGTAAAGCTACAGCGATCCGTGCGAAGGCTGTGGGTTCGAATCTCACCAAAGTCAAAAAGGCTTTTTTATTTGCCTCGTGTAGTCCCCAATTTCTTTTCTTTTCTTTTCTTTTCTTTTCTTTTCTTTTCTTTTCTTTTCTTTTCTTTTCTTTTCTTTTCTTTTCTTTTCTTTTCTTTTCTTTTCTTTTCTTTTGGGGGGGGGGGGGGGGGGGGGAGGGAGGGAGCTAACGCTCAGAAGGAAATTCACGGATGAATTCTCTAGTTACTAGCTTTCTGTTGGTGGTGAGGAATACGTGTTCTATTGCTGCGTGCCTCAACAATTCTACCCTTAATTTATTATCAATCAAACAAACAACTTAAAAACCAAATCTTTGAGAAATGACCGAAATTAAGAAAAATCGATCGAAAATAATATAAGTAGAGCAAAAGGGAATGTTGAGCACTATAACTTTTATATCTGACGTCAATTATCAAAAGGGTTATCTTAAGCAAGATGTAATAGAAAAGAAAACCGCGGCAGGTTTTTGTTTTTTGGGCTAGTCAATACTTACAGCAGTTGGGTCCCACGCCGTCCCATTTTCCATTCGCTCGGCACGTTCTCTGGGATGCTCCAGACAATGTGTAACCTTTGTTACAAATGTAAGTAACGGTGTCACCGAAATTCGTGGATGGATATTGTGGCTTTGCATTCCTTACGCCCGGTGGTCTCCCACAAGATAAATCTGTCCAACAAAAAATGACAAAAATATTCAATAAAAAATGAAAAAGTATGAAATAAGGTTAACTTTGAATAATATAAGACAAGATATAATTGACAGTCGTTTGTACGGGGGTGTGGCTGCTCTATCCGAAAACACGTCTCGGTTTTAATCATTCAGTTTTTTTTCGAGTTTCTTTAAAGCTTTGGTATCCCTAAGTTATTTTCTTTTCCCTTCACATTCAATTTGCGTATAAGTTTGCGTGTACGGTTACTTCACTAAACAACAACATCAACAACGAACGAACGAACAAATAAACAAGCAAACAGACAAACAAAATACAGGTTTGAAGCGAAGCGGTCAATGAGACTCTCTTGGAAGGAAAATTTAGTGATTAGTTGTAGTTTTTAAGACACTTTCGCCATAAGGGTGCTCTCAAACTGAACAATGTTGCAAATAATTCTAAATGCACCTGTTACAACTGAAACGATATTCGGCCGTCGTTGTTATAAGCCTAGGAATTATTTATTTTTGGAAAAGTCACAAGGATCTAAATGTACTTTCTACATACCTTTCTTTACGCAGCTATTCCCACAGTCGCCATCGCAAAGGCACTCCTCCCCAGGCCCACTGCAGCCAGTGGAAGGATCGCATCTGGCCACGCACATCCGACTAGGCTGTCGATTCGTACGAAGGCAGTCCGATTGGCCTGAATATAAACAATAAAGAAGTTTTGGTCATAAAAAGCTTGGTGTGTGGTCATGCCGAGGTGTGAAGCTCATGCTCACTTGTCGCATGCTTCCCGCTTCTTTCACGCTCGCTTCTCGCTCATTCCACAGTTGTTCGCAACTCGTTTCACTCATTCAACGCTTGCTGTTAATTCAAGCTGTTTTCACGCTAGTTTCACGCTTGATTCAGGCTGATTCTGCGCTCGCTTCATACTCATTCGAAGCTAGTTTGACACTAGCCTGCAGAACAGGCGGTTTTTGTACGCTTCCCTAGTTCCCAAAATAATTCCTCTGTTTTGTGATCCTTGTTCCCAAAAATATCACAAACACAGCTTTTGTTCCCGTGTTCAGAGCTTTATGTTCCTTTTGTTCCCTTGTTGCCAATTATTTTATGTCCTTGTTTCCTGAAACCCCAGGAAGAGGCTCAAAATTGCTTGGTTCGGGCTCTCCTCGCACTCGCGTTATACTTATTCCAAGCAATTAATTTAGACTCGCATTGCGCTCGTTTCACGCTCGGTCATTCCAAATTTAATTTAGGATCGTTTCACGCTCGCTTCACGCTCTTTCCACGTCCGCTCTACGTTGTGTTTACGTTGGCTACATGTTCTCTTTACACTCTTAGGAGGCTCAACGAGTTAAGAAGAGTTAAGAAGGTATTACGTTGTTTTTACTGAAAATAATGTCAGTTACCTTACTACAGACACTTCACATTTCTCCTTTTTTCCGGACAGTTTTAGAATTGGGAATTAGATTCTCTATAACGAGCCATCGCCTCTTTTACCATCCTTGGAAATAATCGAGAAATTGAAATAATCCAAGTTTGTCATTTCTTCGTTTTGTCAAAAATGGATACCCATTTCCTGTACAGTGCTCTTCTTGCTGGTTAATCCACATTAATCCCACTAAATGGCAAGTTCCCGCTATTGAAACCCTTGACTTTTGACAGGAAAAAACAACAAGCCTTCTCTTTTTCCTTCTTGGCACAAAAAAGAAAAAGAACGCAAGGAAAAAAGCGCGTGGGAGGAAGAAATGATCATGCAGAGCATTGGTTTCCATCGCATTTGCGCAGTTTACGTGCGACCCGGCAAAAGATGCAACGTCAAGATCAAAGCAATTAAATTGTTATCTAGCTCATTCTCTATAAAGTTACCGTATTCCTAGTCGATCTATTGGCTGGCAGCGCAAGACATTTCTTATCAGCAGCCAAACAGATTTTTTTTTTTTTCAGAAAACTTGATATTTATATGTAGCAAGTGAGGATGACCTTGTCATAAAACATCTTATCCTCGAGCTTCCTGTTGTGACGTGCGATCCAAGTGCGACAACTCGCGCATATCGGCTGATATTTCTTGCTCTAGAAGATTTTTAAGATCATATCTCTATCATATAAACCATTAAACGTTATCACAAAATAACATCAATAGATCTGCCTTTGTTTAAGGAACACACATTATTGCATGATATAATAAATAAAATCTCATCGCCGCCGTCTTAAATCACAGAGCAATCGATTAGTAGTTGATCCTTTTAGTTCATAGGCCTTAAATTTGAAATATCGTGTCTGCAAAACCATCAAAGCAAATTATAACCGGCGATATGGAGATTCGTGGCCGTGAGATGATGAACTGTTCAACTTTGTTATAAGTCTGAGACTCAGAACGCAGCTCCTACACAATTCGAATGAATGAAACTTACCTTTTACTTTACGAGAAGAAAAGATGACCCAAAGCAGCCATAAGCTAAACAGAATCTTCATTTCTATTATCCGGTTGAATGTTTAACGCACAACACAAGCCTTGGTGGCTTGTTGACTATGAACGAAAACGTGAAACCCCACCGGGGACTAGGGAAATGTAAACCCGTGTCGACTTTAATTGATAGCTATCGTGTTTCATTGAGTGTGATAGATCATCTCCTTGTCGCCTCCTTTGCAAGCGTCACGTAACCGTCACGCAATCTCATCATAGTACTGTCTCATGAACAGCCGGGACCAGAGGTTCAATAAATGTGCTTATTTTTAAGCTTAACGGCTATGACTGTCTGTTGCTTTTTTTGACTTAAGGACGTTCGCGGGAAAAAAATCCTTATTTCTAAAACTTTCACCACGGTGAGTCAAAAATATAAAAATAATGGGGGGTATCCGAATTCGTTGCGGAGATAAAATGTCTAGAACACCACCGTACCCTAAATTTGTAAAATCGGGCTTTGTTAGTGAATGTGGCTACAGTATTTTTAAGTCCACAAATATTGCAAATAAATCCCTGAAATAGAATTTTCTCTGGCTAATATTGTTTTAATATGTGAATCTATTACCTTATAACATAAAATTTTCGCAACACGTTTATTTCGCGATTTCGGAGATCGGATATTTCGCGACACTTTATTTTCGCGATTTTGCGAAAATGTCCTAACCTAAATCACTTTAATTTCGCGATTTTAACTACAACATTAAAAGTTTGATTATTTTTTTGACAATGTGAGATCAGACGCTTTACAAGATTCTTTATTTCAAGAGGCGCTGATGTCTTCGTAACTGTAAGACGCACATTTCCGACGGCCACCATTTATACGAGGATCTTTAGAGAGTCTTTAGAGGGGCCAGTAGAGACAACGGTGAGAAGAAATACATCACAAAGAATGTGGAAGCTAGTGAGATTTTTAAGTTATGTACCAAAAATGTATTGCTCGGACATGGAAGGCAGCATTGATTACGAACTTCCTTTACTAGACGTTTAAGTGAGTAATAAATTCATCCTTTCTTTAATAATGGACATAGTGACGGTAACTTAATTTTGGCGTCATCTTATGTTCGCGACACTTATTTTTCGCGACACTTTAATTTCGCGATATTTTTATAATCGCGAAATTAAAGTGTCGCGAAAATTTCATGTAATAAGGTATTTAAATTTCATTAACGAGTGCAGTGACGTTCCTTTAAAAAAATCTTATCATTTAATGAGGATTCGATGCGGTGTGGACAGAAAAATTGGAAACTTCCCACATCGAATTTTTGTTCAGTTTTTTACAAACGCTGGGAATTGGAGAAGGAAGGTCGTCTATTGATTAGTTTGTAGATAGCTCCCAGTGAATAATCTCTTCCCTGAGACTTCTTGTATGCAAGACTGCCTGTATAGCCCAAGCATAAGCATTAGGCCTTTTAAGGACTATCCTCACCCAGACAAACACACTATATTTACGAAATTTTGTAGGTATGCAGTCTCTTCAGTGACAAAAATTCCCAAACCTTTTGATTCTTAACACAGCTTACGACACCATCTCTTTTGTACTCCTCCCGCTTTATTACAAGGTGTGCCACCATTCTGAGGTTTGGGTGAGTCACACTTTCGTTCATGAGTTCGCACGCCAAGTCACGCTGCAAAATGACCAGTGTCCCCACTCGACCCAGCCTCCATTGACTTAAAGGAAACAAATCAAAGGTTTCATTTAAGAGTTATGGGTGTAACGATAAGTTTTATGGCTATCGGGCACTTATTTGCCTGTACTTGGGAACTCTTAGGCGGATAGCGAACGGAATGATTCGGTAAACAATGTGATTCAACGCGGAGCGGGGAGGTTAACTCGACAGAGCCACTGGCTTGGCTGCCTGCACTCGTTACGTATGCCAGAGGCACAGAGAACTTGTTTCTCCGCCTAAGTGGACGATAACGCAGCAGAAAACCAGGAAACTTCTTTGGAACTCAGCAAATCTTCTGCAGGATAATCCTCGATGGTACTTCAAACTAACTCATAGTATAAACTGCTAAAAGTAAACTTCACGGTAATCAAGGTAATCACCAAGGTAATCGTCAATGTTATCCAGCAAGGTAATTCACAACAGTTTACGCGTTATTTACATACAAACCTAGGTAAATACAGTTGTCTTTCGCTATCGAGTTCTTATACAAAATTAAAGAGATCTTATTGTAATAAGAAATGAAAGTTAGTTTTCCATGCGAAAGATTGATGTTTTTTTTTTCCAAAATATAGTGTTTTCATTGGCTAATTTTTTTTTCTTGCAGAAGATCACAAAAATCACAAAGACCAGAAAGCCGAGCACCAGTGCTGAGCCTACGACCGAGTTTAAAGCTACTGCGGTTCTACCTTATGTCAAACAGTCAAAGGTCTTTCCCAACAACTTAGACGCTGCCTACAACAACAAGGCGTACGCGCTGTTTTCAAGTCGGAAACTACTTTAAGATCGAACCTAGTACAACCGAAAGACGCCGTTGATCCGACTAAGCAAGATGGCGTTGTTTACAGAATTTTCTGTGAGTGCGGCAAAGTTTACATCGGTGAGACTGGAAGACCTATGCAAGACAGGATCAAAGAACATGACGGGGACATCCGGCTCGCCCGTATCCAGACCTCCGCCGTTTCGGAGCACACCCACAACACCTGAAAACAAACAAACCGACGCTTTGAACTCGAAACCTTGCTTGAAACTTTTAGTCGCACTTGCGAAGACGCGAACTCACGCTTTGAACTCAAACTCTTGTTAAGATTTTATTTACACTTGTGAAGAAACAAACCGACGCTTAGAACTTGAAACCTTGCTCGAAACTTTTAGTCATACTTGCAAAGACGTGAACCCACGATTTGAACTAAAACTCTAGTTAAGAATTAATTCACACTTGTGAAGAAACAAACCGACGCTTTGAACTCGAAACCTTGTTCGCAACTTTTAGTCGCACTTGCGAAGACGCGAACTCACGATTTGAACTAAAACTCTTGTTAAGATTTTATTCACACTTGTGAAGAAACAAAACGACGCTTTGAACTCGAAACCTTGTTCGCAACTTTTAGTCGCACTTGCGAAGACGCGAACCCACGGTTTGCTCTTTTTTTCCTTGCCGGTAGACGCGAACCCAGCTTTCACTCAAACTCTTGCTTAACGTTTATTCACACTTATGAAGAGGCGAAAAGCGCTTTGAACTCGAAACCTTTCTTAATTTTTATTTCCACTTGTTCACCTTTATGCAACTGTCGCCCCTACCCTTCCCCCGCGCCGTCGCTATTTTCACTGAACAAAACCTACCAGTATCACCCTCCCGGGGAGAATTTGTCTTTTCTTCGATCTTTCCGAGCGTTTAAATTTCCCGCTCGTATGCTAATCGGTAACTCCGTCAAATCCCTCGTGTGTTCTGAAGCTGTTGCGCCATTGTTCAAAAATGGCCATATAGGGTCATTTTTCGCTTGTTAAACAAAGCCTATTGTTATCAAAGTTGAAACGCATTTCTTGATACGCACTTCCCGCTTTAGAACGAGTTAAAGTTTATTGATCGTGAACCACACTGGTACACACGCAGGGTCAAAGATGCAATTCAGATAGGACTTCATCCTAACAATATCAACAGGGATAGTGGAATTGAAATTCCCGAAGCATGGATGCCCATGATCAAAAAACACAACACCAGGAGAACTGAACGACAGCGGACCCCTAAGGGAACAACAGCACACCAGAACAGCGAGGATCGAAATGCACCAATCACAGCTGTTGAAAACCAACCAATCACAGCGCAGCAGCGTGCTTTAAAACTTTACACCTAACCAGTCGACCTTATCGCCTGATGAAGACTAGCAGTGTGCAGTCAAAACGTCGCGATTTACATCACAAGTGACACTACGTCGTGAGACAAACGGAAATACTTTATTATTGAGTAATAAAGTTGTTGTAAAGTTATTGTTCTAGAGGAGGACTTGCTTTTTTGGACGGTACTTGCTTTGAGTTTTGATTGGAACACTGAATTGTCCGTGTCCTTTGTGATTAGCCAGAATGCTTGGTTTTGTTTTACGACACTCAATTGAACAGCGCTCTGAAGACACACTTGGCACTCGCTCGTTGGAAAGTCCATGTAGATTTCCGCTATACTCAACCCGCGTCCGGTCTCGGTACAAACCGGGCCGGGAGAAAGAGAATGCAAGGAGAGCTAATTTAAAAAAAAATTGCATTAGATAAGGGCTGCTTACTGAAGAGAAAGCGCTTATCCTATGATTTACATCAAATAGGAAAAGTAAGTAAGGGTGTCTCAGTGATGATGGGCGTCGAATAAATAAGCCGTTTGGATGATATTCGTAGGGCCCAGCCGACCACTCTCACCTTAAACACTACCAGGTACTTAGGCGGGGGAAAGAGTCAGTAGCTTACGGGCACCCACAACTAACTCTCAAAGATGGTTGAGCGAGAAGTGAAAAGAAATCAAAAGAAAAAAAAGGGCAGAAAAAAGACTAGCCTACGCGCATGCAGCCGCCGTCGCCCTTTTCCCCCGCTTGAAGGAAATAGCAGATAGCTGCATGCAGGCTAAAACACTTTCACAATTTTCCCGCTAACGCCCAACGATCTGCAAGGGAGATTAAGATTGGGCCAAAGTGTCGGTTGTGTAATTTGCACGTGGCCGGGAGTAGATACATACACCCTGCTTATTGTGACCACCTACTAACTTAACATCCTCTTCTCTTGAAAGGCCTTCTCCTGCATCTTCAGTGCTATATGGTCAGCAGGAGACGTTAAAGAACCCACACAAGGAAGAGTACAGCACGAAGTTCTCGCAATGTTGTGTTCTGGGCCCAGTTGTTCGAAAGGTGGATAACACTATCCACCGGATAAATCGCTATCTAGTGGATAAGTCTTAACAAAACATACTGTGCTATCCACCGGTTAGTGATTTATACGGTGGATAGCGTTATCCACCTTTTGAACAACTGGGATCTGGTCTTTTCCCGCTGTACCGTTGTACTGTTGAAATGCTTGGAATTACGAGCTATATTAAAAGCTGCTCTACAGTCCGAGGATAAATAAAGTATCCACATTCGAGTCAGCAAAGGTTAGTTTGTACAGGTTTTCGAAATAAATCTTAAAACTAGTTTGATTAAAATAGCAATGCCAGACTGACAGGACATCGTTGTAATCTTTATTAACACGAATACGTTAACACTGAGTAGTATGGTATAACTTTCGATTTCTTTTTTGACTAAACTTGGTGGCCTGTATATTTACTTAGAAGCCTATGACACGACTTGGTATGTCTACTAACTTGCACGGCTATCACAGCTTATGTAGCTTAGATATATGACTGGATTTATGAAAACCAGGTTAGTGAAATTTTCACCGTTGTTAGCGCAAATCGACGTCAACGCTTTTTTTTTCTCGCCAGAAACTATCTCTATAGTATCTCCAAAGTAGACGATATAAAAACTAACGTGAACGTCAGTCTTTTTTTCTCTTCTCCTCTCTCTCTTCTACCTTTCAGCGCTGTAGTTCATTTTGTTTTTCTCGGTATGTTTTTAGGCCACATCGCAGTGTAATGTACTTGGTCAAAAAACACTCAGGTCACCGGCTTTTCTTTGACCACGTTTTCATAAATCCAGTTATATATATTTTAATGTAAATAGTGTCCCCGATTAGTTTTTTCTTAAGCTAAATACCTCACTGACACCTAATAATTGAAGTCTTTCAGATCTTTAAGAGAACATATTTTATCTGGCTTGACGTCTTTTGATCCTCTGGTATTAGCTATTATTTGCAGCTTTAAAACAATTACATTGATATTTTGGTCAACTTTGGTCAGCTCAGCTTTACTTTTCAGCTAGCTTAGGAGAATATTTTAAAAACGGACCTTCCCATAAGATGCAACCTAACTATACAAATGCAAAATGGTAACACATTTTTTGTTCTATCCAGATCTCAGTTAGAAGTATAGTTTATAATGCTCAGAAATCAATAAAAACTTGGGAGATGGAAGGATGAAATAATCGCACCAGTTGTAAGACAACAACTGAAAACGACTATTTTTTTTTTTGGTATGTCGAAATTTTGGGAAGGGAATTCGAATAATGAAACGGACATGTGCGTCTAATTTATTTCCTCTTTAAAGGCCAGGAACCAACTCGCAGTGTGAAGGCTGGATTTGCTATAACTTAAAAGGCTTGACTTAAAATTCAAGAACCGTAGTCCTCGTCATCACTGTCTCTCCAAATTGCATCTTTGCTGTATATATGCCACCCATTCTGACTAGATCCTGACGACTCCCCATGATCGATCCCTTCGCCTGAGTATGTGTCCCAGTCATGTCCTGAGCCGGAATATCCTTCATAAATGTCTGCTAAACAAATGAACGATTAATATATTTAACACTGCTCCTGGTACAGTGATACTACATAAGTACAAAACCCGGAACGTATAGTTCCCCCATGCCTGTAGATAGCCCCCAGTGCATAGCTTCCTCCATGTCCTTTCTGGAAGTACTTGTAGGTAACCCTGCTTGTGTAGCCCCCTCCCTCTATAATCTCAATGTCTTATATATT
Source organism: Oculina patagonica (assembly GCF_052425735.1). Classification (NCBI taxonomy): domain Eukaryota; kingdom Metazoa; phylum Cnidaria; class Anthozoa; order Scleractinia; family Oculinidae; genus Oculina; species Oculina patagonica. The sequence continues at coordinate 44,135,383 of NC_135758.1, read as the reverse complement.
TTGAAAAATGCCGAGGAAAGACCGTCTATTTTTTTTCCTTTTTGGGAGTAATGTTTGTTGTAATGTAACGAAATGTACACTACTTCTTGCAGGCTTTTGCTATTGTACCGTATCTAATTTATTCAATTAATCAGTCCGTTTGTTAGACAGCCAGCTAGTTCAATGTAGGTATCTCATACAGTAATTCAGATATCATTGTCAGATCTGGCATACAGTCTCACAGCAAATGACTTGATTCCAGGGGTATCACTATTCCTGTAATGACTGTTGTTGGCGACTGATGTTTCGACAACGTAAGCAGAGTCAGATATAAGACTTGACTCTGAAGATGACTTCTGCTCATGTTGTCGAGACTTCAGTCGGCAACAGCAGTCGTTTTCATCTTTTTCAGAACTATCCTCACCCGGAAAATCACACTTTTCGAGTTATTGTATGTATTCAGTCGCTTCAGTGGCAAAAATTTTCAATTAAATACTGCAAACCTTTCGATTCTCCACACTTCCGTTTCCGACAGAATCTCGTTTCCACTCTTTCAGCTTCACTACACGGTAACCCCTTCCGAGGTTTGGGCGAGCACACTTTCGCTCACGTGACCGCATTCCAAGTCCGCAAGTCAAGCTGCATTCTGACCAGCGACTCCACTTGCCCCAGCCTCCATCGATTACTAAAAAGAAAACAACAGAACTATTTTAACGTAGGCTTTATGATGTGAGAAACATTAAGTTTACTTTATATTTCTCCTTTCTTTTGTCCCTGCACGGTCTCTGGCGGAAGGGTATGGAGCTGGCCTAAAAGGTGGCTTAACTTGTATGCAAGAAGCATTTTTATACAATTTAAAATCAGAAGTCCCCGCTTCGTTCATCAAAATGTTTTTGATAATAGCTGTGTACAAGCTTGGCTACTGTGTCCTTGCCTTTCAAGCGAAACCCTAACAACACCTTAATGTCTACACGTTAGGCTTAGGATGAAGGCCAAGAAAAGGAGCCTTATTGCCTGTAGAGAAGAATGTTTTTGCATGATACTAAAACTATAGTTCTCAAGAAACAGGAAGATTGATGCAAAAGTATAACAACAATTGCCTGCTTGCCTTTATGTAAGTGAGAAACGATCTTTCCAGTGATGTATGTGCCGAACAAGGTACTATTAAAGTGGGTGATTGTTGCACATTATTTTTCACAAACAAACTAAAGTGCCAGTCTATGCACACCTTGGCATTCCTTTATTCTGCACTTTTCCTGTCCTACTTTTTCCGCCTCGTTGCACGGCGCGCCGCGGTACTGAGGTTTGGGTGAGTCACACTTTCGCTCACGTGACCGCATTCCAAATCCACAAGAAACGCTGCATTCTGACCAGCGACTCCAATCGCCCCAGCCTCCATTGACTAAATGAAGTAAAAAAAAATAATAATCATGGAATGACATGAGTTTCAAGAGCAGTGAGGTCAATAATATTGTTCACATGGTTATAAGGCGAAAATAAAATAGTATAGCTTTTAAGTCAGTATTTAAAGGCAACCTGGGAATTGAAGAAGCAATAGAGCTCGTCGTTCAGGCAGTTACGCCAGTTTCCTGGACGACGTAACTAGAAGTTGGTTATCATATACATCTTTTTGGATCATCAGATTGTCCAGCGTAGGTCACCCTCCAGCATTTTATCAGATTTTACCCCAATAATTCGCCAATACCCATTCGTACAATTGGTTCGAGAGAGGCACTGGGAGTAAGAACTTTCATCACACAACATAACGACCCTGGCCAGGACATCTATATCTGAAGACCAACGCGCTTAGCATTAGGCCATCCCCGCCTTCCCCTCCCTCTACCGATAAATAGAAAAGACTCACCTGGGGCAGAACAACCATACAACTCCAATCTGAGACAGGAAACTTTAGCTAACGTCACGTTTGGCGTCACTCCTTGCGGTGCCATTGGATAAATACGAATCGATCCTGTCGTTATTGGAGGCTGCAGATCGTGTCCCTTTAAGGATTGGACATTTGTGTTGCCATCCAATGTCTGCATAAACCAAAGAAACGTAGTTCAGTGCAAACTGCATTTAGGTTATTTGACAAGCAATCAAGAGGCATTGTTTTGCATGGAAACCGAGAATCTCTCCTGGATCAAGCTCTACCTAGCTGTAATCTTTACACTCACTAAGTAAGGGGGGGGGGGGGGCCCCCCCCCCCCCCGCTTAAATAAGATCTCAATTAATATCTCAAACTGTATTTACTGTACATGTAAAGTGTTTGGCGTTGGTAATTTAAGGTAAAACAAGACTGCAAGAGATAATAATCCTATTCTTCTATTTCTGGTCAACTTTAGGTATATTACACTAACCATCTAATAAAGGTTTATAGAAAAGGTAAATAAAACATAAATGCATAGAGAATAATCAGAGCCAAATCATGCAAACATTGGCAAACAGAATCAGCACTTCTTACATTTCCGACTGGATTACTTTTTTCCAATAACTTTATAATGTACACTTGCTAGGCTTATCTCTCAGCGTGAACCACATGTTTTCAAGCTCAAAATTGTATTCCAGTAAAACTGGATCTAATAAAAACGAATCCAGTAAATCCAGCTTTGAATCACCCTGAATAAAGACACCGTCGAACATTATGGTTTTTTTACTTACCAGGCTCCCATCTGCTTTCCGGTAGACAAACCACTTGCCTTTCTCCAGGTACTTGATTTGATATTTCGTTGCCCATCTTAGATCCTTAAGACTACCCTGTGTCATTATCTTTGTTATCGACTTTTCCTTGCCCAATAGGACTTGTATATAAGGTGAATTATCATTCAGCGCTGAGCACCAGGCCCCTTGGGGATCGTCCAGTCGTGCCAAGGCAGGGACATGGTTTGCACTTAACCTGGATGATGCCGAGATGTTCGCATCTGGAATTCCTTTGCTTTGCATTCCCAATTCATAATTGCAATCACCTGAGAGAATAAAATGCTTCAAAAGTCGGGCATGATTACCCAGGAACATTTGCCATTTAAATTCTGAAGTTCACCTTGCAAAGTTCCCTTTATACAAAACTCTTTGCCCTCAAGAGAATCTGAGAAGAAAGCTAATAACCGCAACAGCACCCAGAAAGGCGTAATTGTCTCGTTAAACTGATATAATGCACGGTTTCCAAATCCTTCTTTTAGACATTTATTTTTATTTTTTAAAAAGGCCCAGAGACAAACGAATTTCTGTAGTTTGAAAGCTAAAGATAAATAAATTGCTTTTTTAAATTGCCCTGTAAGTAGATTTACTAAAAGTGGCCCATCTTTTTTATAATCCAGTGACCTTTAGTCACTTGCTTTGATATATATTTTTCATAATTAAGGGCCTCTTCATATGATCCCGGTTGACCGGGCTGGCCCAGTTACCGAGATCTCAGCTCACTCCTATTTTCTTGTAAAATTTTGGATGTGTTCATATGAGAAGGTGGGCCAGCCCGGTTACCGATATCTCGGTTTCTGCAACCGAGATCTCGACAACCGGGAAGAATATTTTCCCATATGAACGCTCTAGCCCGGTCGCCGGGACGCAACTTTTTTTGAGAAAATAGCTTCCCTTTCGTAATTGGGCGGTCCAAATGGTTTAATTTTGCCTTGTATTTATTTCCACTTCAGAAATATGCGAATTAGCTTTATTAATAAAGTTACATGGGTCAATAAAGCTACGACAGTCGCGAAAGATGCAACTTTATGTGTCGCCATTTTGCCTTCGTTTCTTGAATTTTATCCCCGTCAACCGGGCTAAAATTTTCCATATGAACAGAGGTCAAAATCCGTCCTGGTAACTGAGACAGCTCGTAAACCGGGCTCATGTGAAGAGGCCCTAAGTGTAGGTATTTTTGCCCTATTTTTGGCCCTTGTTGGGCACCGAAGTAATATATATTTTTTATCTTCTCTATTTTCTGCTTGGTTAGCAAATTTTAACTGACTAATTAAACATGCAATGTGCAGCACTTGCAGATATGCCATTATTAAGGAAATAAAGAACTTGTAGAAGGTCAAGCATGTTGTACGGCTTCAGTTTTCGCAGTGCTATATTTTGCTTTCTCAGTAGCTATATTTAGTTTATTTTGCTCTCTCAGCTCACATGCTGACAGATAAGATAACTTATTTGGTCCGTGAGCAGTTGACAGAAGTTATCAACAAAAACGGTGTGTGAGGGATTTGTTATTTTCCCCCTGCGGCGTCAGAGATCTGCCTTGACCTGTTAGGGAGATAACCAACCGGGAAAGATATCAGTTACTGTGGTTCTTGTCACACAAAACCATAGGGGGAAATAGGAAATGATTTTTTTTTTAGTAGAAAGCTAAAACCAAATTTTTCAAGTGGAATCGATTGCATTTGACCCATAGAAGGTCTATGGTAATCTAACATATAAAAATCGAAACAGTGCTACAATAACTGGCAAATGAAACTTCCAACGAACAAGATAGAATACTGATTGTTTGTGTCTGTTAAGTGTATACGATTTGTGTCGATTTATCGACTATTATCGATTTCCTTCGTTTGAAATAAAGCTGTGACGTCGCAGATTTACGTGCGTTTCCTGTTTTGATGGAAAAAGCTTAGCTTGGCGCTTTAACCGATCTTTTCTGCTTACCGAAGTTAGTCCTAAATTTCCCATATGAAATCATGATACTTCAGAATTTCCCCCAGTTAGGTACAACTCCATAACTTTTGAACTTGAAAAAGAGTTTTCGTGTCCTTCATACAGGGCAACTTATACGACTTCAGTGACTGTGTACAAAAAGGTTAGCTCACAGACTACTGCAAAACAAGAACCGGCCGATCGAAAGAAACTATATTCTTACAAAATGATGCCAGCTTTAAAGCAGAATTTTCTGTGCCTTTTCCGTGAAAACGAATCGTGAAAACAACCGTTATCGAATTAAAAACATTTTAACATGCAGCGCTGAAACCATTCGCAGTATAAACTTTCGTAAACATTAAAAAATGGAATATGATTCGGTCAGAAATGAAATCTCACCTTTTACTTCGCTGGAGTTAAAAATAATCCAGATGAGGCACGTAGTGAGGAAGATCCTCATTGTGTCTGTAATTTGGACGTATTGATTAGAAGCTAACTTCGAAGCCAAGTTAAACTCAATCAGTAGACTGAAGACAGTCAGCCCACAGACTGAAGATAAACGAAGGCTTCAAGTCGACAGATCGAAGACAAAGCTGAAACTGTTGTATAAGGTTAATGAACTAGGTCACGTTTTATTTCTGAATATTCATTTCAATCACTAACTGTCTTAAAACAGGACACGTTTTAGCCTGCATGAGGTATTTGTTTATTATCTTCATTCCACTTCAAAAATGATGATGCTACCGCGGTCGAAATTTTTTTGTAGTAAAATTTCTTGCAGAAATCCCCAAAAACATAGAAAATGCTCATAATAATGTTTTTTGGAGAACGTTTCTGCAATGTTTTTAGAAAATATAATGCCAAACAAGAGTTATAAGAGGTCCCGTTTGAACCTTCTGGTCGGGTGGGGGGGGGGGGGAGTGGAGAGAGAGCGCGGGAGGGGAAAGAGTGGAGAGAGAGCGCGGGAGGGGAAACACTGAAAGTTCTCGTGTTGGTTTCAGCTACTATAACTTAGTAATTATGCAAGCTCTAATAACCATGATCGCAACGTTTCCTAACATTTGATGAGAAATGTTTTCCTGTGTCAAATGTTTGTTAATACGTTTTGGAATTGGCTGATCTAAAGCCTGGTTTTCACTAGCGACGCAAGGACAAGCACAAAGATAACAGCTATTATTTCACCGCGAAAAAGGTTTCGACTCAAGCAAAATCACAGGTGCATTGCATTTTGATCCTTGTGCTTGTGCTTGCGGCAAGCACAAGCACAAGCAACTAGCCGGCTGTCACTCACTGATAATTTCTCAGTTTTATTTTTTAAAATATGCTCGGAGTGGCTTTAAAAGCTGTCTCGTGAGGGTAGCCCATTCAGCAACGAGGCTGGTAATCATAGGGGCCCTGGGAAAAAAAGATATCTGCGCAACTTTCGGAACATTTCAACTGAAATATCCTGGAACAATCTATAGCCCTTTATAAGCCTCTTGTAGTTGGTAGGCCACCACCTTTGTTTATCTGGTTAAATTTGGATATACTCCACATTTCGGGGATTTTAATCTCAAATGATTGTAATCAAGGGGATTAAGACCACTATTTATTCTCTGTTTATTTATTTTTGCTTTTCCTAATGGAGAATTGCGGTTAGCTGCATGTAACTTCAAAATGGTTCAACGAAAAAACGTGTGATGGCATAGAATCAGAACTGATGCAAAAAAATAAAACAAAAACAAAAGAAAAAAAATATATGTGTATATTTATTAATTCGTAAACCCTGTAGCATTTCAACGTTTCCACGAGGAAATGTTTGCTTCCAGCAAAACTGTTTAAAGCCATCTGCCTGTCGCGTGCACCTTTAAAGGAAACTGCTTTTTTTTTTTGTCTGTGTGTGTCCCGCCTTTATGGGAGATAAACACTTAGGTAACATGGTAAAGTTTATTTTGTTTTCCTGCTAGATATATCACTAAACCAAGTAAGTAGCCAACTGTTTACTTTTATTTGCTCTCTTTTTGGACAAGGTCGCCGAACGTTATCTCAGTGTAATACTGTAAGCTAGAACATTTCAAACACTGCAGGTCGACCCAAACTGCTTGCATTTATCTTTGAAACAGAACAGGACATTATTCATTATTGCTAGTACCCTGTAAAGGGATCACGAAGCTACTTTTACTGTGTACGTTTGTACAATGACAGTTACACGCTGGTAAATTAGTACTTGTTGCTACTGACACGTTCAATTACGGCCCGTTTACAAAACAAGCTCAAATCGGGATCGGATCGGATCTCAAAACCTCGGATTGGATCAAGCTCCCGCCATAAAAAAAAGGATCATGATGAAGCTGAAAATGACATCAATTTCCAATTAACAGCATTTCTGCTTATAGACCCTAATAGCCATTTAGCCAGACGAACGCCATTCCCAAGTCTGTGATTGTTACTATAGTCGTACACCTACTTTTCTTTACAAGTGACATGTTTACAAAGTACTTTTCGAAGCAATTTGAAGAGTATTAAAAATGTTGTTCACTGATTCGTATACATTCAAGTTTTATCCGGAATATTAGTCAACTCGTGTACCCATTGCAGACCTATGCGAGCTACCTCCCAAAAGAATAAACTTTTATTTGTCAAAAAGCACGCATTGCATTAAACAATTTAACACTGTGAACGATTCCTGCCCTGTGACACTAAAGTGAATTTCATCGATAAAAAAACTTTGATATAAGCACCAACTTGAGTAAAAAAACGTGTTGAACAGTGCATCACTTTGTCTTCGAATGTTGCCTATGTTCTTTAAGTTTACATCTGACACATATTTTTAAAAAAATATGGTTCTTTTTCTGAGAAGACTGAATTTCAACGGAGTAACTTGTAAGTTATTTCGTTGAAATTCTTTAAAAAGAGCAACATAACCAAAACTTTATATAAAAATATTGAAGATCCGATACCAGGATTCATTGTAAGAAAATAAAAAGCGTTCTCTGGTAAAATGTTTTAAAAATTATTAGCTTTCGACAGCCAGACTGCTGTCTTCGACGGATAAAAATGAAGTCCGTCGAAGACAGCAGTCTGGCTGTCGAAAGCTAATAATTTTTAAAACATTTTACCAGAGAACGCTTTTTATCTTCTTTCAAAACTTTATAATTAGCTGTATAATAAACGCTCTCTATTTTTTTCTTTTTTGGAAGGCAAGTACTGTCGGCGGAATTCAAAAACCTCAGCAAATATTGAAATTATGACGATTAGAAGAAGTGGGAAAAGCTCTTTTAATGCGACATTTTTATCATCTGTTGATTAAGAAATCGTACAGACATATTATTCCCCATAAGTCTCAATAGCTCTAGTTTATCCTCCGACACGCTCCCTTTGAAAGGCTAATTAGCCTTATGAACAGTTGATTAGTAATTTGTATCGCCTATAAAATCCCTCAGACCACCCCGGCTTTGCATAATCATCTAAAGGGATTTCCTTGTGCCTGCTGGTTTGCAGTATTATTTTAATATCACTTACATGTGATCTTTCACTGATATTTTGCCTTAACTTAATGGTCTGTATGATCACGTTACAGAGCATATCAATTAAAGTAAACAGGAACACAGTCATAAAGAATAGAGAATAATTGTTCTGATTCAGCATGTTGTAGTCTGTGACATGCAGAGAATCTTGGCACTGGCCTGGTTGTTAATTATGTTGCTTTTGCCTGCATTCTTATGCCTTTAGTCACATGATATTATCTCGCCACACTGAATTAAATCCATTAGATGTCTGACAGTTGTTGTTACTACAAACATGGATTTAACAAACTATTCCTATGCTAGTGGCCAGAGCTGAAACAGCTCCAATTAAGTTTAATTAAAAAGTTGTGGTTTTCACTTGAGCTAGTCTTCAGGGCTCAAATAAGCACGTAATAATTAATGTAAGTTTTGATCGCGACAAAAACTAGTTTAGTGTAGCAGTTTGAAAGAAAGGCTAAATGTACGTGACAACTATCGATAAAATATATTTAGTCCTGCTTTCAAATAAATACAAAATAAACAAATAAACAAACAAATAGCATACATCAATAGAAATATTTTTTTTTTATTTGGAGCTGTTTCGTTACTTAAAAGGTCGCACAAATGCAAAATGAGGGTCTACCGGCCCCTCAAATAATACTGTTTTCTATAAATTTGTTTGTTCCTTTGAAAAAAAAAAAAAAAAAAAACAAGAAACAAACGAACACACTAACAAACAAACAGATACATGGTATACACAATTTTTATTTTTAAATCAAATAGGTCACCTTGTTCCAAAAGACCAAAAAAACAACGACTGGTCTGAAAAGAAATTTAATTCAGTTAAAAATTAATGGTCTTTCAAAATTGTTTTGTAATCAAACTTTTTAAAATTTAACTTACATGCTCTCTGGTCACAGATCTGTCGGGAAATTTCTCCGCTTCATCAAAAATGTTCAAGTTTCTGTTCACAAACATCTTTGCGGTACTTTATTCGATAGTGTAAAGTATGCGACTTCAGCGTAAATAAAAACTCAAATCGCTCAAAGGCCACAAACAATAGACATTTGATATGCGTGACTGCACTACGACATCCCATATTTCACCAAGGTCTTTTATTATTATTTAAAATCACTTGAGACTTTGGAATCCGACCATTCAGGCAAGCCACACATAGCCTGGTTATGCTTTTGACCGCCAGCTGGAATCGATCCGGCTCAATCCAGGGTTCAGATCCAATCCACTTCCTCCGATCTTATTGTTGTTTCTGTCAATGTCAAAGCTATTAATTTCACAAAGCGCAAAGGCGTGTCCAACTTTGACAGCCAAAAACATTTCCGTGGCAAAAATAAACACAATTAAACCGCAGAATACAGATATAACGGTGATCGATAAAACAACCTACATCAGCGTTTATCTGTTCATAATGAATTTACGAACGTATAAGAAGTTTATCAAGAAATATTCATTCCGAGTTACAATATAGAGAAAAAGAATGTTTATCACTGGTCATATTTGTTTTTGTTTTTGTTCTTGAAGGACATCAAAACAAAATTACGCGAGATAGTACGCTAAAAGAAAACATAAGGGTTCATTCATTGTCGCTATGTTTCTAGCTTTCTGTCGTTTGCAGCTTGCCTTGTTTGGAAAAAAAAAATCTCATTTTCTGCCAGGACCATGTTTGTCATTTCAACAAGTTTGGGTATAAAGGATAATAACCTTACAATATACGTGATGATTCGTTTATCTTACTATTCAGGAAGCCTCCAAGGTTAGTCCTAAATTCCCCATGTGAAATCATAATACTTCAGAATTTCCTCAGTTAGGTACAACTCCATTCCTTTTGAACTTGAAAAAGTGTTTTCGTGTCCTTCATACAGGGCAACTTATACGACTTCAGTGACTGTGTACAAAAAGGTTAGCTCACAGACTACTGCAAAACAAGAACCGGCCGATCGAAAGAAACTATTCTTACAAAATGATGTCAGCTTTAAAGCAGAATTTTCCGTGCCTCTGGTGAAAACAACCGTTATCGAATTAAAAACATTTTAACATGCAGCGCTGAAACCATTCGCAGTATAAACTTTCGTAAACATTAAAAAATGGAATATGATTCGGTCAGAAATGAAATCTCACCTTTAACTTCGCTGGAGTTAAAAATAATCCAGATGAGACACGTAGTGAGGAAGATCCTCATTATTTCTGTGATTTGGACGTATTGATTAGAAGCTAACTTCAAAGCCAAGTTAAACTCAATCAGTAGACTGAAGACAGTCAGCCCACAGACTGAAGGTAAACGAAGGCTTCAAGCCGACAAATCGAAGACAAAGCTGAAACTGTTGTATAAGGTTAATGAACTAGGTCACGTTTTATTTCTGAATATTCATTTCAATCACTAACTGTCTTAAAACAGGACACGTTTTAGCCTGCATGAGGTATTTATTTATTATCTTCATTCCACTTCAAAAATGATGATGCTACCGCGGTCGAAATTTTTTTGTAGTAAAATTTCTTTCAGAAATCCCCAAAAAATAGAAAATACTCATAATAATGTTTATTGGACAACGTTTGTGCAATGTTTTTAGAAAATATAATGCCAAACAAGAATTATAAGAGTTCCCGTTTAAACTTCTGGTCGGGGTGGGGGGGGGGGGGGGGGGGGAGTGGAGAGAGAGCGCGGGAGGGAAACACTGAAAGTTCTCGTGTTGGTTTCAGCTACTATAACTTAGTAATTATGCAAGCTCTAATCTCTCTAATTACCATGATCGCAACGTTTCCTAACATTTGATGAGAAATGTTTTCCTGTGTCAAATGTTTGTTAATACGATTTGGAATTGGCGCCTGATCTATAGCCTGGTTTTCACTATACGACGCAAGCACAAGCACAAAGATAACAGCTATTATTTCACCGCGAAAAAGGTTTCGACTCAAGCAAAATCACCGGCGCATTGCATTTTGATCCTTGTGCTTGTGCTTGCGGCAAGCACAAGCACAAGCAACTAGCCGGCTGTCACTCACTGATAATTTCTCAGTATTTTTTAAAATATGCTCGGAGTGGCTTTAAAGGCTGTCTGGTGAGGGTAGCCCATTCCGGTATCATAGGGGCCCTGGGAAAAAAAGATATCTGCGCAACTTTCGGAACATTTCAACTGGAATATCCTGGAACAATCTATAGCCCTTTATTAGCCTGTTGAAGTTGGTAGGCCACCAACTTTGTTTATCTGGTTAAATTTGGATGTACTCCACATTTCGGGGATTTTAATCTTAAATGATTGTAATCAAGGGGATTAAGACCACTATGACATTTGAGCGCACGTTATTCGCGCAGTTTCACGTTTTTTTTTTCTCTGTTTATTTATTTTTGCTTTTCCTAATGGAGAATTGCGGTTAGCTGCATGTAACTTCAAAATGGTTCAACGAAAAAACGTGTGATGGCATAGAATCAGAACTGATGCAAAAAAAGAAAACAAAAACAAAAGAAAAAAATATATGTGTTTAATTCGTAAACCCTGTAGCATTTCAACGTTTCCACGAGGAAATGTTTGCTTCCCGCAAAACTGTTTAAAGCCATCTGCCTGTCGCGTGCACCTTTAAAGGAAACTGTTTTTTTTTGTCTGTGTGTGTCCCGCCTTTAGGGGAGATAAACACTTAGGAACATGGTAAAGTTTATTTTGTTTTCCTGCTAGATATATCTCTAAACTAAGTAAGTAGCCAACTGTTTACTTTTATTTGCTCTCTTTTTGGACAAGGTCGCCGAACGTTATCTCGGTGTAATACTGTAAGCTAGAACATTTCAAACCCTGCAGGTCGACCCAAACTGCTTGCATTTATCTTTGAAACAGAACAGGACATTATTGCTAGTACCCTGTAAAGGGATCACGAAGCTACTTTTACTGTGTACGTTTGTACAATGACAGTTACACGCTGGTAAATTAGTACTTGTTGCTACTGACACGTTCAATTACGGCCCGTTTACAAAACAAGGCCAAATTGGGATCGGATCGGATCTCAAAACCTTGGATTGGATCAAGCTCCCGCCATAAAAAAAAATAAGGATCATGCAGACAAGCAACATGACTGGAGGTCAAGAAGTGACTTTTAAAGAAGTATACTGATGAAGCTGAAAATGACATCAATTTCCAACAGCATTTCTGTTAATAGACCCTAATAGCCATTTAGCCAGACGAACGCCATTCCCAAGTCTGTGATTGTTACTAGAGTCGTACACCTACTTTTCTTTACAAGTGACATGTTTACAAAGTACTTTTCGAAGCAATTTGAAGAGTAAAATGTTGTTCACTGATTCGTATACATTTTTCCTCGTGTACCCATTGCGGACCTATGCGAGCTACCTCCCAAAAGAATAACCTTGTTTTATTAGGGATTTAAAAAAAAAAAAAACGACGAAAATCTGGATGAAACTCAAAATATTATTTGTCACAAAGCACGCATTGCATTAAACAATTTAACACTGTGAACGATTCCTGCCCTGTGACACTAAAGTGAATTTCATCGATAAAAGAACTTTGATATAAGCACCAATAAATCAAATTCTTGAGTAAAAAAAACGTGTTGAACAGTGCATCACTTTGTCTTCGAATGTTGCCTATGTTCTTTAAGTTTACATCTGACACATATGTTTAAAAAATATGGTTCTTTTTCTGAGAAGACTGAAATTCAACGGAGTTACTTGTAAGTTATTTCGTTGAAATTCTTTAAAAAGAGCAACATAACCAAAACTTTATAATTAGCTGTATAATATACGCTCTCTATTTTTTTCTTTTTTGGAAGGCAAGTACTGTCGGCGGAATTCAAAAACCTCAGCAAATATTGAAATTATGACGATTAGAAGAAGTGTGAAAAGCTCTTTTAATGCGACATTTTCATCATCTGTTGATTAAGAAATCGTACAGACATATTATTCCCCATAAGTCTCAATAGCTCTAGTTTATCCTCCGACACGCTCCCTTTGAAAGGCTAATTAGCCTTATGAACAGTTGATTAGTAATTTGTACCGCCTATAAAATCCCTCAGACCACCCCGACAATGCATAATCATCCAAAGGGATTTTTCGTGCGTGCTGATCTGCAGTATTATTTTAATATCACTTTCATGTACATACACAACTGCTGTCATCTTTCACTGATCTTTTACCTTAACTTAATGGTCTCGATGATCACGTTACAGAGCATATCAATTAAAGTAAACAGGAACACAGTCGTGAAGAATAGAGAATAATTGTTCTGATTCAGCATGTTGTAGTCTGTGACATGCAGAGAATCTTGGCACTGGCCTGGTTGTTAATTATGTTACTTCTGCCTGCATTCTTATGCCTTTAGTCACAAGATATTATCTCGCCACACTGAATCAAATCTATTAGTTGTTGGACAGTTGTTATTACTACAAACATGGATTTGAAAAAGGAAAAAAAAAAAAAAAACCAATTTGTGAAAAAAAACTCACAAACGTTGTCTAGTGCCAAGAGCTAAAACAGCTCCAATTAAATGTAATTAAAAGTTAAAAAAACTATAGTGGTTTTAACTAGAACTACGTAGTCTTCAGGACTCAAATAAACACGTTATAATGTAACTTTTGATCGCGACAAAAACTAGTGTAGTGTAGTTTGAATGAAATGCTTAATGTGGTGCCGACTATCGGTAAAAAAAAAATATTTAGACCTGCTCCTGGGAGAAAAATGTTTGTCTCGATGTTAGAACCGAGATATATTCCTGCTTTCAAATGAATACAAAATAAACAAATAAAAATAACATACACCAATAGAAAGATTTTTTTTATTTGGAGCTGTTTCCTTACTTAAAGGTCGCACGAATGCAAAATGAGGGTCTACCGGCCCCTAGAATAATACTTTTTCTTTTTTTTATTGTTCCTTTGAAACAAACCAAGAAATAAAGGAACAAACAAACAAACTGATAAATGGATAAATACATACAATTTTTATTTTTAAATCAAACATATTGCCTTGTTCCAAAAAAAAAAAACGCCCGGTCTGAATTAAGTTAGTTAAAGGTCTTGTAAAATTGTTTTGTAATCAAACTTATTAAAATAAAACCTATATGCTCTCTGGTCACAGATCTGCCGGGTTTCTCCGCTTTATCAAAAATATTCGAGTTTCTGTTCACAAACATCTATGCGGTACTCCATTTGACAGTGTAAAGTATGCGACTTCAGCGTAAATAAAAAGTCGCTCAAATCGCTCAAAGGCCACAAACAATAGAAACTTGATATACGTGACTGCACAACGACACCCCATATTTCACCAAGGTCTTTTATTATTATTTAAAATCACTTGAGACTTTGGAATCCGACCATTCAGGCAAGCCACACATAGCCTGGTTATGCTTTTGACCGCCAGCTGGAATCGATCCGGCTCAATCCAGGGTTTTAGATCCAATCCACTTCCTCCGATCTTATTGTTGTTTCTGTCAATGTCAAAGCTATTAATTTCACAAAGCGCAAAGGTGTGTCCAACTTTGACAGCCAAAAACATTTCCGTGGCAAAAATAAACACAATTAAGCCGCAGAATACAGATATAACGGTGATCGATAAAACAACCTACATCAGCGTTTTTCTGTTCATAATGAATTTACGAACGTATAAGAAGTTTATCAAGAAATATTCATTCCGAGTTACAATATAGGGAAAAAATGTTTATCGCTGGTCATATTTGTTTTTGTTTTTGTTCTTGAAGGACATCAAAACAAAATTACGCGAGATAGTACGCTAAAAGAAAACATAAGGGTACATTCATTGTCGCTATGTTTCTAGCTTTCTGTCGTTTGCAGCTTGCCTTGTTTGGAAAAAAAATCTCATTTTCTGCCAGGACCATGTTTGTCATTTCAACAAGTTTGGGTATGAAGGATAATAACCTTACAATATACGTGATGATTCGTTTATCTTACTATTCAGGAAGCCTCCAAGGTTATCTGCAAGTGAAGGTATGAGATTCTCGTGACGATTTTGCTCAAGATATTAACAAATATAGATCGAAGATAATACGCGGTCGCCTTTGAATTCTTGGCGCTCGGCTGAGCGGTAAAAAAAAAGTCTCACTCTATAGTCTCTTCTCTAATTCTCAAGATGAACTCTGGAGACCTCGTTTGTTCTGGTCAGTGCGGATTTAATAGTGTGTTGAATACACACATACGCCTGAATGATTTTCGTTAATAGTTTTGACATGATAAGAAGTGAATTGCAATCTCATTTGATATTTTAAGCACCTTAAAGGGCGTCGTAATTATCGAACTTGGCGCCATTACTCAAGCGCTTCGCTGGAGGCTCTAGGCAAACATGATCAAAATGAGGTCTTCAGTTGTTCTCGCGTTATCTCTAGCAGTGTTCGCTTTATCCGAAGGCTTAACTTCGCAAGCCGAGAAGGAATTTGCTTCTGGCTTCCTTCAAATGCTTCACATGGATCATGCGCCTAATATATCTTGCAATCGCCATGACATTCCACGCTACATCTTAAATCTGTACAAGAGCAAGTTCGCAAGGAAACCGTCCGGCGTCGGTGAAAGAGCTTCGGAAGGCAGTACCACTCGGATTCTGTTCCCACAAGGTAACAATGCCGGATGTCTTATAGTTTTACAGAGTTAATTCGATAGTTCATAAATCCACGCAAGGTGCCGACATTTGTGATAAATATGTGCTAAGCAGAGACTAATTTGTTTGTTTGCTTTCATGATCGATTTTCAACAGATCTTAACGAGGCTGCAAACACCATTTCCCTCCAGTTCAACTTGTCTTCCGTTAGCTTCAACTGGAGCAAGATACTACGAAACGCTGAATTGCATATTCATGTTTACCCCGGAGCTGTTCGCACTGTGAAGGTCAGCATCGTTCGCGTGGAGCAGTCAAAGAACTCGAGAAATATTTCAGACGGAGATCAAGACACAATATCAACTCGAGATTGTCACAAAATGACCAAAAACAGATGGACGGTATTTAATATCACTCGAGTCATACACTCGGAGCTGAAGAGGGGTAGCGAAAATGTCAAACTGTCTATCTCTACTACTCCTTCGGTCAGAATTGGTTTAAATGGAAAGCGAAAACCTTTTCTTGCTGTTTTCTCTGGGCCGAATGAAATGCCAAGTCGTGGGTCACGCAATGCTCTTCCACTGATGACGCAACAGACCGTGACAAGTAACGTGACCAAGAACATTGGCGTGACAAACCAGGCGCAAAAGACACGCAACATGAAAAGAACGAAGCGTGGGGAGCCAGCGGAGGTAAACATCTGTCGAAAACGCCGCCTTTCAGTCCGATTCCGCGAGCTCAAGTGGAACGGCTGGATCATTGCTCCAACACGCTTTGGATTTCACTATTGCGATGGTTCCTGTCCGGGAACTCTTAGCCAAGACTCGAATCCAACAAACCACGCCATCATGCAGAATATTCTACATCACCGACTTGGTAAGAAGGTCCCAGCGGCCACTTGCGTACCTACGGAGCTTCACTCGATGAGTCTTCTCTACTATGACGTAGATGACACCATCGTTTTGAGGGATGTTCCGGGGATGGTAGCGTCAAACTGTGGCTGTAGATAAATCTCGAGATGTTTATCAGCAGCAAAATCTGACAAGGAGCTTTTCCAACCCAGAGTGAATGCTATAGCTGAAGCCTCGTAATAATTGTTGAAACACTTCGTTTTTGACAAAATTTGCCCTTCCTCAGCTCATCCTTCAATTGTGCAATGTTGACAGTACACTTCAGAACTGGTACATTGTAACCTTTTCAGGAGTGTCAAAAGATCGCAATCTGTCGTTTTTGAGTGTTTCGACAAAGTTTAACGAGACTTCGCTAATTTGCTGATTATAACCTCTGTGAGGTCTGACGCGTTCCAAGACGATAAGTGAGGTTTAACTGAGGACAGGCACTTGCCGTTTTATATGTCTTGAAAAACAAGAAACTGAATTACTTTTTGAGGCCTGATAAAGCAAGCCGCAGAAGAGTCGACAAGAGTTAAGGGTGGGATTCAGACAAGAGTTTTCGTCAGCTGGGCAAACTAGCCGAGGCTGTGAAAGCGCACAAGAACTGGTGGCCAAAGTAGAGTTTTAGTTTGACTCTCTCGTAAACTCTCGTCGATCACTCAAGTTTTAGTTTCAAAACTAACAATTCGTAAACGAAAGGTTTGGTATCAATATTGGTCCATTCGGAATTAAGTTAAATTTTGGTATTTTCTTATTCGTATCGAAAAGTAAAAATGGTCTGGCCATAGTAAATTAAAAACAACAACAACAACGACGACCGACAACAACAAGAAAAGATCAGTGATCTTTTCAAAAAAAAATATATATATTCACTATTACTCCTGCTTAAAGATGTCAAACATCAGTCTTAAAAAAGCAGCTTTAACTCGGCCATTCTCCATACGTACATAACATTTTTGAAAGATGGTTTGAAGAATGTGAATGTACATCAATACTAGTCAGCTTTGATGGGTTTCGTTATTCTCATCATCTGTCATCCGGAACTAATAAAAATAATCAAATTTAGGCTTACATTTAGCCTGAACTTTGACAATTCGTCTTTTGCTAATTAAACCGTTTTCTACCTCAGCTCAATTTTATTAACTTTTATTTATTTTGAAAATTTCACAAAAGTTGAAATAATGACTTTAGGTTAGTAGTTTGGGTCGTTAGGCAGTTATACTCTAATTAAACCGTTAATCCTTCAAGCCCCATGGTCAAACATGGTAACTCTACATTTCTTACAATCCTAGTTAGGAAAGTTGCTTCACCTATTAAGACAATTTCGAGTGTTGATTATTTGGTTAATTCTCATGACTTGTGAAATGGAGTATTATTTGATAATACAAGGGTTAATTTGATTTGTTCACCGGGTCACGGATTTTAGACATACAAAAATGGCAACCAAATTGAGTGAAATATAAAAATAACCACTGAAAACAATAGATAACAAATCAAATCTCTTCCGCGTTTTGCGTCGTCCGCCCCACTTCTCCCTTCTTCCGGCAGCCTTTCATCTCCCGCCGGGTACACCCTACATCACCTCTCTCACTCCTTCGACCGAGCACAATCGTTCGACCTCGACGCAATAACCGCCCCCCACCCCCGGTTCCTTCGGTGCTCGCTGCGTTGTCCCGCGAGGGGGATTGCCCATTCGTGACTCTTGGTGTTCGCTGTTCCACTCGACTGCGTGTCTCGCATGTTGTGCCGATTCTCCTCGTGTGTGGTGTCGTTTTGTCGCTCCATTGTGTGGCGCTTTCGCCTTTCAGCCGGCGTTGAGTGGTGTGTCACTTTTTTGTATCGTTTGTTGTGACAAGTCACTTTTTTGTGTCCCGAGTTCCCTGCGTCCCTGTTAGTCCCGAGAGTTGATCCAATTTGTCTCTCCCTTCTCTTTGCTTCGTCGAAAAAACTATTTCAACAACGCAGCTGACACAATAGAAGGCACGGATGAACAAAAATTGAAGAAGGTTAAAACGGATTGCAATAAGGGTTTTGGAAAAACTGTTAATTGAACAGTTCTCAAAGTTAACGTCGTTTGTTCAGTATAACTTTTAACTGTAACGTCCGGGAGACATATTAACAGTTTGTAATGAAGCTATGGTTTTGGAATTCCCTAGAAGTAGTTTTTTCGCTAACGTTAAAAGTGCGTTCCTCTGGGATGATCCGGATCAAAATCAATGATCTCAGATCATTCAGATCATGGTGCGTCAAAGGAACCGATGAATCCACTCTGGGCAAGAATCAGAAGAATTCCTCGGTACCTTTAATGCACCATTGATCCGACTGATCCGGCGCCGGATCATCCCAACCGAATGCACCCTAAAAGTTTCACAGCGGGTACTTGGCAAACTTCATAAAACAGACTAAACTCAGCCGTACTACAGTCCCTTTAAAGGGTTAAGGTAAATCAAAGCTTGCAGTTTTGTGTAAATGAAGACCATCTTGAACAGTTAAACTGCGTTTATTCTCCATAGCATAACTATACTAACTACATCGTGAATTTATGAGTTCCAAATGTCCAAGTTTGTTTGATTCCTTTTTTACAAGGCTTGTCCCTTCATAAGTGACACTGATCTCACATAAAATTGTAAAAATAAGGATTACGTACAACAAAGCAGAGATCACAAAGACTGGAATTCATAAGTAATTATCATACGCATTAGACAAAAATAGCAACGGGTTAATTGCTCAAACGATATTAGACCGTCTACAAGTCAGCCGAAAACATAAACAACTTCAAACATTCGATAACAAACTACGGACTTTTTAAAATACCCTATGATTTTCGTTTCCATCCAAAGCTGTACTTACAAAAGTTACTACTGTTTGTTTACTAAACGTACTTCCCCTCGGAGTTAATAGGAATGCTTTATCCAAGGCTATCATTTGCTAGCCTTACTTAGGATCGATATTCATTGTTCATTGTTTCTATGACAAGAATATTCAAAATTCCTTTACGATGCCAGGCAAATATTCAATATTCTTCTAAGATTTAAAGTCTCGGTTATGCGATTCCGCTTCAACCGAACTAAAACATCTAAGAAAGGACAACTGCAACGGACGAAGTGAAATTAGTGTTCATTATCATAATAAATACACTTAATAATGCCCAATTTAAATAAAAAAATGTGAGGCAAATATCGGCTATAAACAGTATACAAACATGTTCGAAAAAACATCTAAATAGTACTTCCGCTGCTATTTTGACATAGAACCACTATCAGAACTCTTTAAATGGGCTCTATCACGCATTTTACCAGATTTTTGAACAGCCAAATTTTATTTATTATGACGCAGGGAACTTAACATAACAGTCCATTTTTATTACAAATTGCTATATCAGAGCACTGAAACTGTCTACGAGCTTCTTTGGCTGCGGATGTCTCGGATGGAAAGGGATTACAATTTGAAAAATTATAGCTTAACCTACCAAGTTGTTTCCTTTGCGTCTTCAAAATATCGATATTTATAGCCGTAGCTTGATTTCTATCCGCAAATTAAGGTTATACCTTCCTATAGATGATCAAAGATAATGTTTTCCACGGGGTTAGTTGCTTACCACTAATTTCAGAACAATTTAGACAAAAAATCTACGAAATCCCTGTGACGAAGCTACGTGGAATACAAGACCAATCAGATGAACAAAAAAAAAAAAGAAACACAAAAATGCAAAAGAATATATTTATATATTACAAAATATAAATTAACAAACTTATTTTAAGTATTAACACAAATAGAACTATTAAAATAGTTCTAATTGTGTTCTTTTAATTACAAAACAATTAAATTCTTCATTATTTGTTTGATCAACCTCCAAAATTGTGTTAAAATAACTTCCTATTCGTACGTAATTAATAAATATATGAAAGATGGTATCTTAAACTATGTTACCTCTATAAACAATTGATTGCACTGATCCTAAGCAGAGAAAAATAACAAACTGGAAAGGCTATGCCATTTTCTCAACAGGAAATACCTCCTCAGTTGTATGTTATAGCAAATTCTCAACAGAAAATATTCCACTGTTATTTGCCTAAAACTTCCAACTGTTAAATAACCATGCACAGTTTCACGGTCTTCCTTTCCAAATTGCTGGCCAGATTTTGGAGCCGAAGAATGCGTACGGATTTAGGTTTTCCAGCGTTAAAAACGCGATAAAGATGAAAAGCTTCCTGCTGGGTTATCGCGAAACGAAGTTCTGGAACTGATAGTTCAAAGATTTCCTTCTGGTCAGAAGAAGTTGTCTTCACTTCGATGTACGTGCTCAAAGTGGTACGATTCTCGTCTCCTCCCACGCCTTTTAGATGTCGCCGTATTTCAATATCATACGGCGTAGTTGTATTCCCTCCTTCATTCACCCAAATAATTTCCACTTGCACATCTGGAGGAACGCATTTTGCTTGGTTCTGAAGGAACTCGAACACGCACTGCTCTCCCCATCGACCAATATCTTCTCTGTTTGGATTGTCCGCTAGAGGGATCCGATCCAGGATTCTCGTGTCACAGTTAAACGGGAGATCCTCGAAGTCGACTTCGGCCGTCCCTCCATTAAACCATAGATACGAGCGAGTAGGAGAAGTTTGCCCAGGGTTAGTTACGATACAATGCTCTGAAGGTCCAGGTGTTTGTGGGGACTGGGGTCCCACATGTGATGTATTATGCCTGCTGCTTTCATCTTCAGTGGGAAGCGAATCTGTTGTCCCTCCAACCAAAGGCGATTCTGGGTCATTCTTGTCACTAGTGTTAACAACTGTCGCCTCGGGTGTTGTTTTTACGGCAGTTGGAACGTGATGTTGCAAAGGAAGGGCTTCAACAGGGTGGTCACGAGCTAATACTGTTTCATTTTTCTCTCTGGGTCTTTCCTCGTGCACTATTGGTCTTTCGGTGTTAATGTCACGCTGCGTTTGTCGTCCCTGGGCCAGATGATGTCGGTTATCGTCTTCAGGAGGTTTCTTCACAGAGTCGGGCGGAGCCGGGGGAGGCCACATCTTAAGCGTGCTTTCACTGCTTGATTCTCCTTCGCGTTGGCGAGTCTTATCATATTGAGCAGCAGACTTGGGTGGCCAGGAGTGAAGACTACCGTCGCCAGGCTTGGATGAGTTTCGTAAGTCGGCATGAAGAGGGACAGCTTCACTCGTAGCTTCTTCTTCAACTTCAATGTCTGGTTCCTCGGGAGGTGGTACACTCCAAGGCTCCTCTCCGACTGGTAATGGATCCAAACCTTGTACTTCTTCCAAAAAGAACTCAAGATCATTTCCATTGTAATTCTTCACTGCAACCAAGAAGTTACTGAGGTCGGACGCACCCTGCTTTTTCCCGCCTAGCAACAGTTTCACCATCTCGGCATTTAAGACATCGGCATTCTCCTGATACTCTTGTACCACGTAACAACAGTACGTGGAACCCACCGCTTGCACGCCAGACTTTTCTTTAGTTGGAATGCGAACTTCAGGGTGCGTACTTAACGAATACACAGTTTCCAAACTTTGCACAGAGGCAAATTGCATCTGCAGCAGTTTCTGTGCAAACCCTTGACGTTTTAACTCATCGTATACTGTTGGGTTTCTGGAATGTAGAAAACGTTGCACTGATGGTATTAGTTGGTGAAAGTATTTCTGCAGAGGAACGCATTGGTACTGTACTAGATTAGGAGTAAACTCTTTCGTTATGCATTTACTCAGCGATTTTACTTCACAGGTCTCCAGGAACAATGAAACATTGTGCTGCATTTCTTCTCTGTCATGCTGAAGCTTACGCATCGATGAGCGCTGTTTTTGAGGCTGGAAAAAATCCCCGAAGTCAAGGAAATGGACGCTTTTCTCTTTCTGGAAAATCTTTAACAGAGACTTGTCGTCGGGTAAAAGCGGCTTGTCGGTAAGTGCAACCCATTTACCGAATGAAGGGAAAATGCACTTCAGTTCTCTTTCTAGGGATTGTTTTAGAAAGGCAGCCATATTTTCATCTATTTGCTTCTCAACTCGTATGCTGTCGTTGTGGCCGCGTGCGACACACTTGTTTCCTAAAGTTGCAAAAATCTTCAACATGTCATTCGACGAGGAGGGAGAGGGAAACCCAGCAACTTCAGCAACAGTTGAAGCCATTTCGATGTACTCATCTACATTGGGTGTTTCGTCTACATGCAGTTGATCAATGAAGAAAGCCGCCAGACTTTGCTGGCTTTTTGGGCTACTGTAGTGCCTCTCTAGTAATCGCCTTGTGGTTACCTTGCCGTTTTCCACAAACAGCTTCACAGCCACATCCGTCGGGTCTCGCCAGCACACATCCTTTTTCAACAGAAACGAGCCTGATGTTTTTTGTGCCAATTGGTGCTGTTGGGAGGACGACTCTGGATGGCGACGAGGGACAAATATCAGCGCATTCTTGTGAAAAGCATCATTTATTTTTCGCCTGTCTTCCTCATTCTGGGACATTTTCTCAAAGAGGAAAGAGTAGACTGTACCCATATGCGCCACTGAAGTTGTAAACTCGAGTGGTTGACTTCCATCTATGGCCTCACTACAAGAAGCAGACCATTGCTTCATCTCGCTGATCATACCATCCACGTTGACTGATTCTCGAATGCGTAAAGTGCTGATGAACGCATTGCTCTTTAAATCAGCAGCAACGAACTTCACATGATCCTCTAGCAGCTGGTAAACGAGATCACTCCACACAAAGAGGTCCCTTGGAAGAAACAAGTTGGTCCCTCCAGTGCTGGCCGCCATCCATGGCTTTGAGACAAGATTCAGGTAAAAGGAAGATCGAGTTTCGGCTAGGACGTGGTTATTTGTATCTTTGACTTGAACTGGACCATCAGCGAATTGTGCGTACTTTATTTCCCACAGTTCATCGATGCATTGAGCCAAGACCTTCGATTCCTCAGGGCTGATTCGTTGCTTGACGTTGGAAGCGACAATCTTATCAAGAAATTCTTCAAATTCTTCGCAAGCCCAGTCATCGACTATGTAAAAACCATCTGGTGTTGTTTGCCAAATAGGTTCGTAAGTAGCCCAAGGAGACTGAGCCTGAAAAACAGAGAAAAAAAAAGCAAACGTTGCATTTTGCGGCCATTTCTAGGGTATTAACATTCCAAATAAATTCCTTTGTACTTTAATCGAAAGTATAGCATTATACTCAACCAAGTGTGGAAATCAGTCTTATAATAACGTTACTTATTACGAGCTCACCAAGCTGTTCCGATGCAGTTTAACTTGCTTTCTTTTAATGGCAAGAAAGTGTTGCACTCCAAGCTCGGTAAGAAAATCTTTCCAATCCGTGGGGCGAGCTTTTGATGCTGAACACGAATCCAAGTACGATTCATCAATAAGAGTCCAAGAAATACCTAAATAGCAGGAGAAGAAAATGTTACAAGTTAAAGATAACTGCTGATCTACCAGATCAGTTATACAAAACACAATACTAAAGCGACAACGTTACGAAATAATCAATCTGGCGACTGAAGACGGAAAGCAAACTCAGTGGAAAAGGTAAGGGTAAAGTCTGCGTTCGATCTCCGATGAGCTGTCTCTTTTTTGCTTATCTTAAGCGATTCAAAGGAGTATTTCTAACCCCCCTTGACAGGATGCTAGTCCATCGCAAGGTTACCCCCATCATTACTTCGCCGGAACCCATTTATACACCTCGTTGGAGAGAGAGGGCCGCGGCCGCACTTGAGAGTTAACTGGGTTAATTTTTGCCCGGTTCCCCTACTAGGTGTATGGTTCCTCTCGTTTTGCGTGTGATGGAGATTCTTCTCCATGGATGATGACTGCAACAATGTTGATCTGATGCCACTCCTGGTACGACCCAGAAGGTGTGACACCCAGAAATCTTTGTTCGTTTCTGACCGCTCCTGGTTCGAGTCGGTTACTCTCCATCGCGCCGCACTACATTTTTTACCCGGTTAATTTATTGATTAATTGGAAATACTCGGTTCCCATGCGGCGCGGCCACTGTGAGATCAAAGTGTCTTGCCCAAGAACACACTTCAATGACCCGGCCAGAGTTCACACCCGTCCCGTTCGATCCAGAGTCCAGCACACTAACCAGTAGGCTACTGCGCCTCCCACAAATTCAATAGATAAGTACCCACAAAAAATATGTGGCTTACTGGGCAGTTGACGTGCAAGGTCAATGGTGTTGCCGTATTTTGGTGTAAAATGGATCGGGGTTGCTATCGGGTTCCTAATCCCCTTGTTGGTCAAAATCTGTACGCAGGACCTCAGTTCATTCATGTCACACAAAGAAGGATCGGTCAAACGCTCTTCAAGGATGTACACAAGATAACTTCTTAACACCTCTTTAGACTTGGCCTGCAAATCACAAAATACATCTGTGTTAGCAATGATTTCAGCACGCAAACTTTTGCATGCCATGCAACTAATCAAATATGTGGAGCATCGCACCGGTATCGCACACAGGTTCAAAATCCCGATGAAGCCCTGGGTTTTTTTCAGTCTTCTTTCTTTTGAACTTCTTCTTTAATTGTAATTTCACTGCAAGGATCATTTCTTTACTTTATTTCTTTCCGCAGTTCAAATATGAATTCTTTCATATATTTCCGCAGAGAGGACGATAGCGTCTTTCCCGCGTACGCCAACTTCTTCAAGTTTACTGGGGGTCGCACTTGTTTGGATAATTTGCGGCCACAGATTTACTGCCTCATTAAAAACTGCTCCGCCAGTGCTTTTCTTGTTCTTAGTGCGGTAATCTCTTGATGAAACTTGATAAATAGGGGCAAGCATCTATTTTCAGCAATCAGGAGCAAACTCAAAAACCTTCTGTGAACCTTAGATCTCTGAGATTTAAATTTCGTTGTACATGTTCCGGCCCCTCTTTATCTAAATGCTAAGGAGTATGGATTATAACAACACCAATATGGTACCTTCCACTTGTGCGACTTAAAAGTAGGAATAATGTGACTGTTGATAAGCTCTCTAGCGCTCCAACTCTTGACACCCAAACGTCTTAGCAGCTGTTCAACTTGAGATCGACCGATATCATCCAGCGAAGAGAACAGGGCTGGGTGCACTGTGGAAAGATCTTTCTCAAGCACAGTGGAAAAAGTCTGTTCTTGAGATTTGGCACCTAAAACAAAAGGATTTTAACAGCATATCAAAAAGATAGAAAAATTTCGGCAAAGCTGTGAATCGCCAATTGACAGTAACTCGGTGAATGTTCAAAACTGATTTTTGCCAGTCTTCAATTATTTCTATTCAACTGAACGCGAACTGCATGCGAACGTATCAGGTAACTTTTGAAAGCTGGGGGATATCGCTTGAGTTTTGACTCTGTCAAGTGGCGTCTTTAAACTAGTCGTGCGGGGAAAATTGAAGTTGACGGATTACAACTAAGATACATAAGACACTTCAATTGAATTGAACGACAACCAATGATTAAATTTTAATTTCAGTCCCAGGTTGAAAATATTAGTACCTTTCTTCTTCTTTGGCGCAGCTCCCTCGGAAATTTTCTTCATTGACAACGGCAGGAAAACGGAATCGCCCATCAGGTTCACGAACGAGCCATCCGTCAGCGGAATCACGCTAAGAGACCCAATCAGATCCAACATTTCCTGACTGCTATTTCGCTCTTGTTCAAGGCATCGATACATGCACTGCAACCATCTAGCCACCCAACTTATCCTCCCAACATCCGGTCTGCGTTCATCGCTTTGAAACGCAGCCGTACTAAGCTCTGTTGAAGCTCTTTTCGCTTCCGCTTTTCCAATCTCAATCAAGTGCTTGCTGGATAGAGTCTCAATTCCGAGTCGAGATCTGAGAGTTGGATTAAGTGCTGCCACCATTTCTGGATGGAGGTAGCTTAAACCCAGATGTTCCTCTAGCAAGGCAGGAGTAACAAGCTCTTGTATCGTGCGGTCTTCGCAAAAGACTGCTTTACAAGGAAGGACCCACTCGTAGTCATTCAAAGTGTTGTCACCGTCGGTCGCTTGCTGGGTTGCCTCACTGGCCTTCTTCACTGGAATGCAAGGCTTGCCTTGAAGGAGTTTTAGAATATGGCGGGCAACAGGTGTGAAGAAATCTAAAATTTCTTCCTCAAGCGGGACAAATTGAAAGTATGAAGCCAACGCGGCCAGGCCGGAAAACGAGGAGTGGTCCTTTAAAAAAGAAAAAAAAAAGTCGTCAGACATATCAAAAAATTATTATTATGTTCGACCATCTTTTTTCGATGTGTTTTCAATGTCCATCTCTTTACTAAATTGCGGTTCAGTTTTCTTACACAATCAAAGGACAGTGTATAGAAAAACATTACAAACGTGTTAAGAAGCTACGGCAGAATTGTTGAAACACCAAGCAATGATTTCCCATTAGCTATTTCAATACGAATACAAATATCGGGCCCCACCCCCTTTAGTCCGAGAAGCCTTTAGATCGGGGCCTTAAAGATCCCGCGTCCATGAAAGTATGTAATTATGTATATAATTCCGACTTAAAACAAAGGAAATAATTAAAAAGTAACTTTATTGTCACCCACCATGAACACAGAAAGAGCGTCAATGAACAGTTGTGGAATCTCCTCCCTGAGCCACTGATTCCAGGACTTGTCGCTGTCCACATCTTCCCTTGACGAAGGAACTTCAAAATCTCCTTGAATGATGAATCGAAAACCGTAACTTCGGAGAGGAAGATAAGCAAACACATTCTGCTGTGGCAAAGTCTGTAGAGTGTGAAATTAAAAAAATAGTAAAAACAGTTAGTCAGCTCTTTCTCCCTTTCCTGTAAGCGCAGGCTACTCTTTAGTGTGATGTTGGTCCCTGTCACTTTCTTATCGTTGCTAAGTTGAGCATCAACAAAATGCCTATATCGTGTCTTAAGTGATATCAAGCAACTGGTTTATTTCCTTCCCTGGAAAGGGCGTTAGCTCATGGCAGGTAACCGTGAGTGTTTTGCAAAAGAATAAAGCAACACGACATTAGTTCCCGAGGCAAGGCGCTTACTGGTCCACCTAGACTTTCTCAAAGCCCGTTTCCGGTAGTAAGGTCGCTCGCTTGTCGCATCTTCGTCGCTCAAAAGAGTCAACTTTTGGCAAGTCTACGCTCCACCGCATAAGTCATTAACGAAATGGCGATTGTAGTCCACGACAGTTTCCGTCAAATTATTTTCAATTCAAACTTGTGGTAACAAGTCAATACATTTCACCTGATGTCTCTTTCCTAAACTTGTATCATTGTTCAAGTCTCCAAACAGTGGAAAAGCTAGCGCCAACTCAGTCATCTCGACGTCTTCTTTCATCTGAAAAAAAAAAAAAAAATCCATGGTGTTCATATTGGTAATCTACTGCAAGAAGCAGTACTCAAAACCCAGGAGCCTTGTCTTTCTCAAGGAAAAACACTAGTTGTCACTCGTGTTCCACGATTACCGTAATGATTCCATTTAGCGCCCGGAGCGCTTATTTTTTGGCACCTGAAGGGAGGGCGCTTATTTGAGACTGGGCGCGTATTTAATTATTTGAGAAACAACCAAATGTTCAAAACAAAACTTTAATAAATATCAAAATAACTGGTAATAACAGAAACTGTAATAGTAAAAAACTGTTGAAAGTTTGGTTAAAAGAGTTGTTCATTAGCAGTAAATATCTACATCTACGATACGGTGAATGTTCATGAGTATATCTTTTCGACGTCGATGACTTTAGCAGAGGCAGTTAACCACAATAGGGGCGCTAATTAGAATAGGGGCGCTTATAAAAATGGGGGCGCTTATTGACAAAAACACATTTGAAGGGGGGCGCTTATTCGGAAGAGGGCGCTTATTGGAAGGAGGACGCTAAATCGAATTATTACGGTAATTTTAAAGTTCTAGAAAAACAACAACAAACAGCAACAGCACAACTAAATTCACCGGTGTCTGGGGAATCTTACATTGGAAGCATCAAGTTCTTTCTTGATCACCAGCCAGCGGTCTGTGCCTTTACTGTGCGACACTTCCATGATGTTATCTCCCAGGTCCTTCCTCACCATCTCACGACGGCTGTTATTTACCTGGAGAAATACAAATATAAATAGCAAGAAGTTTAAAGTTCCTGTTAAGGAAACAAATCCTAGGCGGTGATGGTCGCAGTGGTTTTCTTAACAGCCCAGTTTACTATCTTGTGGTGTTTTTAACTAATCAAAACTAAACCAAAATCAATCGTGACTTGGCTTAGCTCATGCACGTTTTCCTGCCAACTTCCATAACTTCCATGTTTTAGTTTTAATTCTGATTGCCTCATTGTTCGTTATTTTTCCTTTTCTTGCGACTGAACAGAAGTGATTACCTGGTAAGCGCGACGTCTGTTTTATAATTTTCTGTTAGTAGTCTCAGTATTTTGTTACCTGGTCGTGTATAAAAATTCCTCTTAAACGATGCAGGAATAGAAGAAGCGAGGGATGAACATCTCGGAACCTGGCGGAGAGCGAAGACTTCTGGATCCCTTGATGTTCTTCTTTCAAAGGCAGAACAATACGAGTTGGCCAGCTGTTAGAAAACAAAAACAAAAAATAGATGTGATATTGAAAGATGGTTGCAAGAAAAACAAAACAAACAAATGAAAGCATGAACGATTTCATCTCCGTACATGCCAGTCGTGAACACGTGTTTTATTCAGAATCTTTAATCCTATAATCTGTCTCTATCTTCAGTTTACTTTAAAATGGCTTTATTCGCTACCTCGCTTGCTTGCATTATGGTGCTGAATTTAGCAATTGGCAAACGATGTAGTATAACGTTTAATTTCAAATATGCTAAGCATTTTAAGGATAATTCATTCCTTAATAAGTAAATTCCACCTGAGAGTTTTACAAAACTCCCTTCCTTTTCGTGCGATATTAGCCTCCTGGCCCCAGTTGTTCAAAAGGAGGATAACGCTATCCACCAGGGCCGGGTTGTTCGAAAGACGATTAACGCTAACCCAGGATTAAAAGATGATCAAGATTTTAATTTCTCTTGTTTTAATTAAAGGGTTTCCCAAAGCTAATATTTTGTTAAGTTTGAGATTGGTCCATGTCAAAACTGTGGTACAGAAAATATTAACAGAAAACCTCAACGAAATTATATAAAATCCTGGATTAGCTTAATCATGCTTTAAACAACCGGGCCCAGATAAATCACTATCCGGTGGGAAGTGCAGTATGTTTTGTTAACAGTTATCCACTGGATAGCGATTTATCGGGTGGATAGCGTTATCTACCCTTTGAACAATTGGGCCCTGTGAAATTTAGTGTAAAATCTGCTCGACCAGTAATGAATTTCCCATAGAATCGTAGTTCACCTGTCAAATTCTCCTCTAACATGGCTTGCTACTTCACAAACATCGCCCTCTTCCATGTCTTCATCTACGTCGTCTTCATGCTCAGATCTTTCTTCATCCGGGTACCGCCCTCCAATCCACTGTGGCAATATGTAACCTATAGGACCACTTTTGGCGTCAAAGCGGATGTGGTAACCGTTGGAATGGACTTCTGGACAATCACTGACGCGGAATACCGACTTGAAACCGATGCCTTTTTGTCCTGGAATAGAAATGGGAATAAGTTAAAACCTACGGGTCAACAACTCTTCTTGCAAAAGATAAGTTTCTAACTTTTGTCGACTTGAGACTTCGTTTGGCTGGGACTTGCGTGCACTTGTGTTGACTTGCGTTTATTTGGATTGAAATGAAATTGTCCTCAACAAGTTTTACATATATATCTGAACAAGAATGTGATTGATCAGTTTTGTTGAAAACTAATCGGTTCTTTCTTTATTTTTTAGAAAGATTGGCAAACGGTTTTAACGTGTACCTGCTTATAGCTGTGGTATTTTATCGGCTAAAAGTAGTTTAGTAAGTTCTGCACAAACTTGTCCATAGACAACATTTTTCTCTTCAGACAAAAAACACGAAGCCTGAGGCCAATACAGGCCAATGTAGGGCCAGGCATCTTACTAAGTGGGTCCGGAAAACTAAGATGGAACCACAGTAGGTAGGTATTGAAATAAACATCTGACTACAAACCAATGTAACCATAGCGATGCGCTCCTTTAGTACTCCTGCCAACATCACACAGCGCTCGGATATTCTTCTCCTCGAATCCAACCTCGTTGTTTAGTACCATGATCTTATCCCGCTCGAGGACAAACACGAGGGACGGGAATCCCGCGCCGCTACACTCCTCGGGATATGTGTTATCGTCTGCATTCTGCACAAGTTCCAGCACAAAGTGCGTGTCCCTGGTGTACAGCTCGGTGGACAGACGGTGTAAACCGCGACCTTCACGTTCACGTTGTCGCTGTACAAGTTTGGATTCTTCTTCTCCGAGTTCAAGACCGATTCCAAAATCTTCACGGCGAATTTGTTCGATGACTGCCCTGCATTCCTCTTGTTGTTCAGTGGAAGGCGCAGCGGATGTGGATTGAGTTGGTAATTTGTCCTTAGTGTCTGAAGTTACTACTGAAATGAACGAGGTATAATGTAAGTTGAGTTATAAGTGTAGAAGTTTTAAAGGTAATGTCGGTGTAGGGCCAACGAGACCCATCTTGCGGGAGCTTATCCCAGTTTCCACAGCATTAAGCGATTAGAGGTATTTCTACACCCACTGGATTGGATGCTAGTCTATCGTAAGGTATCCCCAACATTATCAATTCACAGGTACCCATTTATACACTTGGTTGGAGAGAGGCTTTGTGGGAGTAAAATGTCGTTTCCAGGAACACAACACAATGACCAAACCAGGGGACGAACCCGGACCTCTCGTTTCGGAGTCTAGCGCGCTTACCATTGGGTTAGCAAAAAGACATTCAAATTATAAGAACAGATTTTGAATTAAAAGCAGACTATAAGAAGAGTGTGAGAGAGCAAGTATGAAAACAAAATCAGAGAGGGAATTGACGAAGAAAAGAAGGAATACAATTATAATGAAGAAACAAACCAACCAGCTGAAGTAATGAAGTAATGCAAGTAATAAAACAATCAGAACGAATAAAACAACGAAAGACTGTACTGTAACGAAGGGAAAAAAATACTGCTCAAGTTTAAAATCAAAGGAAGGCAGGTAAGCTGAAACGAAGCAACGAAAGTATTAATAATAGGGAGATAATATGAATACCTTCCTCTCCGTCCTTTACAGTAACACTGTCTTCAAACTGAAGGTTTGTCGCGTCATCTTCTGGCTCATTTAAAGAAATCTGGAATATTGGACAAACAAGAGGTCATTTATCTAACAAAGAAAAAAATCTGTAATCATACAGTAAGAAATGAGGTGATATGCTTCTGATATTGCTTCACAAACGAACGAAAAAAAGACCCACCGACCGACCGACCGACCGACCGACCGACCGACCGACCGACCGACCGACCGACCGACCGACCGACCGACCGACCGAACGAACGAACGAACGAACGAACGAACGAACGAACGAACGAACGAACGAACGAACGAACGAACGAACGAACGAACGAACGAACGAACGAACGAACGAACGAACGAAGCTACCTACCTCTGATTCCTGCGAGGTCCCTTTGTTGGAAGACGCGACTGGTCTGACCACAGCAACTGGCCTCTTGTGTTCTCCATCACTGTACAATCCAAAGTGTAACTCCATATCTTCCTGTTTACCGAACGAAACTCTGTTCTGAAAGTCTTCTATCCACTGACTTATACCAAGGGCAAACCCAAGCTGATGAAGGTGGCTGCGTTGAGACTGGGTCGAGCAGCTTGATAGCAGAAGCGATGGCGCTTCGGACGAGCCAACAAGTTTCTTAAGAGGCTCAAGAAAAACCTAAAAAAATGTACGAGTATAGGAAATTAGTAAACAAAATGGGTGGATAAGCACCGAATGCCACAAATTCCATAAACGGCATTCAACAAGTAAACTAAGATGTTAAACGTTTAATTTTACCTGAACGGAGTTAGATTTGCAGTCTGTCCAACATTACAAGTATAAGTTAATAGGAGTTGTCTTTAAGATAACAGGCTTAGTATATTGAGAATAAATGACTCGAAATATTAATAGGCCATTTCCGAGTTACCCTTTCCCCATATTTCAATACAATACAATACAATACAATACAATACAATACAATACAATACAATACAATACAATACAATACAATACAATACAATACAATACAATACAATACAATACAATACAATACAATACAATACAATACAATACAATACAATACAATACAATACAATACAATACAATGTTTAATGTATTCGACTCGTTTTGCACGAGTTTTCGTGCAAAACCATTCATATAAAAATGACTTTTACCTACAGGTCCATTTTCATGCAAATCAAACTCATTTTCATTTGAATGGTTTCGCACGTAGATTCGTTTTGAAACAGAGGCAAAGGTTAACCGGAAATGGCCTAATTTTTACTTATTGTCAATTTTTTTCTAAATGTTAGTTTTGAGAATGACGATTTGTCCTGTTTTTGCCGATTGTGCGAAGAAAAAAATAATAAATATTCATTAAAACGTACTTTTGTTGCAATTGCCTGGGCCAGTCTGTGTGGCATTCGAGTCAAACACTCAAGAACAAAGGCAGAGCGGTAATCAGAGTCATCTATATCATGATCGGCAGCCATGGAAGCTAAACAAGACTGCATGTGATTGGCTAATAAGGCAACAGGTGTATTAGCGACTCCACCATTCACTATCACCATGGAAACCAGGTGACCAGCGGTTCCAATGGCGTCTCCGCGACATGCGCACTCCTTGAACATCTCGGGAGATGTGTCGGTAGTGACTCTCAGAAGAACCCCTGGTGATGTTTCCATGACAACCAGTGGACTCTGGCTTTCCAGCGATGACTTTCCAGCACTCATAAGGATTCTTTCGTTTTCCAAAAACGACTTGAGGTCGCCGAGTTTTGACACGTCTCCGCCAAAAACTTCGTCCCAGTGAGTCCACAGTGAAACGTCCTCGAGTAACGGAACACTACGTATGGCCTCTACCGCTTCCTCTTTACTCTTATAACCCAGGACACCGCTGTTATGCGCGGCTAACCTAACGCTCTCAGAATCGTTCGTGCCAGTGTCTTGATGGAGGAGGGCAGCTTCGTAAACTACCGAGGGAGTGCTTATTCTCGCTACGTTCTTCTTTTGCTCTGTGGCTTTTTTCAGCAGATTCGAACAGGAGCCAAACCCAAGGTCCGTCACTTTACTGACGCCGTAGTAACTGCACAGATTGCGTTCAATTGCCTTCTATGAGAAAGAAACATTACAAAATTTAATAATTGTGTTGGTTGTTTTAATTTCTCGTACAAATTTGCAATTACGTAATATATATCAAACACGAGAGACAAAGTCTCATCGGGATATTCAAACGCCGAGAAGAGAGTTGAAAATACGACGCGCAGCAGAGTATTTTTGACAAAATTCGAGGTGTTTGGATAGCCAATGAAACACTGTCTCGAGTAATAAACTATAAATGAACAAGGATCGGGAATCGAAAAAAGACTTTGTTTGGGGATCTGCGTGGTAAAATGTCTGTTACTTCAACTTAATTTCACGTTGATGTCCTTACTAGATTTTAAAAAGTGAAGTTATATGACTAAAGGTAGACCCCGTGACGTCGTAAGCAACATTGAACAGTTGTTTTTCGCGCTGCCAACTTTCATGTACATGTCGTTCTCAGAATTTTCTTGGAAGTTCAATTTCAAGATGGCGGCCAATCTGTCGTTCCGGCTGCCATCTAAGTTTGAACGTCCGACAAGGCCTTGGGGACGAGGTTGAAAGGAGAACCCGGAAAGAACAGAACTTGTTTTCGTTAATGAGAGCTCTAAGCTTCAAATTGGCAGAGCAAAAGTCTTTTATTGGCAAAATCACGGCCACATAATGAACAAGGATGATTTCCGAGCATTGTAAACGACACTTTAACACAAATTAAGATTAACTTGAAAAAGTCGGGTCGACGTTTTTTTAAGTTTAACCGAACGCAATCCGTTTAAATCTTCTCGAATTTTTCCCATCTATTCCACTTTTTGGCCTTTTTGTGTTTCTTTTGAGTTCTTCTACAGTTTTAAACCGTTATTTGAACATGATATATCAGTCGATTCTATGACCGGTTGGTCAGTGCTGAAATTGCCTACAATTGCGTGGCATGGCCCCGTTAACTTGAACAAGTAAAACTTACAGGAGATGTTTGCGTTCCACACTGTGATATAAAATCCAGCACATTATTTAGCGAGACCTGATGACCAAGCGTCGTTCCCACTCTCCCTGACCGAGCCATCCCACCAACTTGTTCAATAGCTTCAAGCAGTTCTTTATGCTTCGTCAAGAATCTCAGAAAAGAACCATAACCAAATTCATCAAAACTGTTGAACCCTGGAAATTTGTTCACAATATTTCCCTCAATCAATGCCAGTCTAGCAAGGTCCACGTTGTCGGCGTTTGTTAACCACTTCTTCACTTCTTGAACAATTACACCTGTCGAGAAAACGACGATTAGTAAACTGCGACACAAAATAACTTTATTTCTTTATACCTTTCTTCTAAAGCTGCGAACTTGACAGTAAAATAAAATGAAACACTCATTTACGATTCAATCTCAAATTTAAGCTCATTGGCCGTTTTCACACTAGAGACGGACAAATCGTCTGAGACAGACAAACCTTCTTAGTGTGAAAACGGGACGGACACGATTTTGGACGTACAAGTCGTCTGAATTTGTCCGTCGATTTGGCCGTCTGGGAAGACGATTTTTCTGAGGACGACTTGGTTGTCTGGACAGAGAAGTCTTCTAAAACCCATCTTAAATTACGAACAAATCGTTAGACGACTTGTCCTTCTTGACAATTTGTCCGTCTTTTAGTGTGAAAACGGCCATTGCAATCCAGTCGTGTTTAAGTGTTACTGGCCCCATGCGGACATCCGTATTCCTCTCAAAGGGTCTTTGGTAGCTGCACTGTTTTCTTTGTATGTCTTTTTTGTTAGTTAAACTTATCAACATTTAGGCCCTTATTTTGAGGCATAATTCAACTTTCAGACCAGTCTGTGTACAAAAGATTCAGCCTAAAATAGCGAGTTCCATCGACTGCAGAAAAGCTACTGTTTTTTCTTTTTCTTTTTGTTTTAAGAAATAACATTTTCCATGTTTCTTTCGAGTTACAGAAACATGAGTGGAAGCTATAGAAACACGGTTTTAAGTGCGCTCTTTCTTATGGGTCAGTTGAATTCTCAAATTAAAACAAAGGAAATTAAAACCGTGACGGTGGTTTGGATAATTATGTGATTTTTACGATTTTATTTCTCCGATTTCTCCGTAGTTAAAGTTTCGATTGAGAAGATATACATGTATGAATCACCTCGAAGTTCATCAAAAATATTCTCCTGCGCGTATTTTCAACTCTCTTCTCGGTGTTTGGAAATGCGGTGAAACATTCTCTCGATTGATTGATAAATTACAGTACTTCTCTAATATAAACTACTTGTAAGAAGGAAATCAAACCTTCACTAGGTGGAACAGGCCGTGCTTCCGTCTCCTTTCTTTGCGTCTCATTGTTAGCGGCTTGCATCTCAACTTGAGTGTCAACCAGTTCCTGAAGTGCATCTCCAAGTAAACGCTTGCAACTCATATAGCATGCTAACTGGAATAATCTTCTCCCGAGCAAATCACCAGTTACCATGGTGAAAAACTTTGTTATTTGTTTCTGATGTTTGCCGGCAAACATTTCCAAGCAGCAGTTGAAAACTGCTTTGAGTGAATCTACAGGAGAAGTGTCTAGAAATCTCATCACACAGCTCCTCAAATCGCCGAGCTCTTGTCCAAGAAGATCTTTCTTGATTTTTCGCAGGTGCCTCTGTATTTCTTCGTCCATATCGATCGTCACTTGTTCTCTGACAGCTTTCCACTTCTCACTCTCGCCATGTTTAGCTTTCTTAATCACCTACAAAAATGATTATAATAACTGAATTAATGCCCAAGCTGCCAGTGACAGGTGAAAGAAAAATCTGGGCTGCGCCAAAAACGTGCACACACCGCAAGGCCTTATCCCAGTTCAAGTTTGCGAAAAATGAAGTGATTAGTAACAATTTGATACTTTCCATAGATAAAGCACTAGCCCATCGCAAGGTAGGTTGGCCCAGGATTTTATCAGGTTCGCTTAATAGACCGTGACAATATAAGGGCTATTTGTACGAGAAAAATAAGATGCGAATTAGAGCCATTACTTCACGCATGCTGTTGTTGCGAGCTTCTTTAAATAGCCCTTATGTGAGAGTAAAGTGTCTTACGCAAGAACACAACAATCGTACCCAGACCGGTCGTTGCTAAGCACTAGGCCACCTTAACTTATGTCTAAAAGGTTAAGCAATAATTTAAAGAAAGGGCGGATATTTGAGAGTGGGTGCGGCCTTATGGAGAAAATATAGTGAAATATTTACAAAATCAAAAACGTTATAATTGCATTACCGAAATTGCCAGT
The DNA here is from genome assembly GCF_052425735.1 of Oculina patagonica. Taxonomy (NCBI): domain Eukaryota; kingdom Metazoa; phylum Cnidaria; class Anthozoa; order Scleractinia; family Oculinidae; genus Oculina; species Oculina patagonica. The sequence continues at coordinate 44,098,397 of NC_135758.1, read as the reverse complement.
CCGATGCTCTGAATCCTGACTCCAAGTTCGTAAGGAGTTTCACATTTATACTCTTCACAAAGGTACTCCATGAAATGTTTTAAATCCACTTTCTGCCGCCACAAATCCTCTTTGGTCATGTACTTTTCTAAATGCCTCAAAATCTGAATGGTTGTAATGTGTGGCAGAGCGGGAAGACCCGGTGGCGCTTTGAACATGTCATACACCACAGGCTGTTGTAGCAGGGGACCCAACTTGAGATCTTCAAAGTCTGGCTTGGAGCCCAGGTCCGCAAGGCTCTGGTTTAGTTCATACAGTGTGGCGATACTGCTTGACATGACGTACGCATGCACGAATAAGCTAACCTGTGTAAGGAATGTACAAATTGTAGGATTATTATGGGAAAATATAGGCTGAAGATAAAAAATAGGACACACAAAACGTCATTACTTTTCTTTTTTTCACGAATGGTCATCCGCCATGTGAAATTGAATATATTTGCATTTGTTGGAACGTGCGAATTTTTCCATTTTTTTTTTTTATTTAAGGAAAAATTAACAAATTCGACTTGGAGCTGGTTTTACCGCAAAACGCGTTGTTTTATCTCAAATGCAAGTTTGTGACGTTATACTGTATATGTTGTAATAATAATAAATAATAAAAATATTTGTATAGCGCCAATATCCTAAACGTTCAAAAGCGCTTTACAGAAGCAACGTTAAAAATATTAAATATACAACAACTTTATTTCACATAATATTTAAAGAAAGGTACACACGTGGATAAAAAGGTTATAAAAATTAACTATGGCGCAAAACTATTTACAATAAACGGTTCTATGATACAGTCGTTAAAATGAAAAGCCAAATATGTATATATACAGTAGAAAATGAAAAAAAGCTGAGAAGCGTTTAAAATTGGAATGAGCAATTTAAAATGCAAAGTAATGGTTACATTGTGTGTTTGATGTGATCCGGCGTACGCGAGTAGCAATCAAAAACAAAACAAAACCTATTTACTTGAAACTATTTACAATAGACACTTTCTGCAATTTCAACGTCAATGTCAGTGTTTTTAATTTCTCGTTGAGGTCTTCTTTGTGCCCTAGAGCCTCTTAGACTTGTAAATGAGTGCAGATCTTAATAATGCAAATGAAATTCGGCTTCTGATCCATAACATGGTTTTTGCATATTAAAACACTATTGAAAAATAAATATAAAAATAGTAAAAGAGTTACAATAATACTTAAAATCTTAAGACTAATAAAAAAAGTCGCTAAAAAGTTATAAAATGCTTTTTTAAAAAGGAACGTTTTAAGTTTATGTTTAAAATCTTTGGTTTTAAATTTTCAAAGCAGTTTGATTTTTTTTGTTCATTTTTTCATATTCATAATCATTATCTGAAAGAAAGGGAGATAAAAATCAACCAAAGATAAATTTTAACCAGAACATATATCAAACAAGAGAATGTTTCGTCACATTTTCTAAACAACAAGAAGAGAGTTGAAAAGACAACCGACAGCGGACCGAGTAAGTTTGGCGAACTTTCCTAATACTGACAGATAACGGTATTAACTTTCAAGTACTCACTTTAGCTTGCAGCTGAATCAGATCATTAAGCGCAGGGATGTCCTTATCTCTTCTAAAGCCCAATGCACTGAGACTCAATTTTCCAAATTCTTTGCAAAGTTTAGCTTTTACCACTTCAAGGGAAACAAAGCGACCCTCTTCCGCCATAGAAGTAATGATTTCCTCTGCTGCCCTGTTAACTTCTTGGAAAGAAATGTTTCTTGTAGACTTTGCATTGGGTGTAACAGAAACCATTTGTCTATAGGCGAAGTTAATCGAATTTTCCAATGGACCTGGTGTGCCAACTTGTCTAACACGTGCATCTTTGAGCTCTACTGGAGAGGAAGAAACAGAAGAAACATTTCCTCTTGCAGCTTTGGGTGTGTCCATCTCTTGCAATAGCCTTCCATATCCAACATTGGGAGAAGGGAGACTTTCACTGGCTAGTTTTTCCTCTTGAGCTTGTTGTTCCATTATTTCAAGAAGCGATACTGTCCTAGCATTTAGCTTTGCACTACTAGTAATAGCTTCTGTCATTTGCAGTGGTGTCATTTGTGTTCCATGACCAAAACCTGGGAAATGAATATTTATTATAAATTCACATTATTACAGGACGTTATGGACAAATCTGATTTGAACATCTTAACTTGTCTTTATGTATGGGCAGTTTTGTGGATGTTTGTGCTTCTGGAAAAAAGGGTGCCTGATGAAAGATTAGGTTGGTGAGTGTCACTTGTCATTCTTCACCAAAGATTGTAAATAGTTTCTAAAATTGGGGTAAAAATGGATTGGGCCTCAACTGGAAGCTTTCAGTTTTTGTTTGTAAAGGCAAATAATAGTCTTGTTTTCACATGTTTCATAGCATTCGATAAAGCAATTTTCCAAATCTAGATCTTTAAATTATATAATTTCTCAACAAGATTTTAATTTTGTTTTAAACAAATTGACAGAAATTTGAAAATTTATACATTAAATTGAATAGCAAAATTTTAGTTTTGATCTTAATTTAAATTAAAACTTATTTTAGTATGAATGACACAGTGACAGTCACACAGACCATTTGATGTGTGTACCTTGTGAGGTTATCCTCTTGTTTGGAAACTTTGGAGACATTTTCCAGTCCAGTCAACCAGAAAATGCTGCTCCATAACCATTCACTGACTACTGGAAGTATCCAGAAATTCAAACAGGGTTTTTTGGTCAAATGAAAAGTGTCCCTGGTAACAAAAACTAATTTATGCAAAATCTCATAGAACACTTTTTATTGCACAGCAAGGGTAATAACAATGTTCTTCTTTTATAACAATAAATTTTTATACCTGAAGCTTCTAGTCTAGGAACTGGTGGTGGTGACAGTGGAAGAAGAGAGGCACCCATGAATGTTAACGTGGAAGGACTTGGTGATGCTGGTAACTCTGCAGGGCCAGCTAATGTTGAAGTACTTTCTTCAGTTGGCTCATCATTTGTTTTTTTCACTTCATTACTTTTCTTTACACGCCTACGTGCTTTTAAAAATGCTCGATCACTGACATTTGAAGAAGCATCTTTGGGATTTGTGGAGCTCACATCTGCACTGGCACCAAGTGATGATTCCTTGTCTTTAGTTGGTGAGATGGGAGTTTTTAATGACAGTTTGGAATCCAACTTGACCTGTTGAAACCCAACATCAGCATTACTGGAACCCGTCTTGTCTGGTGAGGTTAAGTTGTTCATGGCATGGCTTGAATCTGGCTCTTTCAGTTTCATTACCACACCAGATTCATCGTGATATAAATCAATGACATCACCTAATTCTGCCATAAGGGTTTTCAACTTCTTTCCAGTCCTTAAATACTTATAGTATTTGTCGAAGTTCTTCCCGAACTTTTTCTTGTACTCTGGTTTGAAGTGGCCAATATTCAAACAATGTCCTTCGCAAGCGCTCAGAACTTCGACGACTTCTTTCTTCAGTTCGGCTTTAGCAGTGGATTCCGAAGCACTTGCCATAGTTGTTACAACTTTAGTGAGAAAACCTTCACAACAATACACCCAAAAGCTGAACGGATTCGAAACTAATTAAGACTTCAAATGTGCCGGCCGGTACGTTCAGCTGTGTAAACACCATCTCCAGCTCATTGGCGGTTTAAACCGGGCGTAGAGGTCGGATTCGCAAGACATTTGCAAACCTGAAATAAAACTGCAATGCATTTCGTAACTTCAGTTATTAATTATTTCCTTGTTTAAACGGCTTGCCCAATGAAAATGCTGGAATATGCTGTGATATTTTCTAAGAAATGCATAGTCAACCCACGCGTGTTTTCCTAGAAATACAATTTTTACCAGGCGTTCCTGCCGTATTTCCTCGTTCCTAGTCCTTTTCAACCACATTATGATCCTTTGCGATACGTGCAAAATGGCGGACTGACTCGAGGTTTTTGCTGGCAAATTCATCTGAAAGTGAAAGTAAAACCGTTGTATTACTGATAAAAGTGTTCAAGTAGGAATAACACGCAATAACTGTTGAAAGAATGGCGGATAGTGAAGATGAAGAAACTCCCCCGGAGCGGGATGTGAAGGTACATTTTGCTTTCAAATGCTGATCCGTTTTCTGCTGACTGCTGCACAGCGAGCAAAACCAACGTGACAGTTGTCTTACGCCAAATTTATATGCTCAGATTCTTAATAAAATTATCCTGCGTTACAGGCGAACTATACCGGGGTTTATTTCGTCTGCAACGCAGGCTAATTCTTAAAGCAGCAATTGACTCTAAACATAAAACGGAAACGTGACTGCAAAAAAACTCACAATTTCGTTTCCCGCCAGCAAATCGATTTAAGTCCCGTGGAGATTTTCATTTTCATTTTTTAACTATAAGCTGTACACGTTAAACTTAACGTTCTTAATTAAGGTCAATGAACAAATGCTAAGGTTATTTAGTTTATTAATTTTAAATCAATTTTGATTTGTTGTAGGATTTTAGCTTCAAGCAACTGAGAAAAATACGAATGTTTGATGCACCAGCAAGTTTACCCACAGCTCGCTCAAGTTTACTTGCTACTTCAGTCAAATATGGCTTCGTCTTTGTAGGCTGTCCTACAGGTACAACGCTTAATGCACCTATCAATGGTTTGCCCCAGGATGGGGGGGGGGGGGGGCAACCCCAGGGGAATTTGAAATTTTTTGGAAGCCAAAGTTGAATTCCCCTCTCCTGGGCACCTAGTAAATGTCAAATTTCACATATCTCCTCTTAAATTTCTAACCCAGCAGACCATTTTAGATGTCAAAATCCCTACCCTGGGAGAATTTACGATGTCAAATTCCCGTGGGTTGCCCGCCCCCCCCATCCTGGGGCAAACCATTGATAGGTGCATAAATCATGTCAAGCCAATATTTGTATGATTTACTGTGCATTCATTAGCATTTCTGCTACAGTCAGTGACACAAAAATGTTTTATGCTATGTATTGGGATTTACTACTGTAAATAAAGGCCTGGCTATAAATAGCTAGGAAATATTGTTGCAGAAAAATTGGCAAATGTTTCCCAGTTACATGTAGCTGCATGAGAAACAATCCTCGTGTTGCAGAAATATTATTCCTCAGATCAAAAACATTTTGCTTCGCAGATGCAAATTTTGCTTTAGAAACATGTTTTGTGCATGTGGCTAAACTGGGAAGCATTTTCCTCTGCAACAATCTTTCTTAGTTTAGCACGTTTTAAACAAAAATTGCTGCAAAATGGAAAAATTGTAGCAGTCTATGTGCATGTCTTCATTGCACTTTTGAGTGGTTAGCGGAAAAAACTCAGTTAATTCCAACTAATAAATTGTTTACTGTTTAAGCAACATAGCCAGTACATGTTTGTACTTTAAAAAGTTGAAATAGCCCATACTTACATCCCAACTCAATTTTAACTCTTTTATCTAAACAGGAATCAAGGTGATAAAAACTGAAACCATTGAAAGGATTAATGAGTCTGATGAAGGAAGCATGCAGAATATCGGTATGTTTATTTCCTGTATTTTATTTACTGTATATAAGTTCATGTAAATACTGCATGTACAGCTGTAGTAAAGGTGGAAACCCTGTTTTATGAATTTTCCCTTTTAATCTACAAGTTAAAATAAACGATAATAACGAACGACGTTTCGGAGTCGTCATGACACCATTTTCAAGTTCAAAAATGAAAAGAATAAACTGTCAGAAAAAGTTCGCTTAAGATTAACATAATAAAATATGCAATGTCACGCGAATAGTTTGGCTCGGATTGAGTCTGATTGGACATTTAGAGATGGTGACAATTCTCTAATTACTAGCATTTCATGCACTAAACAATCAAACTTATTATGTTAATCTTAAGCGAAATTTTTCTGACAGTTTATTCTTTTCATTTTTGAACTTGAAAATGGTGTCATGACGACTCCGAAACGTCATTCGTTATAATTTATCGTTTATTTTTACTTGCCTATGTATATCAAAACCCTTGCTCATAATCTACAATTTGACATTACTAATGTCTTGTGTGTACTAATTAAGACTTCTCTCTTTTAGTGGGGCACTGTCCATCATCATTCATAGAAATTGGTCATTCTGTTCGGTTTGTTGGTGTAAGCAGTGATGATCTAACCCTGTCTGTCTGCTATGAGAATGGAAATCAAACCATCATGGTACTCTTTGATGTGCCAACCCTTGGAAGTTCTGTAAGTTGAAGTTAATATGATGATCTTACACTCATTTGATTCATAATTTGCATGTTCAATCAGTTACTCTTAAATAAGCTTTGTCACAGACAATGCATCTTTAAAAATTGGCAATTTTTTTCAAGTTTGTCTTTCCGGTAAAAAAATCTATCTCAATCTTCATCAGTCAAAACCATCCTTGTTTATTTTCAGACTTTATTACTCTGTTGGGGTTTTACTATACAGTTGAACCCCGTTATTTCGAATTGTCAGGGGAAACAAAAAATAGTTCGAAATAGCGGGAGTTCGAAATAGCCGATAGTAAATGACTGAAGGGCAAATCCAAGGAAAACAGGTTTTAGTTCAAATTAACGGGAAATTCGAAATAACCGAGTTCGAATTAGCGAGGTTCAACTGTATTAGAAAACCATTATTTTGATATTTCCTTCAATTTCAAAGTAATCAGAAAAAATGACTTAAAATACTGTGACATAGCTCCTTTAATGTGTGTTTCCAGAAATATCCATACTCACTACATGAAAAGTTATTGGAAGCTTCTCACCTGTCTGTCAGACAGACAGTCTGCATTATTTTTGTAAGGCTGAGAATGCATTGGATGTTATAGTAAAGATTCATTGTTCAAAGTCTTTACTTTGTCATTTCAGAACTCTTCAAATGCCAAGTTTGGTGAAATTACTCTAACTAGTGATGCAGGTTTGTAATAATTGTATTTTATTTTACTGAATTCCAGTTACATTCTGTTTATAAGTGTCATAGTTCAATTTTGCCCTTGGTACAATTTGGTAGTTTCCTTTGTTTTGTATTTATCATCTTATATTACCATACATTAAAAGGAAAATACCACCGTGACATTGTACCACTCTTAATACACTCTTTACTCAATCATACGTACTAGAACTCCAGGAATAAGCCACAAGTCTTATCAGGGCTTGAATTTAAGTAAGTATATAGAATTTTGATTAATGAAAATAATGTACACTGGTGTACATTGCTGTACCTCAATCTATTTGCCTATACATAAACATACATGTACACATTTATTCATTTGCCTGTGATCAACTTCTACCAAGGCTGTGCTCTAAGAAAAATTACAAGGAGCCCAAAGGTTCCAAACTATGAGATCCTGGGTGCCCAGCATAAAGCTTACATAAAAGTATGTAAAAGAAATAAGATTATCTGGTCGCCCAAGGACAAAAGTTATTCGCCTGAGGCACCCTGGCACTCGTAGAGCTCAGCCCTGTTCTACAGTCATGTAATGTTTGTTGTTTTGAACTGTTTTTGTTTATGCAGAAGTAAAAGTTGGGAACCTTTTGTGGAATCCTGGTTTTCCTGGTATCTTTGCTGTCTGCTTCAGTTCTGGTTCTGTGACCCTGATGGAGTTGACTGAAACATCAATCAAAACAATGGCATCCCTGCCTGCAAGTGTAAAAGCAAACGCAAGTAAGATAATATTATAGAGTTATTTATTAAAAGTATGGTACTGATCTCTGAGATCTTGTGTACTTTCTGAAAAAAATAAAATATTACATCTTCATAGCTCACTTGTACCTGTAACCAGTGCAAATTATTATTAACATTACTCAGGGATGTAGCTAAGATTTTCAACATGTGAAATTTTCTTGATCATGGGCGGAAATTTTGGGTTGCATTAAACAAAAGATCTACCCAGATGCAGTCTTTTAGTTGGAAAATTTAACTCCTCAGGTGGTTATTTTTTCTGCCTTCATCCTGTTATTTACATCCCTGATTAACTGCTGTTACAAAGTTCATTCCCTTCCATTTTTCATGCTGAAATTGGTCAGATGATAAACACCCAATACCTATACTTGAAGGCAGATTTCCTTCCTGAAAAAGGCACACCATAGGAAAGAATCTGACTTCCTTGCCCCAAGAATCTGATTCTTAGTAATAATTTTGTAGCCAACAAAGGATATTAAAACTTGATTGCATCAGGTTTTCTTATTATAAAACACATTCTCTGAATGTTGTTTGTCTCAACCCCATTTTGTACAGTACACACATTTTGCTAAATTCTTAACCTTTTACAATTACAGTACATGTACTTTACATGTACATTTACCTATGAATTGATTTGTTTTAATTAATGTTTTCTCTAGTTTGTTGGAGTCCTAAAGGCAAGCAGCTGGTTGTTGGCCATAGAGATGGCAGTTTAACACAATATTCACAGGTAAGTAAATGGTAATGACAGTACATACATGTAGCCCACAGAAAGGTCATTACTGCTGACATGTAAGGCTACATGCATCTTGTACCATGCCGTTGATAAAATGTTTGGAAAATCTAAAGTTCTTATCGGAAGCTGGCCAGTCATCAATACACACTGTACATCTTTAAGTCATCTTTGTAAAAAATTCAAATTCATTCTTTACAATTTCTGTGCTTGGCAATCAACAAAATGTATTGTTGGATACTGTTTCTCTTTTCTGGCGATCAGTAAAGGTACTGGGAGGTTCTTACAGTGTATATGTTATCTACAAGACTTTTTTATCTACTCTCGGTCAATCAGAGTAAAGTAACTTTTAACCACATAATTATTTGTATAAATTTGTATTTAAAATCATTCTTATTTATAGGCACTCCAAGTAAAAAGGGAAATAGAATGCCCTGAAATTTTCATTGATGATCCACATTCAGGTAAGCACATGTACAGTGTAAGTTATGTTACAAATGTACGTGTGTCCATGTATAAATACATAGAGCATGTACATGCATGTAGGTAATTGGGCACAATAACTGTGAACAGTTGTACCAAAAATTAATGATTTTCTCCCTACATTGTTGTTATCCAGTTTGGCTTATGGTTTATTTTGATCATGTTTGTATTGACAAAAATATTTTTACCATTCATAAATATTAATGAAAAGGAATTACCGGTACAGTAACAAAGTGCAATGAAACTTTATGTAAACATTTAGTACTATGTACTGTAAAAACATTGCATATGTTTCTCATTTTGGCTTTTTCATCTGTTTTTTTTTTATGTAGTGACAGATCTACTATGGATTACTGCAACACTGTTTGCTGTTGTTTACTCCAGTTTTGAGGAAGGAGACACCCCAAAGTTTCAACTTATTTCCACTCCTGTAAGTCAGAGTTTTTCCACAAACAATTGTCATTCTTGTCCCCAGAGCCGCTTGTCCTTCTTAACCAGCAAAGCATGTGCATGAGAAAAAGCGACTCACATGATTTGATTGGCTAGATATTGCCATGATTAGTGCTACATGTAGATTAAATGATACTGTACATGTATAATATATATTAATTTTATATAATTTTATTTAGTACTAGATACACAATAAGTACTAGATACATGTACATATATATAGCCAGTGTTGTCCTGCATATTCAATAAATTAGTTACATGTGGGAGGCGCGGTGGCCTAATGGTTAGCGCGCCGGACTCCGGAGCGAGCGTTCCGGGTTCGAGCCCTGGCCGGGGGTCACTGTGTTGTGTTCTTGGGCAAGACACTTTACTCTCATAGTGCCTCTCTCCACCCAGGTGTATAAATGGGTACCGGCGAAATAATGCTGGGGGGGTTCCCTGCGATGGACTAGCATCCCATCCAGGGGGGAGTAGAAATACTCCTAGCTGCTTAATGCTAAGGAAACCGGGATAAGCTCCGGCAGTATGCGCCACTTTGGCTCGAAGCTGACCTTTTTTTTTTTTTTTTTTTTAACATGTAATGTACACTTATTTACAATTTGTTGTTCTGTTTATTTTCAGAAAAATGAACCAAGGACCATTACTAACTTTGACGATATCTATTATGTGATGAGTGAGGAACGGCAACCAGTGTTTTATTTCAAAAACCTTGCTGACTGGTGAGGAACATTCATTAACTGTAAAAGCTCTTAATTTATCAATTGATTCTCTTCTTGCAAAGATTGCTTCAAAGCAGTAGATTTTTCTGACTTTCTCAATTCAATCTTGTGGATAATATTTACTTTGAACATCAGTTTGAACGGCAATAATCTTCTTTCAGGTCTATGCTGGTGTCAGCTTGTTCCAATGGGTTTGAAGCTGCTGTGATTGGAAAATATGGAGGAGAGGTACATGTATGAATTAGTTGGATTCTTCAATATTGTTTGCCCTCAATTTTAACCAAGATTTTGTTTTTATAAATTGGTGAAACATCCATATTAATTGAACGTTGCATCTTGTACCGATGAGTTAATTCTCTACTTTCCAGCTTGCATTGAAGAAGGTACAAACTGGCTTAAGATTAAAATTTATGAATAAAATTATTACAATGTAAGCACTGGTTCTCTAGAAGCAAAGAAATGGAATCACACTCAGAGATGCTTCCACTTTCTACATCCAAAGTGAAATAAAATCTGAGAATCGGACAAATAGGAGAATACAGTGTAAGCGGAATATATTAATCTGAGCTGACGCCATTAAAAGCCCTTTATCTTCAATTTAACCTTAATTACTAGCTGTTAATGGTTTTTTACGTGTGCATGTATTTGAACAGGCCTCGACCACCTGGGAAAAGTGGAATTTTGAGGAAACAGGCCGTGCAGAAATGCCTCTGACTAACAACAATGATGAGACGTTTCCCATGGGATTGGCATTTGACTTCACCTCAACCAGACCAATTGCTGTAGGAGAGAAGAACCTTCCCCCTGCCCCAATAATGATGCTTCTATCAACAGATGGTGTCTTGTGCCCGTTTTATATGATAAATCAAACTCCTAATGCTAATGTCAGTATAATAAAAGCCTTGGAGCCTTTGCCGCTAGGAGGACAAAGAAAGCAGATTGTGTCAAGTACTGGTAATGTGTGTCAACCACCTAGGTATACAGTCAGGGGGAACAAGTGCAAGTTGATGGGGACATCACTTCTCAGAGAAGTGACTGAGCCGTGGTTTTTGTCCCAGAAGTTGCTAAGCGAAATGACGACATGTACAGTATTTGCTCGCTTGATTGCTTTTGGGGTACTCGTGAGCACTTACGCTAGTTTTTGATAGGATGGAATCATTTGGAACCTCTTTCAGTGCTTCGGCGAAGATTTGCCAAAACTGGCACTTGTTCCCCCGACCAAAGGCTTTCACATGTGCAGTTGTTATAATTTGAAGGCTTAACTTATTGACTGCACAGTGTGCAACACTCATATATTGATAACATTGAAAAGAAGGAAGGGGGAGGTGCAAGGTGCAATTTAGATAACTCTAAGATTACAAGATGCATGCACAATAAGTTTGCACAATGAACATGTAGTGTGCACAGAATATAGTCTATAAGTTCAAAGAGGTCTTTTAAGTTTCTTGATTCAGTACTACCCAAACTAATATCTGCTGGCTTTAGCTTAACTTTATACTTGGTTGCAATTTTAGGTCCTTCTTCAACTGGTACTGTAGGTGTGGGCCCTCAAGGAAATGTTCCACCTGCACTTAGTACTGCTGGAGACCTTCCTGTTGGTGTCTTTTCATTTGCCGGTGCCAAGCCAGCTGCTTCATCGGCATCTGGTTTTTTGTCATCAGGGCCATCAGGGAACCTCCCTGCTGGTACCTTTTCATTTGCCAGTTCCAAACAACCTGTTTCCTTTTCATCAGGGACTCCAACATCAGCAACACCTTCAAGTGCGGCAGCTAATAGCTTTTCATTTGCCAGTCCCAAGCAAAACATTCCTTTGAGTTCTGGCACTCCCTCATCAGGAACACCAGGAAGCCTTCCAGTTGGTGCTTTCCCATTTGGTCCCCCTAAACAAACTGTTTCTGCACCTGGAAATGCCCCTGGCAGTGCCTTTTCATCAACCAACCAGAAGCAATCAGGGTTAATAGCTGCATTTAAACCTCCTGCACCGTCCCAAGTCCCTGCAACAGAATCAGGGAAGCCCTTAGGGAGTACTCCACAGCTTGTCAAACCTACACCCACCAGTCAAACACAGCCTGTTAATCCTGGACTGCCATCTTTTCAAAAACCTTCACTGGCCACTGCAGCTACTGTTAAAGCACCAAGTCAAGCACAGGTAGAAGTATACAGTGTAGCACAATGTATTTTTTTAAATGTAGTTGCACTGCTCCTCTGGTGCCAGTTCTAAGACCATTATACTTCTAAGTGTTTTTTGTTACCACTGTCTGCACTGTGTCTGATCTGCTTCAAACAAATACTAACTGGCTTGAATTTGCATCATGGTGCAGGCAATTGCCACATGATCTGTAGGCTTTCATTTCTTCTCAAGCCAAAACTAAATTATCGATAATTACATCTAACTGTTAATGTGATACCTTAAACATGCCAGGTGATGCATGCACATTTAAGCTACTGTGTCTGCCTTTATGACAGACTTTTCACCTGACTCATATTTGCAACAAAAAATAAATCATTGATGAAGTTTAAATACTGGGAAGATCAAAATTTTAGATGCGGCCAAGTTATGTCACTTAAAATCTGTGCGCTGATCATGAGTTCGCATGTAAAAAAGGTGTTCTAAAAATTTCATTATAGGACCTCAATCTTGGAAGTGGTCAACCAAAGACAATCTCTTCAGTTCCTTCCCAGTCGGCAGGCCAAGACTTGTTGGCACAACCAAAGCCAATGCCTGCCAAAGCTGTTGTGACCAGAGCATCTGGTACAAGAAAGGAGCTGTATAATGAAGAGAGATCAAGATTGCCAGAAACAAAATCTACTCCACTGGGTTTAAAATTACCAGGCCAATCAACTGTCACAGAGGGTGCAAGGCAAGAACCTACCAAAAAGGTACATAAGAGATGTACTTTGTTCATTTGTTTGTAAGCATCCATGTAGCCCATCGGAAGAACACCATATACATTTATTATGTATTTTAGTTTCCTTCCCTCCCTTCCTCCCTCTTCTCCCTCCCATCTTGTCCAATACAATAGCTGCTATTGTGTAGGGAAGAAGTTTTACAAGCCAACAACTTGAGTGGATCATTTTAACATTGATTACTTGACATGCCTTTAAAAACAATCTAATATTTAGATGTGTTTAATTTTATATCTGGTTTAAAATTAATTTTTTCAAACCAGTTTGATTTTTATTTTTCATTGTCTCATAATCATTGTTGTAATCTGAAACAAAGGAAAATAAAAATAACAAGTTTGAAAAATTTTAACCCAAGGATAAAATTTAATCACAACAGATGCAAACCTGGTTTTTTAATGAATATAGATAATGTGACTTAAAATCAAGTGTAACTGAACTGTTTCTGTCTGTTTTTTTTTTAATTTATAAATTTTAAATAAAATTTTCATTTCTTTTTTCATTGCTATAGAAACTAGAACATGGCCGTAATGATGTGTCTATATCTTATTTTTCATTTTAGTGTCGATATATTTTTTCAATGCTTTATTATTGTTTCTTTGTCAGACTGTTCAAGTTTCAAAGGGCAATGTCATTGAGGCGTCTGTGTCGGAAAATATCCAAGAAGCGGTAATTGTGGCTTAACTCTTTGTTCTTTAGTGTTTACATTTATTGCTTATGTTTCAAGTACATGTTTACAGGGGGATTTTTGTGTGTACTCAGTTGTGTTGTGACTTTCATGAATGCTTCAGCCTTTAAACTGTCTCCTTCCAAAATTAATACACTGACCACTGTTACATGTCATTATTAATTTGTTTACACTGATGCACGAATTACCTATACTTGAAAAACTAAAACTGTTTGCAGGACAGAAAGGAGAGGTTGGTTGATTGGTTAAATTGGTCAGTCAGTCAGTACCTTGGTTGTTCAGTTGACCAATTCATCAACTGAATAATTGACCATTTTAACAATTAATTGGATTCATTGCTTGTGTAATGGTGCCCAACCAATTGACTGTCTCTTGGATGAACGGATGGAGGGGCAGGCAGACTGATAAACAGAATGATGGACAGACTAATTTTTGTTTCATAGTTATTTTTGCTTGCATTTGTTTTAGATTAACCACTTCAACAAAGAGATGGCAAAGTTACATGATAATGTGAAAAGCATGCAAACGAACTGCTGCCTTACAGAGGATAACAAGGATTTAGCTTCTTTTAAAAAGACAACAGATGAGATTGGTCGAACATTGGCAGAAATCAAAACAGCAACCAAGGTTTGTGAAAGTAACTTGATCTACAGTGTTTGTATGGGAAACAAAAGGGAACCTTCTCAATAAGGTGTCATGTATTCTAATTCAGTAGTCTCTTACGGGAAAAATGGACTTTGTTTCTTGTAACTGTTCATTTGGAACAAACTTTTAGCTAAGTGCTCATTACTGTATGTTAGAGTTTCTGGATACTTTAAATATGCAAATTGAGTAAGAATTGAACTTTTCTGAGATGCATTTTGTTGTCTTTGAGAGACAATAATGTTTGACATTGACTATTGATTTGCTCGTTTAAAAAGTCAAACACAGTAGTGGTCAATCTTGTACATGTAGTAGCAAGAAAAATTCCTGCTCTGCCATCCAATACAGACATCGCCCTGCTACTACTGTAGCTGTGTAGATTTGTACTGACTGTAAAACTAATTTGCGTGTAATATAATTATTCCATTTTGTGGAATTTTGTCCATTTCCATTCTCTCAAACATGACAGGATCAACAAAAGGATATTGATGATGAAAAAAGAAAACTGTTTGAAGCATTTGAAATGCTTGAAGATGCCAGGTATGTTGATTATTATAAATAACTTGCCACAAATCCTGACCAGTTTAAACCTATTGTGCATGGTAAAGGTAATGTTATTCATGATCTCCTTTTTGGTAAGATTTTGGAACTACAAGGACATACATCATGTACATGAAGACAGGAGCAGAAAATCTTAAATCTAAAATCCAAATCTTCTGTGTGTATAAGTATCACAACTGATGAGAGAAATTCCTGGTCACGAAGTGATCTTTGGAATTGGTCTATAAACTGAACACTTACTTTACTCACAAGTTTTATAAGCTTTTGTACTTTGTTTGAATAACACTGAATTCCCTGAACCATTTAAGCACATGATAAAATTTTCTTCCCTTTTGTGGATTTAACAACAACATCAATGGCCATCATTCAGTCCATTACATGTAGTTTTTTATATAAATTTTGTCATTTTTGAATAGTAAATTGTGCAAAGTAGCATTTCATAAATTCTTTTTTTTTACCTCATAGGATCAGACAAGAGAAGAAGAGTGACCCAAGATATGTTCAGTTATTGAAGGTGCACTAAAATTTGTATGCAATATTTATTGAACTGTTTAAAGTTTAACAGAGTGTTAATTGCATAAGAATCTGCATGATGCCTAAGTGACATTGTTTTCTGACTTGTAGTCATGTACATGTATGAACCATGCCGGCATGTGACAGTCACAAACTTTACATTTGTATGTCAAATTTTGTGTTGTATACGTTTATAATGATGGTATTGAGTACCTTGTGCTCCAGTAAACTATTTAAACCACAGGCGGCCCAAGCTCTCTATCAGATTACCTTTGGACGTGACTCTTGCTTACGAGCGGTGTTGTGTTACAAAGATTCGATTTATAAGGGTTTGTATGGGAAACAACGGCCCAGGGGGGGTACTTGCAGTATACATGACGGGGGGGTCCGACGGAGCTTCATATTGCGAACCCAAAAAAATACATGAGCCTGAAATTTTACACCCAAAAAAATACCTGACATCAAAATTTTCTACCCCAAAAAGTACAAGACCTAGCACCTCTATACTGATTTATTCAATAAAACAGACTTTAAGACCTAAAAAAATATATGACAGATCTCTTGACCCAAAAAAATACAGAGGGTGTAAATTTTCAACCGAAAAAAATACGTCGGGACCTCCCCGTCATGTATACTGCAAGTACCCCCCTGGGAACAACGGTTTTGCTTTAAAAGTAAAAAAATGTATATTTTGTGAACAAAGTTGACTTACTCTGATTCGTTGTTTCATTCTTTGTTGTCTGCCAGATTCTCAGGTCGATACAACGCGTTTTCGGCGCGTTATCGTTATTTAGGTGTCCACTGCTAAAATAAAGACAAGGCTGTACACTGATTTCCGGAGTGCCCGCCGCTCGAAGCGAATAAATCCTCTGAAATTATAGTCCTGTCGACCCAATTCCTCCACAGAATCAAAGAAGAGATGTTGAAGTTCCATGTCTGTTCACTTGATTCGCAATTCTGCGCTCAAACGCCTTCGCTACGAAAGCTTTTTTCCGAAATTGCTTCACTTCACAAATTCGAAATAGCCGCGTCCAAACTGGCGTGGACGTTCTCGTGGTTGGGTGACTATAATTAACCCGACAAGGGTGGACAGCATCGATTTGTCGCCGGTGCATGGCTGTCAACAAATCGATGCTGTCCACCCCCATCGGGTTAAGTATAGTCACCCAACATGCTATGCGAACCACGAGAACGTCCACGCCAGTTTGGACGCGGCTATTTCGAATTTGTGAAGTGAAGCAATTTCGGAAAAAAGCTTTCGTAGCGAAGGCGTTTGAGCGCAGAATTGCGAATCAAGTGAACAGACATGGAACTTCAACATCTCTTCTTTGATTCTGTGGAGGAATTGGGTCGACAGGACTAATTTCAGAGGATTTATTCGCTTCGAGCGGCGGGCACTCCGGAAATCAGTGTACAGCCTTGTCTTTATTTTAGCAGTGGACACCTAAATAACGATAACGCGCCGAAAACGCGTTGTATCGACCTGAGAATCTGGCAGACAACAAAGAATGAAACAACGAATCAGAGTAAGTCAACTTTGTTCACAAAATATACATTTTTTTACTTTTAAAGCAAAACCGTTGTTTCCCATACAAACCCTTATAAATCGAATCTTTGTAACACAACACCGCTCGTAAGCAAGAGTCATGTCCAAAGGTAATCTGATAGAGAGCTTGGGCCGCCTGTGTTTAAACTTTTACAGTGAACTCCTTCTAAGCCCAATTGTTTGATCATTTCCATACCATTTCTATTTCATAGTCTAGAGCTCTGGACCCGTTGAATGCAAATAAGATGAGAGTCATCAGAAATCTGCACCTTTATTTAGATAAAACTCTTAGGTAAGTAATCGTTAGTAGTTCTTATTGAGGAATGATTTGACTTGGCATGTGGATGAGATAAGGTGAGATGAGATTTAGCATGATTAGACCAACATGTGATGGATTGCGATGGGATGGGATGAAATGGAATCCATGGGATGGCCGGATAGGAAATAGTTGGTCCCCATTGCCATCATCCAATAAAATTATGTAATACTATGTAATTATCATTACTTTACATATGTTTAGGGAAGTGAACATGGTTCTTGATGAACAGTGGAACAAAGAAAATGAACAAAAAAGGTAAAAGAAGTTTTTTTTACTGTTCATTTAAACTGGAATGGCAGTCCTGCTTGCAATTTGGGAGCATACTCTGATCTGACGGAAACTGTTGCACATAATTACAGCTACATAAATGGGGATATTATTTCAAACAGTCAATAAAACAACACTACTAAGAGTAACAGGCCCACGATCAGGGCTCAAAATCGTGGGCTAACAAGGATAAGTATCTTAATAAGAACTACTGCAAAATTTACAGTGTATGCTAATCTGAGAGTTACTTTGACAGATCCATTCAACGTCCTGCTTTGGATGAAGTTTACCAGACTTTGAAGGTCCACCACAAAATTGCACAAGATCAAGTAAGGCCAGAGTTAATCCCCAATTCTTGTCAATTAGTTTGTTATAATATTTATTTAAGTAAATTCTTATTCTTCCTGACTGCCACATATTGTATTATAATTATCATGCAACAAAAATATGATGTATTGATTGGACCTTTAAGGCAGTAAAGTTGGAACAAATCACACAAGATATGAAGAACCGCAAACTGTTGTCAACTACCTGGCAGAGGAGTTCAGTTCATACAGCAAGTGCAAGGTATCTGAACTGTAAAACCCATTACCGTACCCAAATTCCCAAGCGGGATCTACTGTCCTGTCCAAATTTTTCGCTTTTTAATTCAAATTTTGATTTTGAAGATGAAGAGAAGAAACTCCAAACAAATGAGTGAAAACAATGTCAGAGGGGGAGCTTGATAGAAGTGTCGAAGATCAGAAAAGTATTAATACAAGCAGGTCAACACAGTTTGCCGTAGGTACCTGGCAAGCACGGCTTGAACAGAGCGATTCTGTTGAGGTCGAGAAAAAAGCCATTGAAGTTTACATAAAACAAGAACTATCCCAGCTTTTAAAGCAGTTTTACTTGGAAATATGCATGGCATATTTCCAACCGTCTTCATGGAAAACCATTCAACCATTCAATATGCACGGCATATTTCCAACCGTCTTCACTGAAAACCATTCAACGCAGTCTTGACCCGTATTTGCAGGAAAAAATGCCTGATTCTCCATCATTCGTGATGAGCAAAAAAAAAAAAAAAAGCCCTCGGCGCAAAAGTCAAGCTTCTGAAGAAGTCTGGGAAAGGCAATAAGCCAAGTGCCACTCAACTCAACTGTTGTCCGCTGAGATGATTGAAAAGATGTGGGAGAAACAAATCCTCGGAAACATGACGTGAAGCACTCACCAACGCTTATTTCTTAAATATTAGTCAACACTTTGGGTTCCGTGGTCGCCAGGAGCACCACCAGCTGAAGTTTGGTGATTTTAAAATCTTCTCCACAAGTGCTGGAAAGTACGTCGAGTGGTCAGTGGAACGACTAAGGAAAATTTCAGCAAATGAAAGGAAGTTCAATCCCAAAATGTGGGCCACCAACCACAAAGAAAAATGCCCAGTGATGCTGTTTGAAGAATACATTGCTCACCGACCAAGTGAAATGTGCCTCCCAGATTCGCCGTTTTGGTTGGCAATTAATTACAAGCCATTAAATGGAAAGCTTCTGAAAAACCAGAAAATGGGGATTAACAAAATCAATGGCCTCATGAAAGCAATGATTGAGAAGATAATCTGATAGAAACGGCCAAAAGTACACAAATCACAGCAACAGGAAAACCCTCATTACCAGGCTGCTGAAAAACAACGTCGAGCAGTCAGATATTGGCCAACTAAGTGGACATCGCAATGTTCAAAGCCTCGACAGTTATGCCTCAACCCCCGAAGAAACACAAAGGAGAATGTCATATATGATAAGCAAATTCAAGCAATGCTGGCCGAATCCCACAGTTGTGCTATACGCGACCAGTTCGCAGAATTCCTTGAATTCCAGTGCAAGTGGCCTTCTTTTGGTGCAAGGTTTGAGAGTGCTGCCATTACTGTCAGCTTTAACTCTGGTTCTCTCCTCCAACTGAACATTTTTGAAACTGCTGAGGCAAATATCTGAAGCTTTCTTGTCATATGTATTTTTTAACATTGTGTGTTTGTTAATTCCCACGAGATGAGATTTTCTTTTCTTCGGAACGCACTGTAGTTTCCTCTTTACCAAATGACAGTGATGTTTTGCAAGACGGATTTTAAACATTTTGGAACCACAATTTGTCATTTTGTTTGCTGGATATAACTTAAAATACAATTTTTTTTTTCATTCATCACTTCTACCGGTATTTTTCGCGCCTGGGCCACACGATAGAACGCCTGGCAGATTTCATTACAGTTCCTACTAAAAATAACACAGGATTTTGGGCTGAATTTGGGTACGGTATATACATGTACCTAATCCTACCTTTTTGGTAAGCTTCAGCAGCATATCAGGCTCGTTTTGTCTCGCCATGGGTATTTAGGCGAGACATAGTCGAGCCAAAATTCCAACCATGGCTCGATCAAACTCGCCTGATAAGCCGCCGAAGCGTAGCAAAAGGGTACGATTAGGTATAAGAATCAATCAATACAGTTCTTTATGTTAAATTTGTTTGTCTTTTAATTTGATTTGCTATGAAAACCCGTATTATCATTTGATGCATAACTATTAGTTTTTGTTTCAGGGATGACTTGTCATCTTTGGGTGATCCTTTTGCTGTGACGAAACAAGATGTAAAATCGCCAGTCAAAAATGTTTCAGGTACAACATAATTGTGTACTGAAGGGTCCAATATCTGATAGTCTTTTCCCTGTGGTCCTTCTACACATATACTAAATACATACACAATGTGTCCCTCTGATTACTTCCTGGTTGATTGGGTTGTTGTTGTGCAGTCATGTGGTCCGCTGCTGTTCTTGTTTTTGTTCTTTATTGCTGTTCAGTTGTTGTTCTCACGTACTCTCTTTCCAGCAAATAACTCTAGCTGACTTCGCCCCCCCCCCCCCCCCCACCCGCAAAAAAAAGAAAACAAAAAAGAAATCAATTTACAGTTGCTGCAGTGTTTTTGGTTCCAATATCATCCTAACTGCATTCTATACACCCGAATGCAATTGTCCATCCTTCAAAACTCCATATTGGTGATGATGATATGGTTTGAGTCTTCAATACAAGTTTACAACTAAACCACTGGGTATCTAATTTTGGGTATCCTGTTATTATACAGCCCCGATATCTCCTCAAAAGCAAGCTCAGCTGAGAAGCATGTTCCAGAAACGAGGGAATACCCCAGTGAGAAGAAGCATGATTTGTAAGTTAATGATCACTTCCGCTTTAGCTGGTACTTTTGTTGGTCGCAAATCCAATGTCTTCTGCGCTGTTTGCAAGTTTATGACAACCTCGTCTTCCAGGAAATCACTGATTTCAACATTGCAAGAGAAACCAAGAATTATGAGTAGAGTATACTTAAAAAAAAAAAAAAAACATTACCTTTTGCAGTTCCGACTGCTACAGGACTTCAGTACATGTACACGCAACTGTGCAAAATCTAGTGGACTGAGTATTGTGTAAGAATCAGAGACAATAAACATAAGCAAGATTGTAATTTTGAGCTCCATCTTTGCTCATCTTCCAATTACATGTCATATCCTTTTCTCTTGCAAGGCTTAAGGCTCTAACTGCTAAACTACTTCTTTTCCAGTTCCCAGAACTGTTACTAAGACACCCATAGTCAAACAAAATAGATCTGAAGTGCCATTCTTCTCCTCGACACCAGCCGTAAAGCCAGGTGATACAGCAGAAGGATCTAAAGGCAGCTTCAGCTTCGGTGTTCCTATTCCAGAACAAAACGAGGTGTCTGACAGTGATGGAAGTACTTCAGAAGAGTCTCAGGAGGAGGAATCTAGCGAGGAGCAAGAGCTTGAACAATGGAATGTAATTCACAAAGCCTCTTCAAGTGGATCAGGTCCTTCAGGTCCTGGGGTAACATCGAGTTCAAAAGGAGGTTTCAGTTTGGGCAGTGCACAGGATAAAGCTGTTTTGGTGAAGCCATCTCAGCCAGTGCGGATCACAGTGGCTGCTGACACCTCGCAAACCAAGTCCATCCCACAGCTTGCTGTAGGTGGAGCATTTGCTGCAGTTGAGAAATCTGGTGGTGGCGGCATTAAGCCACCTGGATCACAAAAAACACCAGCAGAACCAGCTAAGCCACCGAGTGGTCTTTTCCTTCCTACAGCCAAGGCACAGGTGAAACCTTTATTATTTTATTTGCAAATGTTGCCATGTTTTGTTAAACATAATGTCCTGCAAATAAACAAAGGGTGGTCAGACTGTATGGGAGTTGCACTCTCCGGGTAATGGGCTCCTGGTTAAAATTATTCGTAATGTGTTATCAAGAGCATGTAAAATTACCCCATATTATCTTTGCTTGAGGGAATGCTTTCATTTGAGAACTACTTACGGGGAGGTTCTGCTTAAAGAATATCTAGTATGACCCTCTGTTGGCCGGTTTGCTTTGTTTTCTTTTAACAATTTGTCTAAGACAACGTTTTGTCTTAACAGCCCTCCCCTTCTGCAGCTGCAAGTGACTTTATTCCAAATGTGAAGGTTATCAGCACAGAAACACCTCCCAACATTGCTGCAGCCATGGCTGCCATGAGCAGAGCCAGTGCAACTCAGGGTGCTGTCCAGTCAAGCAGTAATCTCGATCCTTCAGCAAGCATTGAACCAGTAACACTAGTGACTTATAAGCCACAAACACAAGGTGGTGCACAAGCAAAGGACTATGATGCAGGAAACAATGCTGCCAAGGCCATTGCAAATGCAGCACTGATGGCAGCCACGGCTGAAGCCCAAAAGCCTTCCACAAAGCCGCAGAGTAGCACAGAATTCATCTTCAAATCTACAGACAGTGGTAAGCCTGGTCCGCCTGTGGTGACCTTCAAGCCACCATCCTCTTCACCACAAACATCCGAAAGTGCATCCAAGGTTACTGCAGCTCCTAATGTCACTGTAAATCCCACACAAGTCTTCAAACCTGCATTTGCACCAGCCGTGCCTAGTCCATCTACAGCTTCCAAAACTGGTGGGTTGCAGCAGTCCCTCACAGCAACACAAGCTGCTGGCTCTTTCAGTCAAATGTCAACCTCCAGTGCCCCATTTAGCTTTGCTCCTCCAGCTGGCGGTTTGTTCAATTTAGGATCTTCCTCTGGGACTGCCGCTTCAACACCAAGTGCGTTCAGTTTCAGCAGTAAGACTAAAGATGCAGTACCCAGCCAGATTCCTGCAGCAAGTGTTGCCGCACCCAATACTGCCAAACCAGTGACTACCCCCTCTGCACCAGCTGTAGGCATCACACCAAGCGCCAGAGTGAGCAGGAATTTATTTGCAGACGGGGATTTAACCTCTCCAACAGTCTCAACAAGTGGGGAACAAGATACTAAGCCGGAAGACAGCAAGGATGCAGTGAAGGCAAGTAAAGGAATATGATATGTGTTACTTTTTAAACCTTCAATCTCCGGGCCAGCCGTCACAAATTGAAGTAAGCGTATCACAGAGATGAATGCACCTTCCCATATATTATTTGACGTAAAAATAGTAGAACAAATTTTGGGACTTAAAGAGTCAATTACTGCCTTACTATAACCCATTTATGTTGTCAGGAAGTTACTAAGTAAGTTAAATCTAATGTCTTTGTACTTTGACAGATCGTGCAAGTAACGACTGCAACTCCATCCACTGCTAGTTCCAGTGGAATTGCAACCCCGGCGACAGCAACAACAGGATTTGCATTTTCTGCTCCAACCTCAAGTGGTGGAGGGTTCTTTAAGAATCTTAATCTTTCTTCACCTAGCAACGTGGGTTATGTTTTTGGCACTGGCGATTCAGGCAGTAATCCTCCCAGCATCTTGGGTGCTTTAATGCGCTCATCTACCACAGGAAGTGCTACAGGCAACACGAGTAATTTGTTTGGTACAGCTCCCACGTCAGTTTCTAACGATGCAGCATCTCCATCTACTACACTATCGAGTCAGGGTCCTCTGCCTTCTAAAGGGACTCCAACTGAAAACAAAGATACCAGCACCACAGCATTGACGTCACCACCTGGTGTTGGCGCATCCGCTAATGCAGGAGGCATTTTTGCACAGGCTCTGTCAGAAAGTAGCAAGCCCAGCATGTCGCCTTCTACAACTGCAGCTAGCACGTTGCCTGCTACTGGAAGCATCGTTGGTGCTCCAGCCTCAACAACTGCCTCTGCACCAGGGGGTGTATTTGGCCTGTCACTTGGTGGTGCTAAACCTGACACCACAGCTCCTTCTACCACTGTAGCCGCAAGTAATCTGCTCAGTTTATCAGCTGGTTCTGGACCGTCTGCCTTTTCCGCCACAACCACTGCCACTCCATTCTTTCCCGGTATCAGTCCAGCTTCCACAAATACCTTGGCACCAACTGGAAGTACCCTATTAACAACTGTCTCACCACCCACTACAACAATTACCGAAACGACTCCAACGCAGGTTTCATCGACCTCAGCCCCAGGTACAGGTGGTCTGTTTAGCAAAGACATGAGCACCCCAAGTGCTTTTGGTGTGGTTGCAAGTACAACGAGTAGTGGCATTGGCTCTTTGGGGGCTCCTTCAACAACTGGTGCTGGCAACCTGTTTGGGGCATCAACATCTACTGCCTTTGCACCCACACCCGTGTTTGGAACATCAAGTGGCAGCACCTTTGGAGCCCAGCCTTTTAGTTCTCCTGTAAGCAGTCAAGGCAGCGCTTTTGGTTCTGCACCAGTATTTGGGTCACCAACCACAACAGCTGGAGCTGGAACAGGGTTTGGTTCATCTACAACTGGTCAGACATCGTTTGCACCAGCCACCAGTACTGGGTTTGGTGTTGCATCAAAGCCAACTGAAAATGGTAAGAGAGGATCCTAAAGCCGGCGACACACTAGGCAATTTTATTCGCTGATTGTGGCGAGTTTGATCACCAGCAAATGCCGGATATCGGGGATTTTATACCCAAGTTGTGGTGATTGGCAAAAATTAAAATTGCTGCACCGGTCACACTTGGCGGCAATCGGCGAATAAAAGTGTCAAGTGTGTTGCCAGCTTAAGTCTGGTAAGGTATAAATAGGACAGGTGATCATGTACATTTGTACCATAGAAAGATTGAAGCTGTGTTTGTTAATGTGAGTTCTAGTTTTACATCCGTGTGTAACCCTTCTATGTGACCATCTGGTTGAAAGCTAACAAGAAGAACATGAGCTTCCATGCGGTGCTGTTTATTTTTCAACATGTTTTAAACTGGAGTTTCTGCATAAACACCTTGAGAACCATTTTTGTTAGATTTAACTTGGCTCCTTACAATTATTGATACCAGCGATCTGGCTACTGGGCCATCTGGGTAGCTTAGAATTGCCAGTTAGCAGTGTGATTCACAATATAAATGTGCCTCTTCCCATGCTCTCTTTTAGTAGTCATACTTGTTTTTAGCCTTAGGATTTGGATTTGGTGGATTTGGTTTAGGAGGACAAGCCAGTTCACAGGCTAGTAAAACCAATCCCTTTGGCGTCACTCAAGGATTTGGAGCGGCGACTACTACGCGTGAGTACCTGTTTTGTTGATATCTGTTTTTTGTTTGTTTTGGTTTTGGCGGCTCGGGCAAGGTAACTTAGCTTTAAGGGGTATGTGGTGCTAAAGTATCAGAGCGTTGGGGAATTATTCACAGAAAGGAATTTTTTTAAGCAGCCATGAAATTTCTTGGTTTTCTACCATAGAGTCTTCATTGTTTGGTGGAAAGTCTGGAGCGGATGTATTTAAGGTTAGTAAAATTAACTGGAATAAGTGTGGTACCATAAGGTGAGCCAATCAAGTCTGCAAAGATTTTCATATAGTAGGAGTTTAGTTTTAAATGTCAGTAAAGCTTATGTCATATTAGAGCCGTGTGGTTGATGCCGAGCTGTTGATTTTATTTGCTTTATGAACTCTTTATTATCTAAATACTGTATAGATGTGACAAGAGTTACTGTTAGTATTCCAGTGATTTAGTATTTTAGGTACGTTTTTATCTTCCCTGGTGTTTTAGTATTACATGAGTTTGCCCTGCGAGTAACTGCTTTACTGGTGTTAAAAAGGGGATATCTTGATCATGAAAAACCAAAATTGCTGATATTTTGTTCCTATTGTTTGGTTTCCAGGTGACTGATTCGTCGAAGCCAGTGTTCGGGAGTGGTCCATTTTCCCAATCTGGATTTGGATCCCAGTCCTCTGGTGGATTTTCCGGAGGCTCGTTCACTGCACAAGGTGGTTCCGTGGCTGCTTCTGGTTTTGGCTTTGGTGCTTCATCACCCTCTGGTAAAACATTGCTGTAAATTGCATTGTTTTTCCTTCGTTTTTTTGTTTCTTTTCGCCTCAGAGCTAACAAACAATATAGTGTAATGTCAAGCAATTTCAGGCTAAATACCTGCCTAGGATGGCGAGTTTTCTTTGGGCTATGTGCTTCGAGCTTTCAGAGTTGCTACGGTCAGTGAATAGTCAGGGAAAAACAATTTCACGGTCTGGGAAAAGTCAGTGAATTTTTGCAAAAAGTCAGGGAAAGTCTTAGTTCTTGTCAGAGTGAGTGAAAAGTCAAGGAATTCAAATGCCATGCGTTCAAAATCCCGTAAAAAACGTTAAGAGATCGAAAATGAAACGAAGAATATTGATGGTCTGAAGAAGACGCTGAGGCAAATGTAATTGGCTTATTTGATAATTCACTTAATGCAAGGTCAGTGAAAATTGTTTTTAGGTCAGTGAAAAGTAAGGAAATGTTTTGGTCCTAAAGAGTGGCAACCCTGTTTTAAAAATCAGTGATAACTGAAAAGTATTTTTGTCTTCCGCATATGACTTGATTCTCTTTTCACGGTACCACAGGGTTCGGCTCACCACAGCCCTTTGGTTCACCTTCAGCTGGAGGGTCTGTGTTTGGCGGTGCACCTTCATTCGGTTCTGCTCCTGCATTTGGAGGTGCTCCTACATTTGGTAGCTCTCCTCAAGGAGGCCTGGGCGCTAGTCCATCTGGAGGGTAAGTGTCAAATTGTCCTGTCTTTTTTGGGAGAGGAAATGGACAAGCACCTCGTTGCTCTTTGCTCATCTGCCCTCCATGTGGTCGATCAGCACCTATTTTTACTCATACGCATGTTATTGTGGTTGGTGCTTGCCCTATCACCAGACTAAATTGCACTGCAGCAGGATGTTAAGAAAAGCCGCTGTTATGGTACATTGAAAACAAAAAAACGTGTAACTGACATGTCTGCTTTTTTAGGGTCTTTGGAAGTGCGACGTCTGGCGGATTTGGGCAGTAAGTACCTTTTCATATGGTATTTTACACTGCGCAATTAAACAGTTAAAAGCAAGAGAACGTTATGTCGATGAACTCGCCCACCTCACCCAACTTGCTCATGACAAAGACATTGAGGAGAGTACTCCTAAAATTGACATGGTATACGACCCTTTAACCTGCAAGCTTTAGACATTAACTTTTTAGTAGAGGAATAGTGCCAATTGGCCGGTTGATTAAGCCTAGTCTAGCAGTTACTGTGTTTGAAACCACGCAATTGTTTTGATCTGCAGGTCTCAAGGCAGCCCTACATTCGGTACCTTGGCAACCCAGTCAAACCTTCCATCATTTGGTGCTGTGGCTGGTATGTCCGGAACTCAAGGGTTCGGTGGTATACAACAACCACAGCAAGCTCCCCCTACATTTGGCTCGTTCGGTGGCGGGGGCTCGCAGTAAGTAGAAACAACTTCAGAAGAACTTGTCTTTAAAACTAAAAATCGGGATATGTTAACCTACACTGTACATCTGAGGAAAAAAAATTATTTGTACTCTATTGTCTCGAAGAAATTCAGTGCTCCAATATTTTTTTGTAAAATTTTAATAGGCATGTTTCAAGGGTTAACCAGTCAGTGTACTCCAGTTGTGATAAGCGCTGTACGTCTCATAATTTTGATACCAATTGATAATCTTAGAGGAAAATATTATTATATCACAAAAAATTCTCCCTGCCGAAATGATGTAAAACGTATGTAAACCAGCAACGTGGATTTACATGCTGGTTTTGTGAGTAAACTTGTTAACTCGGTTAAATCAAAGATTGTACATGTTGGAAAATTTGGTGAACTTTTTTCATGTCCACCATAGGCCGTTTTACGGATATCGACTTTGCCCCCTTCGCATCCTATAATATATATTTTTTCTTTTATTATGGTAATTGCAGAATTATCACAATAAAAGAATAAATCATTTCAATGAGCATGCGAAGGGGGCAAAATCATTATGGCCGCCGTATCCGTAAAACGGCCTATGACATCCTATATCATATACTTTTTTGGCTTTCAGAGTAATTTTGTGCTATTGTTCGTTTCTTTATAGGAGCCCCAGCGGTGCTTCTTTCGGACAGTGGAGGTGACGCGACTGGACTTCATTCATGGCCGACTATTTCGGATAAATATTTAGCATTTGCAGTTTAGAAGCTGCTTAGAGAACAATTTCCATCAAATCGATAATTGTAGTTCGTTGCGTGAACGACTATACCAAACTGTAAGTTGTTTAGGAGCAAAGTATGTTGTGAATAACCGCTGTCAACACTGGTTTGTTGTCGCTGCTGCTGCTGTTGTTATCATTGTAATAAATCAAATTTAAGATTAAAGAGTTTACTCCAATTTAATCACTCCAAGAATAACAATTTTTCTCCTTTATTAAAAACTGCAAGATTTGTGAAAGTACAATCGACAATGCCGGAAAAAGGCTGCATATTAAAATGATTCATTTTATATTTACATTATTGACTCGGAATATTTATACAAGGTTAAACAAATTTTTCCCTTCCGTTAATCGAAAGTGTTCGATTGATAAAGTCATATTCTTTTACATACACTGTACAGTAGGTATCGCCACCCCATTTCCCCCCCCCCCCCCCCCCCCAAAAACAGCCAAAAAAAAAACCCCCCATTTTGGCTCATTACAGCCGTAATTCTAATAAAACGTATTGTAGGACAATGACCAACAGCTGACATTTAAAATGTCAGCAGCTTAATTGACGGTCTTTAAATCAAGTGATTGTCTCACTTGCCCCCTGAAGTAGTTCTGCTTATCTTAGAGTTTACCCGATTCGCATATTTATATTTATTTGGCCTAAAAAACCTCTTCAGAGCATTTTTTGACTGAAAATCTGACTTATTTTTAAGTATGACATCCCTTATGTCCAATTGCAAACAGACTACTTTAAACGTTAACAGAATCTTAATAAGTTGTAGCCTGCCCATAAAATGGGAAGCAAGCCGCATGATTCTTGAAGAATGGTTTTTGCTATATTTTTTTTTTTTTTACGTTAATTGGATTGTTCATTTTATTGACAATTAGTTTGCTCTAAATCACTTGGCAAGTGCCAGTTGTTTTAGTTTATTCTGCAGTTCAGGCATGCAGGACTGGTACGCCAGCCCTGTGCCAAATATGTAGTTCTGGTTTGCATTTCTTGCACGAGCGTTATGCAGCTGGTCCACCAGTTGTTCCCGCTTCCACGTTTTCTTCCTTTCGTCTAGGGTGAGATTGGTGTCTGCCTCTCTTGCTTTTGGCACGTTCGTTTCTTTACTTTTCTCAGAGTTTGCGTCTTGATTGCCTTTCGATAAAATACTTATCTTCACATCATTGCCCATGGCTTGGCCGGAAGACAGTGGATTCACAGAGATAGGTGGTGGTGGCGGTGGAGGTGGTGGTGGTACACCGACTGGTACAAACGAGGTTTCGCTCTTTCTTTGCTCCTCTGCTTTCCTCAGTAGTACAGTGGTATTTTTTGCCAATGTTGACTCTGTTAATTGCCTCACCTGGGTCGACGGAGCTCTGTCGAAACTCTTTGGTGGATCCCCTTTTATCGGGTTTTGGGGAGGTTTTTCAGGATTGGCCCTTGGAGAAGCCGTTTCCCCATGTTTAACGATGGTCATTTTGCCTATCGACCTGACTACCGGTTTAGTTTGGAACGATGGCTGACCAGTTTGGCTGTTGCTGATGTTAGGCTCTTCTCTCACTTCGCTCATAGTTTGATTTTGTCTCCAATTCGGCAACGCTATAGAGTTATTGTTTATGTCTGTTGTTGAAGGTGCCGCAGTAACCACCGTGTAATTTCTTTGTAAGGTTGTTGCTTGGAAGTGACGAGAACTTGGCTCTGCATTCACAACCTGGGTCTCGAGGTTTTGAACACGATTTTTCACGGATGATTTTCTTTCGCGAGTGTTGTTGATCGAAACATGCGTTTCTTCGTTTTCGTCTGGTCTCTGATCGTTGAGAACTGTAGGCACCCTTTTGGCGATACCAGGTACTGGTAATATTGTCTCCACATCAACTATGGTGCTGAAGTTTGTTTGATCTTCGTGTGATGGACTTGGCTGTTGAATAGAGGTGCTTGGGAATCCGTCGACCACTTGAGTATCTGTTCCGATTGTTGTGCTAACTTCTGCATGACGATCTCTTGGCACATTGTGAATCTCTACAACACACACATTGTTTTTATGGGTGGCTTTTTCTTGTCGCTGAGTTGCTGAAACAAGCTCATCGATTGACACAGCTTGGTAATCAGGCTCGGGAATCAAAACGGAATTATTTCTTCGCCTTGAAATGCGTTCTTCCGTTTTTTATAACCTTTTCCTTGGCTCTTAGAGATGGTGCAGACCCAGATCTGCTGATCTTTGAATTTTGTTTGGTAGCTTTGGCTTTTTTAACTTCATTCGTAGCGTCGGTGACAGTTCGTTGGGCCTTAGGACTTTTCTTCGATTTGTTTCGTTTGGTCTTTTCGCCCTCTCTTTTCAGGGAGATGACTATTTTATCAAATGGCACTGTTTCATCCGCAGCTAAGATTGCCAGTTCACGCTTCGTATATCCTCGGAGAGACTTACTCCTGGCAAAACGTTTTTCTTGACTTTCCTTGTCATACTTTAAGGAACGAGTAGTACCGTTTGCTTTTCTGTGCTCGGCAGAATCGTCCCAGTTGAACGATTGACTGCGTTTCTTTCGTACATCACTCGGTTGACGTAGCAGAGTCTCCCAGGTATACTCAGATCTTTGGACTACCTCGGGACTTTTTCTTGGAGCCGCAGTTACTACGTCAGGCAGAGCAGCCCCGTCTAAACGTGACGTGCTTGCTAATGCTTGCGGTCCCGGGCTCGGGATACGTCCGTTTTGTTTTTCAGTGGGGTTGATTTGTGGGGAAACAACAGGCACCTCCTCTGGATCCCCTGGGATCTGGCTAACGGACGGGGTGGAAGTGGACAATTTTCGACGAAGTTTGGTGGACCCTGATATAGTATCCATGCATAAGCCATCTACCTTCCTCTCCGAAACCTCGCTTGCTTTGACGTGGACTGCCCAATCTTTGTCATCAGTGAGACGTTCAGGGTCAGGGTATTGGTTCATCTGTACCCTGCAACAATACGCAGAACATGATGACTTAATATCAGTCAGAAAACCACAAAGCTTAAATCGGTTAGTTGTAGCCACCAGATAACGAGTAACTAGAGCATCAGTGGTACCTACATCCTGTGATTATGCGTCTACATCTTTGCCAAAAAAGTGCATTAAAAAAGGATTCTCGATCATAAAAAGTGGCTTTTCAGAATAGCTAAACTTGAAGATTCGAAGACACTGGTCAAATGCCAACTATATTGAGGGTTCTCTGTTGCCCTCGTTTCTGTGTGTTGACTGCGAACAATATTTTGCCGAAAAATTATAAAACGTTACTTAAGAACCCTTAGGCATTTTCAGATAATTCTGCCACTTTCATTAGATTTTAAAATTAAGCTTCGGTGGGCCGTCAAAAGCTCCCGCATTCTGGGTGATTCTACTTATATTTTCTGTGGTAACCAGGCCATCTTAGATCGGACGAGACCGAACGACGCCGAAAACATCTCTCCGTGACTGCAAACATGTAGGAATTTAATTTTTTGGACTGGCTGCAGGGTAAACGTGTTCGTGGGAGGTGAAGAGACTTAATCTAGTTGCTTTAATTACCCATGCTTGCATGTGGCTTCTGTTAATTATTGATGCTGATTATAAATTTAGTTTTGGAAAGGCAGAAAAGTTAAGGGAAAAGTGAAGTTTTTGTGTAGGTTTATCTGCTTTGTGTAATTTGAAAATACAGATACGAAAGCACATTGTGTCGTTAAAAAAAGGTCCATTAGTGTCATCCAGCAAGTAGGACTGACATGGGAAATTATGCTGAACTATCGCCAGTTTCATGTGCAGTTAGTGCTTCAGAAAATGAGCCTTTATAGCTTATACCAAGATTGAAAGGGATGAAAGTCGCAATCTTTTCGTCTGTTTAGTTTACTAACTACTGTTTTAATGTAACTTTGCCGGTGTCCTGCAGCGCTTGTGGATCAGTGGTGATGGCTAAGTCATTAGTTATGCCATCCAGTTGCCAAAATTGCCAATCTTCAGTTTTTAAAGTTAAACTACCACCTAAGTGTTAGAAACAGCGGAGAGCTTTACGCCAGTTAAATGTTGGCGTCAGTGTTTTACCTCTTCTTGCGTCGAAATATTTTATATGCGACAACCGCCACGTAAGCGAGCAAGAGAAGGCCACCTCCGCAACCAGCTAAAATGATCCACCAAAGCTCCATTTAGATCTGTGGAAAGACAAAATGAAAGGTCTGAATGGTTTGGCAGTCGACAGCAAACTACTCGAGGAACGACTGGAGGAAATGCTGCACCTAAACTAAAGCATGCACGAAGTGTCGTGCATTTGACTTAACTATGAAAGACAGTACTCTTTATATCTCCCTTATATTTATTTACATATTGGACTTCCTAAACACCTGTCCTAATTTTGTGTAGTCGCGGCGAATAAACTTCCGCAGCGGGATATTCTAGGGTATGCTAACTCATCAAAGTTTTCGTGTGCGCTATTGATATTTTTTCTTTTCAGTTAGCTGAATTGTGAAAAATGGGACAAAATGAACGTTTTGTTTTTATTAATTCTTATTACTACTGCTTTACGAACAGAATTTTGTTACCTTTCAAAAGTCATGGAAACAGTTATCTTTACCGCGAACCAGTAAATACACTTTTCACTGAGATCAAATCACTGTAACTGCCTTACGTTAGATGTTCCAAAAGGAGCTATAGCCTATGGAAACCTTCGAAAGAAAATTCGTGACTTCTCTTAATGTATGTCTACCTGACTAAACCTTGGTAATCGAAAATCGACGTTTCCCATAGTAGTTTAATGAAAATAACGATGGGCTGCATAAAATTTGCAAAGTCGTACATGTACCTTAACTTAGAGTAGACGAATGTTTCGAACGATAAGAAGGACTTCTAGATATGGCTGCTGCTAAACGCTTTGCAGTCGAATCGCCGAACTAACTTCTTGGCATTGTAGAATTCGACGGAGCGGTTGAAATTTGAGAGGACACTTTTGGTTAAGTGTAGTATCGTATGACAGTCCCGATATCTAATTCTGACTGGTCTGCACACTAATGCTGAGGTAAAAAATACCTGTATACGTTAAATGACAGAGATAAGAAGTCTTTAACTTTGACATAACGCGACTGGAAAGGCAAATTTCAATTATTTTTAAAAGGATGCACTTTAGACAAAACTATATTTGGCATGTCTTATCTTATAAACACTTCAAAACGTGAATAACAAAAATAGCTTTTCATCTGCCGCCGATATTTGCATTGCTCGGTTCATTTACCAATGAATTAAATCTATAAATAACTTACATTAGAACCGTTCCAAAATACTCACAATTTTCCATACACCAAACAACATTGGAATTCAGTTCGGAAAGAGCGAGTCTAGTTCTCACGCTTTTAGCAAATAGTTGTTTCATTTTGGCTTAAAAAGGTGTTATGTTTTGGCTCGCGTTTATTAATGTGGCCGCTTTTTGAAAGTGAATTCAAAGGAAATTCTGCTGAGATCTTAAGCTTTTCATAAAATATTAACAACTTACAGGAAAGCACTCAATAAAAGTTATCATATTTCGCAAGTGAAAACCTCGATGTAGAAGCCAAATAGATCGTGCAAAAAAAAAAATTCCTGACTAAAAACAATCGTAAATGAATTCCTTAATGTTTTATGATTAACGTAAAATGCGTGCAGTTTCAGCAATTCTGCGAAGCTTTTTGAGTGTAATGCAAGCCTCCAAATTCAAATAAAAAAAAAAAAAAACCAGAGTATTCCAAAAAGACAGTTTTAATCAATTAAGGTTTTATCTTACCTTTTGGCAATGCTTAAAAGTCCCGGGAAAGTGTCCGACGAAAATAACTGTTCGTCTTTCGGGATGTTTTTGCAATTTCGAAACTTTGCAAATTGTACCAAAAGCGTAATGATCTTTGCTCGTACATCGACCACCGATCGAATGGATCGCAATTTGAATTGAAATAACTTTAGCAAACACTTTTACAGCGGTCAATCTTAATATCTTAGCAACAGAGTCATGTTTCTTTCATTGTTTAAATGACGTTTCTCTGTTCTAGAAACAAAAAGTTGCCAACTCAAAGAATTTCCTTACGTCACTTGTTTTGATTCTCGGTTGGAAATGAAAAGTTAACACATGGGTCTGGGCATGTTGTTTCACGGTTCATAGCTATGACGTCATATACTGTCAGGGTTTTAAATGGGATTTTCAAGTTATTTTACACCACGATTATAATATTAACTCATACAAACACTGACTGAACGGTTTTGAAAAGATTTTCATCACTTCAAACCAGACTTAAAAATCAAAACTCAATATACCCAGTCCTGGTGCTACAAGCTTGTGGAGCATGTATTTGTCGGTGATTCATGAAATTGTGGAAGAAGAAGAAAAAAGTAAAAGACATTTGAAATGTACTGTTCGTGGTCTAAAAATTACCTTGATTAACAACTCTACTGAGAAGGCAGTTTTCCAAATATAAAGCAAAGAACTGCCCTAGATCCTTCTACTTCGATTTTGATCACCTTACCTATCAAATTTCTCACAGATAAATTTTTCCCTCTGGAAGAAGGACAGTCAAGAAGGTGGCGAACCGTTGAATTGGCGTAAATGATTGTTCAATTTACTTGTGCTAGGTATAAATTATCATTCTTGCATGGATATAATACAAACAAACAAACCTTACAAGAGTTCTGGAGAACATTCAAGTACAATACTGAAGGGCTTATTTCACGGGTAAAATAAGATCATATCAAAATATGCATCACAAATCTAGTCTTTGACTCAAAATGTATGAGTTGCTAACAATGAAGGTACAACTACCACAATTTCTAGCATCTTCGTTTTGACGTAAAACGTTAACATCTCTTTGATTACTGAACTTATAAAATATATTCAATTCGAACGACTCAAAAGGCCCACCACTATTAACAATGATTGTTTTTAATGAAAATGAACAGTTGGTTCTAGACGTTTTCAACTCGTGGTCAAATTAGCACGTTGTCCCTTGTTCTACTGATGCATGAAATAAGCACATTAATTATTTCAACTTGAACTTTCAGTAAACAAACTACACAAAATTCTGTCGAGTTTTATTCTCTTTTTCTAATGCTCTCGTTCAGTTGCTGTCCCCTTTCAAGTATTTGTAAAATCTTTAAAGTGAAAACTTCATAGCGTTTTTTGATTTAAGTTGTCCAGCGAAATGAAACAAAAGCTGACGAATGACGTTTGGGGTGCAACTATGTAACATCTAGAATCTTCCTTTTGTAAGTTGAAAGTTTACTCGAGTTTGTATTGTTTAAAGTGAACAATAACTTTACAAGCATTAGCATAAAACGCACAAGGTTAAACAGCCTGTTTTGCTGCCGTTAACATAATCTCACGCAAGCATTCATGTTTTGCAAGCAACAAATGTGTTAATCGTGTTAAGCTTATAATGGAGTAACGTCAAAAAATGTATCAAAAGTATAAATACTTCACATTAAGCGTTCTGTAACGTTCAGTCGCTGCGATCAGCATTCAAACAGACGAAAGTACTTCATTGAGCGTTTTAAAATTTTGTGTTAAAACCATTATATGAAATATCCGTTTTCTTTATAAACAGAGAAGCATTTAGTTAGTTTAGTTAACTATTTGAGCACTGGTATAGATTTAAAACTTCCTTACGAATTTCAAAACATGTCATTGTGATCAAAACATGAACAATCAACTGAATCCGGCATATCTCTAGAATAGTCTGACAACTGTAAATTTTCAATTCTAAAACTTGTCTAAAAAATTGTAAAGTAAGCAACAACTTTTTCTTACCTTATGCAAAGAGGCAGTTGTTCCAGTTCCAAATAGTTTCGCCAGAGCTCGTTTCTTTACAACTGTTCCCACGCTTTCTAGACTCGCCTGGATGAGTCAATTAGGCAAAAGCTGTTGTGATCAAGGACTCAGCCAATAGCATAAAGCCCCCTGCCATTGACAAGTGTACATGGAAAGCTGAAATGAGGTCATCTATTATAGTAGGACAAACAAGCTGACTTTACTTTTCTTGAAACAGCAGCAAAAACCAGTTATATTGTTTTAATTCGTTTCTTGAAATGCAAAGTTAGAAGAATAGACTGAAGTCAATAGTTTATAATGTTTCTCTTCAGTTTAACTTAACAACAGATTGTGTTTTGATATGTCCGTTCGCTGTCACAACCTTTCACGAATTTGCTCTCCAAACGCATTTATAAACAAAGTAAATAACTTGCGTACACAGTATAATGGCAGTGCATCAGAGATTGTCAATCAAGGATTCAGTGTCGAAAACTGAGTTTTATTTTATTTTATTTTCACAAGGAAAATGGAAGCATATGCCAAAAGTACAGAACACGTTTGATAGAAACTGATGGCATATTAAACGTAGACACATTGGGATTAAAAAACGTTCGTTTTTTTATCCTTATAATCTTAATGGCTGCTCGTTTAAATATTTCTTGGCCAAGCAATGAAAATTTATCACTGTGTCAGCGGAGATTCGTGTAAATGGTTTATTATTCCCTCCCTGTTAGACCTTAGCGGAAAAAACTGTCACCAAATTTTTGAAGATAAAAGTCAGAGCAGTCTTTTTGAGGCTACCATTGTTGTCACAAGCAGTGTAAAGCTGACATGAGCTGATACTGTTTAATCCCCGGTCAACTTCTGTGAAACTGTTCACGATTATCAACAGATTCTTGTTATCACAAAATTATAAATAACGGGTTTTTTACCAATCAAATTGGTGTATTTGGTAGCGTCTAGAATCCACGGCAACATGACCAGAAAATCCGCTTTTAAAATCCTGTGCTTTAGTTTGTTTAACAGACATTGTAATATTCTGTTTTCATCAAAGTTTTGTTTCCAAGTTTTCAGTTGGGATTATTACTGCTGTGTTTGTCATTGTTGTTGATAATGTTTCTTACAATATTCTAAAACTACGTTGTTTGTTGATGTGCCTGTGTCTGCCTTACTTGCAGTGCCTTTTAAAAGCTACTTTGCATGTTTCTATGCATGTTTGTGGATCCGGATTGAGCGAAGCCAAGGAGGAAATTGACCGAGTACAATGAAACAAACAGCAAGCAACTTCTTACAGAAACATTGTTTCTTTGTTGGAATAAACTTCATTTTAAACACATAGCTCTACATTACAATGTAATTTACTTAATCAAATTACACTACTTTACACAACTTACACTACATTTTAAATAGACCTCATTAACAATAAAGTGTTCATTTAGAAGTCAGTAAACATGTAAGGAGAATGGAAAAATTATCATCTACTATGAGGCGATATTGCCTTCTTTGTTGTGTTAGCATATTATTAGAGCTGGAGCTCTAAATTAAAATAATTTTATTTGCCGTCAGCAAGAATTATTGAAATGGTTGTTGAATCTATCAGCATTTTCGATAATATGTGTACGCCAAAGCGACGAATTTGTCGAAAAACGTCAACGAGAGGCGAGTTTGAACACAAAACTGATCGAACAACAAATTCTCCCCAAGTTTAACTTTCATGACAATTAGCTTGTGATACTGTTTACCGTGGAACATTCTTATATATAGCTTCTGCGTTCTACGGTATGCCAAAGAAAATATCCATTTATCTGCAATCACGAAATGCAGATTTTATTGCTTTAATGTAAAGTTTGAAGTAGGCAAATTCTCCATATTTCAGCTACTTCCACTGCCTGCTAATTTGTCAATAAATACATGTGTAATTTTATGAATTCAATGTTTATCACGGCTTGGTGTGTTGAATAATCAGTTCCAATACACTGTTCAAGTACACAATGCCTTCAAAAGAATAGTTTATAATGCCACTTTATACGTTATTCAAATTTCTTAAAAAAGCTAATTGGGTGCTTTTTGCTGCATGTAAATAAATGCAGTTATGTATCATTTGCGTTTCACAATCAGATTTTTTCATTTAAATTTTTTTTTTTGTTCAAGCACAAGTTTTCAAATGTTTACTTTAACAGTTTAATACATGTCGTTGCTAAAGAAATAAACAATTAACGGGTCACCTTGAAAACATTAACAGGAATAATTTCTTTGTTCATGTGATAATAAATTCAGGTTAAACAAATTCTCTTTAAGCTATATTTATCCTACGTTCTCTCAAAGGAGTTCGAGCTTTGCAAAGAATAAAAGATACCCCGCTTTCAGATTGGCGTCTTGTTTACACGGCTATCATCATCAAAAATCCCTTCAACCAGTATTTGCTCTTGAGAACTGCATTTCTGCCATAAAATTGTCGCAGATATAGGCACCATATGTTTTACTCTTTCACCAGGTTTAATACAATGATTCATCTTAGCACATATTAGAACGAGAACACCAATATATTCCGAACAATGCGACAAATATTGCGTTTAGTTTTATTCAGTGTCGCTCCACTGATATGATGCACTGTTTTCGTTTGCTGTAAACGCGGAACGCAGCGAAGAAATAAAGGCTATCCAAGGTAAGTTTAAATACTTATTTCTTTGCAAACTTTTTATTCGAAATAGAACGTGTATGGTTCCCAGCAAAAGGACTCATCAATAAGCTTCGCTTAGAACTTTGCTGGGACCAATCCCGGCTGCGTTCTTCATCAAGTATTGCCTAGTTTGTCGAAGGTAAAATTACTTTTATAATATTATCGGGTTGAGTATATAAGAAAAATTTGAACCGTCTTATTCATTATCAGCTATAAAGCGAGCAAATAGTTAAAGAAAAGAGCATGCCGTATATTTATTGGTCGTGTTAATTTCCTTGTTTCTCCAAGTGACATGTTTTCAAAGGTTTTAATTATAACACCTCGTTTAAAACCGCGTGCAAATCGAAACTGAATTGAGGCTGGTTTTGGAAGATAGCAACAAATAGAAAGCTACGGGAGCAAATTAACAACTTAAATTGAACGACTTCGTGTTGTAAAGTAGTTGTGCTGGAGTGTATAAACACCCGATCATCGAGGCGGTATAGGTACGAGTTTGAGGGTACTATCAGCTCTTGTAACTTTTTTTCGATGTAAACATTCGAAATAACACAAAGTCAAAGGCTTAAATGTTAGACTTTTTTTTAACGAGACGAAAAAAACCCTAGAGAAATCAAAATAATTTAAAAAATCATCGTGTCTCTTACGACAAATTTGCTAGATATTGTCCAACTGGGTCGGTCATCAGCGTTGCAATTTAATGTTTTTCCTTCCTAATTAAAATGCATATTCTTCTATATTCTTAAAGAATTATAAACCTTTTTTGTAAAGAAAGTCACTATATCAGTATTTGACTCTCTATTGTCGATACAAAAAGGCTTATCGAATAGAAAAAGAGCTAATTATGTCATCACAAGTTTACAATTTGTTTTTAAGGCTTCAGTATTTTTCATACCGAGTACTGTTTTTTTTTTTTTTTTTTTTGTATAAGGCTGGTTCTCATATGATCGCCCCGATCGTCTCTGTCGCTTCTGTCGTTTGCAAAGTCTGAGGTGATTGGAGCAAGCAAACTTTTTGAAGCGACAGAAGCGACAGAGACGATCGGGACGATCATATGAGAACCAGGCTATAGTATAGATGCCAAGGCATAAATATAAGCACTTTAGGAATGTTATCGTGATAAGATATTCCAGTTCTAGCATTAAAAGATTAGTTTTTTTCATTGCGGTATTTAAAACAAAAAACAAAAACAACTTCTGTTCAGTGGAAGGTTGTTGTTGTGTTGTTGCCAACACGCATGAAAGGGGTTTCGTGACGTTTTATATATTCCAAGGTGAACATTTAGCAAGTTATATTGAACCTGTTTCATAGTCACGCCATTTAATATGATTCTGTGACATACAAAACGTTTTTTAATTCTTAAATAATGTTTTTTTTTTTAACCGTGGAAAAGCTATATGGTAGCAAGAAAGAACTCGCGGGTGGTCCAAAATTAAAACGGGTCACATTTGTCTAGTCTGGATTTGCGTTAACCTGCGTAAAGACAATTTCCTTCCTTAGCCGCAGGAAGGAAATTGCCGGGCCGAAGAGAACGTGTTTACGTCAAATTGTATCAGTTAAACATATCATATAGTCGTGAGAAAGAATGTTTCGGCATTTTTGTGTCAGTTAACAAAATAGCTTGGCAAAAATCGTAAAACAGTAACTGTATATACTACTGGACAAGAGAAAAAAGTGTTTCTACGTTTACTCAGTTTTTCTTAAGCCATGCTTTGCGCTTATATAGTTATTCCTTTTGATATTTTATTTGTCTTTGACAGTTTGCTGACTAAGCGTGCCGTGACTATTATTTTCGAAACTGAATTAGATCATCATAAATACACACCTAACATCAATTTATAAAACCGGTTATTGCTGAACGGAAAGGTAAATAGTTTAAATTTAATAGTAATAATACAACATTTTAAATGACCTTAGTCACGTAGTCAGTTTAAAGCAACCCTCAAACTTGTCTCAGAGCCTTTATATTTGTGTGATGTAAATTTCTCAAACATTGCAGCGACAAGAAAAAATTGGCGGCAAAATCACAAAAATATTTTCCATTTTTATTTTTAATTTTTCAAATTAATAGTATTTCTCTTCACCTCAAATATCTCCTTTTCTCATTGCTTGTAATTTCAAACTATGTAAACATTTCCTTACGTTTTATGCACTATATATGATAATATTGTAATACTTACTGTTGTAAATAGTTGTGTTTATTGTTTACAAACTTTGCAATTGACGTCCAAAACCCTATTTGTGGACTCAGTTTGTTTCGCATAATGATGCGACTTAACGTGACGTGACGTGACGTACTCACAAAACACCAATATGCTTCCAGATCAGTGCCGGTTTTTTTTCGTGTATAGAGGTCTTTGAGCCGACTTCTTCCCAGGTGCCTCCAATACCATTTTCCGCGGGGGACTGGGGACAAGCCACTTGCAGCCGTCTAGCAAAGCTTTATCAGACATTAACGAGAACATAACAAGTGGGCCTATTGACGTCACAGTGAACCAATGACGTTAAAGAGTTTTCTTGAAAATAACAACAATTATTATTCATTAGTTCGAAACCTTGTGGTGATAAAGGAATAAACCGTAAATAGTACTGACGCAGACTGTTGGTGAATTCGGCGGGAACAGCGACACAAAGATATAACAAAAGAAAAGAAACTTGTCACAAAACCACGATTCAAGTCTCTGGAAGAATATTCCAAACTTCCATTCAAAAGTAAGTTGAAAATATTTCGCTTGGTTGTTGATAAAGCAGAACTTCTCTATCGAAACTTTCATACGTGCACCTTGCACTATCTGTGCTAATTTTCCCTTAGATAGTGCGGTGTAGAATTTTTAGCTCGTTTTCATTTTGGAGCAGTGCATTTTTTAATTCAATGGGATATTTTAATTTTATTTCTATTAGCTAGTGCAGTTTCTAACTTTGCTGACATGCTCGCTTAATTTATTCGTGCGACAGCTATTATGTTCCTCTTTCAATTTACATCATAGTTAGGCGTACATGCTTGACATATTATTATTATCATTTCTTAGATTCTTTTCAACCAGAATGACGCTAGAAATTTCTTTTCCTTTCCGCTTAAACGGCTGAAATGATTGAGAAAGATTGATGCTTAATATTCATCTTAAATCGCTTGCGACATAAAATGCCAAATATATTTTTTGTCTTGATCAAAGATCGAATAATGTTAAATAACAATTCATCTACACTAATTTTCTTTTATTATCAGTAATGCAAACAAACTCGGAGCAACCTGCCCTTGGCTTTGTCCCTAAATTTCGTTTTATCTCAGTTGTCCGACAATACACGACAAAATTTAAAAACTAAAATCGAATTGCTGAAACAATTTTCTAGACGCGTCGCATCTGATATTTCATCGTTCAAGCAGGAACTAAGATATCAAAGGTAGCCACGTGACCTTCTTAGTAATAAATAATAGAATAAAAACAAAAAATAACAATTGCGTGTCCACACGCATGAAAATATAACATAAATCGCTCTAGCGCGTTCACGCTATTTTGACCCAGGTTACTTGAATGTAGTTTTCTATGAAATATTAACTTTTTTTCGTTTTATTTTTATTGGATTTCCGGGAAATACTGAAGGGTAAACCAGAAGTCATGACTTCTGAGTAATAACTCATTTCCTCCGGTAGATATATCTCGGATATTCTTTTTATAAACTTTTCCCGGATTGTGATATTAGTCACACACATGACCACAGTCAGCGCAGAACTCCCTTTTCAAGTGGATCTCAAAAGCTTTATATTTAGAGCAAGGTATTGGAGAAGCATTAATAAGAAAGGCGGTTTACTGATCCTTAAATTTTTATCATCTCTTGCTTGATGACGTTGAAGATCACATCGTTTATTTCAAAACAAGCTCCTGGGAATAGGTTTTATATTATGTATGTATTTTTAAGTTTGGGCCGATACGTGCAAGTTTCAAACGTCGGCTTTTTGTCAGTCATTAGTTGTTGACTCGCTGACCTTTTTCTAGTTTCCATGTTTTCCTAGAAAAAATATTCGTGATACTATATTTTCTTTACTACTCGTGTAACATCAGTAAAAAGGTATTTCAAAGCATCTCATCAAGGATGTACAGTTTGGATGAAAGGACTGTTTTAAATTAGGGAGCATTTGCTATTTAGGAGATCTTTAAATAATGCCCCACGCTTTTAAAAGAGTGTTTGCACTTTTCATTCATACTCATCGACACTGTCGGATAATGGTCTTAATTTGCGATCACTTACGAATCCAGGAAGCCTTACTTAAAACGCATTACGTTTTCTAACTGAAACTAGAAGAAGACTTAGATTTGTTAGATAATATGTAACAAGCTATGTGATTGGATGCGCTGGTTAGTGACGTATTAACCCTACGTGTTTAGGCTGTATCAATGTCCCTGTATCATGAAGAAGCATTTAAAAAATCATAAACTTCCGTTCTTGGAATCTCTCGATGGA
Source organism: Oculina patagonica (assembly GCF_052425735.1). Classification (NCBI taxonomy): domain Eukaryota; kingdom Metazoa; phylum Cnidaria; class Anthozoa; order Scleractinia; family Oculinidae; genus Oculina; species Oculina patagonica. The sequence goes on along the minus strand of NC_135758.1, from coordinate 44,055,613 downwards.
CAAGTGCACCATTGTCAAAACCTCTTTCGGAAAACTACTATTACTGTAAAATTTCATTTAAACAACCGAAAACTGTTTTTAATTGATGAGCATAGTGAGAGTGACCATGAAAAACATGTTTTCAAGTTGTTTTATTTTTTATTTTTTCATTTTTTGCCTGTGTATTTCCAAAAGTTCTGCTTCTCTACAGCATCCTGGAGTCTTTTACCTTTTTTTCTTTGCATCCGGCATTGTGGACAGACATACCAGTCCTCTACTTTGATAAATAGGGAAGAGATTGCAAGTAAGCTATTTGGGCCTCTCATGTACCGGTTGCAAAGAAAATTGAAGACCCCCAGTACACAAAGTAGCTACAATGAACACAAATCTCTCACCATTTAAATCTCTCATCATTTAGCTAGGCTTTGCAATAACAGCTCAAGTACAACGATTTCTGTTTTGGCAAGCGGCTACTTTGTATAAAACTAACTGCTGGTTCGATTAATAATACTGACTTTATTGATGTTTCTGTTACATTTATCAGTGGGGAACTTCCACTGCTAATAGGGGACACCTTACTGAAACTATCTATATTTACATTTATTAGAAAACTTAATAAGTAACACAATTACGTGACACGTGGATATTTATATATCTTGTGCATTTTGGTTTGAAATACAACATCGATTCTTCATGCAGTTAAACTTTTTTGCCAACTTTTGCGCAAGGTACAATACCCTTATCGTTTCGCAATCACATCATTTAACAGCAAAATACGAAGGAAATGTTATATATTCCATGATGCCGAGTTGTTAAATACTACGTAATCATATTAAGGAGATTTGCACGTAGTGCGTTTTTTCGAGTGGAAAGATTTCTTAATTGGAGAGATTTTCTTAATTGGCCAGACTTTTCTGACAATCGAAGCAATTGCGAAGCGTCGAACGCAGGCATTTTAGGCAATAGGGACCTTACGAAACCACGACGGCGACTGCAAAGAGAACGTCGCTAAACAAAAAGTTTAATGAGCAGAGCAATAGCTCTACACGTGCGTTATCCATCTTGGTACATTTCTTAGTCGTCCTCTAAAAAATGAGTCGACGACGTGAAATTAATGACAAAATTCTGCGAGTCTGAAAAACGTGACCCATGACGGCAAATTTTTCATGTTCTAGTTTGAATTTTTATGATGCGCTTAATTATTCAGCTAAAGATCAGTTCTGACACCACGAACAAAACAAAACAAATTAGGATAGTTGCGAGATTCTAAAGTAAAATATAAATTCTTTTTTTGTCAACGTTGTCATCAGTGTCACCGACGTGGTCCCTAATAGCAGAAAATAAAAACACACTCCTTTCATATTTACCTTCTTACTAGTAATGCATAGCCTCTTACAGCAACATGAAAAAATTAATAAATTCACGATTTTTATCGAGGCAAGTGCCTCAGTTCGCCTCTTACCTAGCTACGGCCCTGCAAATGCGCTTAGGATACCTTTGGTCAGCGTGCTTTTTTATTCATAAAATCAGTCATTTATATTAGTCCCCCACATCATGTTGATCAGAGTTATTTTAAGAACCTATAAAGTACTCGTTTATTAAAAATTTAAAGGATCTGTTATCACAGATTTATCGCTGATTTTCACGCAACAGGATTAAAAGAAGTCTGAACCAATATCTTCCAACCAATCCCCACTCTCTCCTCCCCCACTCCACCAAGTTATTGCCGCTACAAGATTATTTTTGTCCGCACGCGAAATTCCATCAGCAAAAAGGGGCTTGTTTTAGAAGCTTTTGTCTACTGAAGAATAATAATACTGCCTTAATCACTGAATCCCATTAACTAATACACAGAGCCCTGTGTAAATATAGCAAGCGTCACATGTAAATGGAGTGGAATGTTCTCAGTGTAAAACCTTAAGATAAAAGCTCAACGATCAGTGTATAATTGATAACATATTAACAATTTTTTTTATTATCAATATTACCGAAGCATTTTGAAGGGCTAAATTTTCCGATACAAAGTCAGTACAAGAAAAGTCTACTTAAAACGAGAAGCAGCATTTCTATGCTTTTTTTTAAAAAAAAAAAATCACGACTTCCGCTAGAAAGAGATATAAATCGCACGTACTTTCATAACTCCATACGTTATATTGGCAAGCACTTGAAAAAGTATGCAACGCATGCACACTCGCAGGCAGGAAGTTTTATCTTATTAATTGCATAAATAAGTAGGCGACACTACGGCACGACAAACAGATGAACTGCTCCGGTTTAAACAAGCGACGTTCTTCAGTGTAATTCTGCAAATCAAGACATCAATGCTAAGCTGAAGTAAGTAGCGTGTCTAGAAGACGGTTAACGTATTATTTAAAAAGTAGAAGCTTAGAATTTGTTACCGAATGAATGAAATTCCACGCTTCGTGAACGCGGCAGCGTGGCTCGACAGTGTTCGACAGTGTTCGACAGTGATTCATCGATTTGACTGTTTCTAGTCTGCCACAACCATTGTATCGAATTGTAATGCAGCAAGGCGGTCGAAATTATTTATCAATACAAACATCATAGAAATTATACAGCTTAGCTTAATGCGCTGAGTCTAATTGTAAAGCACGTTTTAATACACGGAAGATCAAGAGTACTTTGCGGGCGGTTATGTTGTAGCTTAACGTACGATGACAAGAATTTTCCGGTTTATCCAACAGTGTAGTTTTCATGTTATTTTACCACAGTTTCGTTAACGTAAAAATACTGTTGTGAAAAATAACAACAAACGATGCAGATCGCATGGATGGACATATATCTGCACGATTTATGGAAATTACCATCGAAAGATGACTTAAAATGATCTATTACCCTTGCTCAAATGAAGCCCGTTATTTTAGCTGAAAACTGATAGACAAATAACCTTCAATATTTCTTGGTAAAGCTGTATCATATTTTCGTATGCAGAACGATAGAATTATTATTGTTATTAATATTATATATTTATTTTTATTCAAGTTCACGACTCATTGAGTACATTTGATTTCTGAATATGTTAATCACGATACTTTAGTCACATTTCGAACATTCTGTAGCTCAAGATAATTATCATCAAGATGTTAACGTGTTCTAATGTATGCCCTTTTTTCAATTTTTTTGGTACTCTGCGCAGTTCCAGATCACTATGCAAATTGGAAGGTAAAATGTTAAAATCTCTCCTCTAAAATGTAATTTCGCAGCGAAGTTTTCTTGTTGAAATATTTATTTATAGTAGTTATTCTAATATTGATTCAGTAAGATCGTCTTGAATGTCTTATTTTTGTTTTGGCGAAGCCAGTAGACACATACTCTTTGTCTTTTTGGTGTTTCTATTGAAAAGCTCTAATTCGCCAATTGTTCCAAGCAGCCAGTCGTGCATAGAAACACGCTAGGAGGTTCCGTTCTCTCTGGGGAAATGATCGATTACAACTGGACTAAATGAAAGTTCGCTTGGACACGCTGAATCTTAATGTACGGTTTATCTAAAGTTTAGAATTTGAGCTCCAACTTATGTTGGCAGAGACCGATGATTTTTATTTCTAATCAACAATGATCTACAGAATAATTGTCATCTTGTATAACCACTCGTCTTGAACAAGGCCGTGCTTCACACAAGGTATGCAAGACGTTCTAGATTACAATTTCTAAGGAATTTGTCTTCGATAGGGCGAAGAATACATTTAAGGTAGCTCAGTACAGTTGACCTAATTCGGGATTATACCACGCACATGCTTTACTTGATGGAAGAGTCTTCAAATTAAATTTGGGCTACGGAAATTAATAAAAATTGGTGTTTTACGTGGTTTTGCAAAAATAAAGGAGATATTAGAGTTTTTCTTAATTATCTAAAGAAATTTAGATAAACCAAATTAATCCACCCCAAGGAATTGCCACGCTTGAAATTCACATTTTAGATGGTAGATTTTTACATTTCATCTTCAATTTGCATAGTGACTTAAGACATGCTAGAAGTCACAGCATGTTGATTGTTGAGCTTTGAACATAACAATAAGTGGAACATCATTAATTTGTCACGCCATTCTTCTACATTTCTATGGAATCTTTTAAATAAAGATTTTTGTGTCTAGGTGTTATTCAAGTCGAAAAAATCGCAACTCTTTTAGCAAGGGCATTTAAATAGACTCCAATTGTTTTTCTGTTTTATTTCCTCAAGGAAAGATTGTTTTCGAAAAAGCTTGGTTCTGCTTTAAACCAACCACGGAGCTCAATTTCGCAACTGGAACCGCAAATGATTTAATTGATAGGCAAAATCTGATTACTAAATATTCCGTTGCCTTTTTGGGCATAAAGCTGCCAAAAATTCATATAATATAGAACTCGTTTCAGAATTTTCAAATTGGCCACTAACAGTAAGTCGAAAAAGAATGTACATGACTTTATAAGCCAAGTTTGCAAAAATTCAAACTTTCTCTTTACACCCCTTGGTATGAAAAGCTTTTATTTAACTTTTTGGGTTCGTGGTGAAGGTAACGAATTGTTCAGGAATGGGACTGACTGATGACGTTTCGTCCTTCTTTGTTATATTTCAGAACATGGTAGAAGCAGAGCCTTGGTTCATTGGCCTCATCGCTGGATTAGCGACATTGATTTTGGTTCTGCTTTGTCTGATCGTTATCTTTTGTACATTATGGGCCAGGTAATTCAATATCCTTTTTGGATTTTACTGTTATTATTATTATATATATATTATTTACTATAATTATACTTTGTTTCGCTTATATCAATATTGGATACCATAACTACAATGATCTACTTCATAACAAATTAACGTTAAACCAGGCAAAAACTATTATCAAAAATGAAGTTCAATTGTTTTTGGACATAAACTATCTACATTACCGAAAAATGAAATGGAGAATTTTCATCTCACCGGCTGTCATTGAAATCCGTGCATATTTTAAAGCAATTGCCCTTTTGTACATTTGCTTAATCAGCTAGGTAATTTTACGCCAGCCGATTATACTTTTTTGTCAGTGTGCCAAAAATAGACTTTGCGGCATTGTTATATATCACAACAAAAAAGGTTGGTCTCTTGTGCAATAATCTCCTGTTTTGTTGTCATATCATCAGGAAAGATCGCAAAAGGAAACGTGAAAACCGCCTGCAACAACAACAAGAACGACATTTTGCCAATGTAAATGTGAAACATGACGTCGTGGGACCGCAGTCCAATTCCATGGCATTGGTTCCCGTAAACAACAACACCAACTGGTATCTTTCAGAAAAGCCACACGACGAGTTTCGCTCACCGCCAACTTATACAAGAGCAGCAGGAGATGAGCCTTTCTTAGTGGGTAATTCCATCGTAAGATATTCCAAAGAACTTGACAGATCAAGCAGCTATAATTATCGACCAGTAACAGCAGAGAAATACGCTGGGTATCACAGTTCCTCCCAATGGAATCGTCCGGTTCATACACTGGCCAGGCTAGAAGCACCGAATGAAGCTGAGACCAGAATGGTGAGATTAGGGATGATTCCGCCAAGACCCTTGAGTGCGAATGGGAATATTCCTTCAGGCTACTACACTGAACCTGGGAGAGGAAAGTCATCAAAAGGAAAAGATGGAAAAAAGAAAATCAGAGAGATAGAGGATAGCAGAAGATACCACGAGGAAGAAAGACCAGGGATGATTCCGCCCAGACCCGTGAGTGCGAATGGACACATCCCTGCAGGTTACCTCACTGAACCTGGTAGAGGCAAGTCGCCAAAAGGGAAAGATGGAAAGAAAAAGTCCAAGGAACTAGAAGACAGTCGAAGACACAGAGGGGAGGTTTTAGTACCGGTGAGAGAAGTTCAGTTATGGCCAATAGAAGAAAGTTCATCGAATCACCCAGCGCCATTTCCACTTCCCAAGGAAGATTACAACACGGATGGAGCTACTTGGTACTATTCTAGACCCCTTGATGGGCAAAGCGCGACCAGTTCAAAATCAGCGGAACATCTTGTGTATCCGCCTTCACCAACTGGCAACTATCCAGGGCACGGTTCCCAAAACGTCAATGGTAGGATTGTGACATCGTCACTCCCGCACAATGTGTCCCCAACTTCGCCAAAAGTAATGGCGGACCTTTTCCATGCAAATGACAACCCAGATAAACTCAAACGAGTCCAGCGTGTTGGTGTTCCAATTTTGCCAGAATAGCAAACTGTACATTAGTATTCTGACATCTGCTCTCAGTGACTGCCTGGTCCTATATCTGTGGGACTTTTATTGCGATTACACGCGTCTTTTAGCGTGAAGTGTCTTCCCAAAAGATGGACAACAAACGCGAACAACTCAATCCACGCAAGACGAGCATGAAAAAATGCCACCTTACACAGTGCATTAAACAAAAAGTAAAGTTCATCAATCATGTAAAAATAACAAGACCATCGTGACAAAAACCGCAATTACGTATTTTTTCGCGGCAGGAACATAACATAATATGTATAACGGAATAAAGGTTGCTATATTTCATATAACAGATACTAAAGCTAAAGAAATGAATCGGGGTAAATTTACGGAGGTGTCGATACACACGGTTGATTTGTCTTCAACACACCACTGCACTTTGATGCACGGCCGTACGTTCGGTCGCGAGAGCATATATTTGTAAAGGCGGGAAAGATCATAGCGAACAACATTTATATTGGATCAGTTTCGTAGTTAACCATTCTTTGGTATCCGTTGGGTTTATTTAAAAAGTTGTCTTGGTAATGCCTCAAATTAAAAAAAGAAAGCAAGAGACAATTAGTAAACTTAAGGGTATTGTTTAAATAAGAATAAAGACCAAAAATAAACTATGAAAGTCATAAATGTTTATCTCAATCCAAACTAACCACGCCAAAGCTCTCACATCAAAGTGGTGCGGCTACATAATGTTTGGTTTAACTCCCTAAGTGTTTGCCTATTAGATTACCACTTGGTAGCCAACACGTTTGTTGAACAAGAAAAAAAGAAAAACCAACCAAAGCCTCTATGGTCTATTTCGAATCCGTGAATTTGATTGGCTGTGCCCAAGAAATAAATCGCAAATGAGCTTAACAATCCAATCTTAGCAAATACGCGCAGTCACTGCAAAACAGTTATCAAGCACTCCAACTAAAAACGCGTGGGCTTGAACCAAAAAAAACCAGTTTAGCTTAATCTGTTAGGTTATTTATAGCTGGGGTCAAATCAATGAATGGCGCTATTTTTAGAATTGTCGGCAGAAGCATATGCTTCTGTTCTCAGTTTGTTATTGTTCTATTTATTGTTCTATGTTTGTTATTGATAAGCAATTAACAGGTGTTGTGGCGTGGATTTTTTGAAATATCTGTTGCTCTGACATCGTTGAGATTAACCGTCCTTGTTACCTTTAAAACATCTATAAGTACATGTAAATAACATTTTAAGCCTCCTAAAATAAATAAAAGATTTAACCTCAGCGAAAACCCCAAAAAAATAATTTCGTGACCGCTGACAATAGAGTCTCGCTTCGAATGCGCCTATCTAGTTTTATTTATTCGTCAATAAATGGTATGTTTTGCGGAAAACAAAATTCTTAAGTGATTTTTCTAGTGTAAAGGGAACGTATGTTGGGAGCAATCTAAAATTATTTTTCTGGAGGCATGTGTCTAACGAGGCTTCAATATTGAATCAAAGGGCACTTAGAGCCAGCTCATTCTTCTGCCTTTTTCGGGGGGGGGGGGGGGGGTAGGGTTTGGGAGTGGTGGTGGGTAATGAAAATGTACTGGTACAGTCTACTTAAGTCAAGTACAGTCCCCTGTAAAGTCAAAATGAGATACGCATGTGAAAAGAAATGAAATCACAATTTCACAACTTCTAAAAATGGTGCAACGTGAATCAAGTTGCCGAGCTGTTTAGACCTTAGGGACCCTAAACGTATTTTCACGTATTTTAACACGCGCTGACACAAGCGATCAAGTCCATTGAGGCAGCCGGAAGTAATTTTACATGGCCCCATTCCCCGCTACGTAAAAGTCCACAAGCAGTTATTTAAAAAAGAAATAGTATTTCGTTTCCGGATCGCGGTACGATAAGCATAATAAAGATATAAATGATAAGAAGAGAAGATCCTAGGTCGAGAATCAGTATTACGCGGGGAGGAAGTGTGAAACAGTCAAGTTTTTTGCGTGCATGCACATTCCTTTACCCTTCCGTGTCAGCAAACACGAGACATCCGAAGACATCCTGTCTTGTTTGCTCTTCTTAGCGCTATTATTGATGGAAAATGTACAAAGTCAACAACAACATAGACAGAAAAGCTAGAATATTTACATAACCGTTATGTAAATATTCTGAACAGTGCGAAAGCCCTTTCCGTGTTTAATTGTTCAACAATTAAACACGGAAAGGGCTTTCGCACTGTTCACAATATTTTTCACCAATACATCGTTTTAATTGATCTTAGAAGGATCGCAGTCGTTTGGTATTTCTATTGTGTAATTAAACTGCAAAGCTTTTCGTCTTCTTGACAAATATAATTTCGATATTTGAAGAACATGTTTGTACTGCTAAAACGTGTGGACATTGTGGTTACGAGCTTTCTTCTGGTTGGATAGTGTGTAAATAGTTCACATCTTCCACGAAGCTCAGATACACATGTGAAAAGAAATGAAATGAATATTTGTTACCGTTTTAAATTACTGAATTGCGTTTTGAATAACCTTTCTGTCAGCACGCATCTACCGGGCAGTGACAATCATTGTTCATGGATTGAGCAGCGAATGAAATTTGAGAGAAAGATGCACACGAACACGTCGTGTACTGAAACGGATGACGTGAGTCACGGGAAATGAGATGACGTGACAGAAGACAAAAACGTGCTGCTCGGATGTCGTGTTTTTATCAGTGAGCTTTATAAACGTTTATTTAGACGAGTCATATGGCAAGCGTAACTCCATAGTAAAAGTTAATAATAAGTTCCATGAACAAATCTTGGCGCGATATCTCTAGATTTTTACCGACCAAATTAAATGTAGATGTAGATGTAGATGTAGAATCTCAACAATAGGAGAGGGGTAGCGTATTAAATTTACTTCCGGCTGCCTGGCGGAACTTCATTGCGTGTAACAGCGCACGTTAAAATGAACCTTGATTACGTGTGTCAGCACATGATAAAATAAACCCCCAGGTTGTCAACATTTCGACTTTGTGATACACGTTTCCCTTTTTAAAAGTTCCGAAATGTGATTTGATGTTAATTTATTTATTACACTATACAATGATTTCCTTTCTTTTCACATTTGCATCTGAGCTTCACTGAAATTATTTTTGGCATTACTAAGGGGGCAGGGGTAGCATATAAAATTACTTCCGTTCTACAACTTCCGCCACACATTTTTTGTACACGCAGACTTCCGTCAACATCTGTATCACTTCCGTCCACACAATTTTTGTACACGCACACTTCCGTCAACATCTGTATCACTTCCGTCCACACAATTTTTGTACACGCACACTTCCGCCAACATCTGTATCACTTCCGTCCACACAGTTTTTGTACACGCACACTTCCGTCAACATCTGTATCACTTCCGTCCACACAATTTTTGTACACGCACACTTCCGTCAACATCTGTATCACTTCCGTCCACACAATTTTTGTACACGCAGACTTCCGTCAACATCTGTAGCACTCTATTACTCATTCTGGAGAATGAGCTAAAAATGATGATTTTACACAGCTTTATTGACTATTTAGTATTTACCCACAGTTGACACCCATATATTTAACAATAAATGAACACAACGATCTTTATTATTCTTCTTTATCTTACTGAAACTTCAAAACATTGTTAACAATGGGAAGAAAAGAACGGAATTTATTTTTAATTCTCTGGAAGTTTCAACGCCCTATGTTGTCACAGTCAGATGTGGGCGACGATGTCAGAAAGCGGAAATTATAATCTACTCAATGGAAAGCTGACTTTTGTTTCTATTGTTAATATCTTCTTTATTTTGTCAGTATTTGTATTACATAATAAAACTGTTTTGTGCAGCAATCTTCAGAACTTATTTTAAAACCACCAGCAAACACAACCTACCCCTTACTTCTACAAAATGATATAATCTTCATTTATTATTAGGTCTCGTACGAGTACGCTTCATAGTGTTTGAAGATATGCCATTAAAAGCATGACTTCGAGAAGTCAAAAGCCAAGCGACAGTTAATACGTTACTAGAACCTAAAAATAATGGTTTAAGTTTGTTAACTAGGGCACTAAAGATATAAATGGTGTCGTATCATAAGCCTTAAGCATTCACGAGGATATGATCTCAAAGTAAAAAAAACAGTCGGGCAGACTTTTTTGCCTTTGTTTCTTGGAAAAATCACCAAAAAACTGATTACAAACTTCTCTACCTTCAACCATTCGATTTATATCCTCACCTTGGTGTACAAAGCAAATTCCGTACATATTTAACATCATTTTGACCAAATATAATGTAGCAAAATCTCTGCGATAGTGCTCCTTTAATTATTGTTTACCGACAGCCACACGCCGACACAGCCATGTCAGGAAATTCTTTTAGCACAATGGAATTATCCTTCCAATCTCGAAATAACATTGCCAACGAGTTAAGCTGTGTTGGTACACATAAAGCACTGGGAATATCTTTGCACGAAGCGTGGTGTCGAAGTATGTTTTGCAAGATGGCGTGATTGCTGACGTCAAATGGATAAACTGGGACTCTAGGGCAAGTGCCTTCGCAGTAGTTAGCCCAATAGCTTCGAGGAGCGATTATCCACCTGTTCCACTTGAGCTCCCTGAAATGCACTCTTAGGCGGCGTCGGCGGCAGTACACGTCTTTGATGGCACGACTTTTACGATCGTTTACCGTTCTGTTTGAATGGGACACTAGAAATGGTTTAGCCTGTTTTGATCCGGGTCCAATTCTGCTGAGAATTGTCTGAGAAGATTTATCTCCCCCATCCCTAGTGTAGGTCACTAAAAAGGGCCTATGTCTTCCCTTCTTACCGATTCGACATTTAGCACACGCAGCCCCGTCTGTGGACAACCGAAATCCCAACTTTCTTTCAGATCCATGAATTATCATTCTGAGAGCAGCCGTGACGTTAAACGTCAGCCACTGACCTTTTAAAGAGTTCTTGACTTTTAAGGAATCAATCAATGTTTTTGTGGGATTCTTTCGGCCAATAAAACTATGCACCATAACTGAATATTCACACCTCAGTGGTTCACCTTCAGTAGCTCTTTTCTTGAGAACATGAAGTTCAGCTCTTACCAAGTTCTTTGATGTCATAGCTCGTAAATCAAACTTTAATTCAAAAGAAACCATAGGCGTTGTTTGTCTTACTCCTCCTATTTTCGAAAAAAAATTAAATAGTCAAATCTTTAAATTCGAAAGGCTTGTTTGCACACTACAGTGAAACCATGGAAAAACGAAGAGCCAAGGGATTGGCAAAGTATGTTCGCTACATCGAGGTTTGGTTATATCGAGACTCTTTTCCAAATAGTTTACTTTTTGGGGGGCAAAGAATATTGTTCGTTACATACCGAGGGCTTCGTTATATTGAGAGTCGTTAAATCAGGGTCTCACTCCTTAGAATTTTCAACAAGAAAACCATAAGTGTGCATGCAGTATTTTGTTTCTAAGTGATAGATGTATCGTCGGAAGTAATGATAAAAAGACAAAACTTCCTCGTTACTGTCTATATCGAGATAATATGAATATTCTCTTGTCTAAATGCAATGCCAGAACGATATTTTAACTGACATACCTTCGAGAAAGAAAGCAGTTATTGTGTTCCTGTTGTTTCTCCTTGAAGGGTAATGTCTTTGTCGATACAGTTTCAGGAGATACCTCGGTACGGCATTTTCTTGGTCAAGGTGTTTGTAACTTCCACTTGGTTCTAAAAACTGGAAATCGGAAGATGCATTTCTCATTCGCATCGGCGCAGCTTTCAGAAACTGAGTTACTACAAAAGCCAACACTGTCAATAACACGTTGAAATGTCTCATTTTGCGACTTGATGTCTAGTGCACAGCTCAGGTCGTGGACGCCAACTATCAAGCTATGAGATACTAAGACAATTTAAATGAGACACGATTGCACTTGCGTGATTTATGCCGGCCAATGTGGCTGCGGTATACTTGTTTGTTTCGCGTTTGACCTAGGCTCTCGCTATGGGTCGATAGCCCCTCAAAAGATGAGTGGTGCATAAGAAAGGCAGAAAAACACGTGGGATGACATAAAGAGCTAGCAAAGAGTTGCCGACAATTCTTTAGCCTTAGAGAACAGTTTACTAAAATATATATTTAGCTATAGAAGTGAAGATCTATTGTCCTCAACCACTCGATTTTGTTTACTACTGTTTAGGTAGCGGGTTCTCTCCTGAAGTTTATTTGCTGACATAATATCGTTGAAAGATCCAAGAGATAACGAGAAACTCGTGGTGAACTGAAAACAGAAAAGCTAATTCTGGACCAATTTAGCTTACCTGGAAATTTCTTTAAAAGCTATTCAAGGGAATTTTCTGAAACAGGGGGCATTCATTTCTTAATTTAACAAATTGACGTCACCTTTTACGCGTATGTCGCCTTATTGACAATTAATTTCGTCATAGCGTTGTCAACGTAGCTGTGAATTCACGAGTCAGTGAAGCTGAGTTGACCCACAGACTACTTTGACAAAATTCAAGCTTTCAAAATTCCAAATTTTGGGCAGGCGAAGAGCCACTCTGTGGATATACTGCCCGAAGTGCCATTATTATTATTATTATTATTATTATTATTATTATTATTATTATTATTATTATTATTATTATTATTATTATTATACTGTGACGAGATTCACTGTCACGAGATAACACAGTCAGACACACAACTGACACAGAAACATAACTGACGAGAATTTTTTTTACAATAACAAAAAGCCAAAATAATCAAACCGACACTCCAGAAAAGATAAAACGCTAGGCAAAAGAGTAAACGATTGTGAAGTCAGTTTTTTTTAGCCAAACTGATGATCACAAGAACTTCGGTATCATTAGCTTCAAACTACGTACAAAACTTTTAAAAAATAAAACCTAGAAGCAGAATTTCAGAAAACAGTCATAAGTCTAGTCAAACATTCTTTAAAAAGCAGTTAAGATATTCCCGAGTTCAGACCACTCTAACTTTGAACACGGTAATATTCCACTTGTCGATTTCCACGTCAGTCTATTCCAAGAACCTCATATTTTTTGCTTACAGCTGATCCAATTTTCTTAAAAGAACATCTGCAACTTCTTCCGTTCAGATGCAGTATTTTACTGATATCAAGACTTGACAGAACTATGCACGCTTTATTATATTGGCGAAATGTTTAGATTCGAGCGCGAACACATCAGTATGTGTCTGTACTATTTTGGCGATAACAAATATCCAATGAGAGAGAGCATTTCAATTTACACAGTTATTGCGGTAGAAGTGTCTTAATTCCTTGAAACCTTTAAATTTACAACACATTTTTGTATTGGTAACATGAGTAGCGTTCATTTTATTCAGTGGGTAGGTGGAAAATCAGAAGATTCTCGTCCCTTCCCAGACCCACGAACTCCCCAAAACCCCCGACTCAAAAGGATTAACTTTTGAAATCGTTTCTGTGGAAAGGCGTTTCCGTGTCAGGAACATAATAAAAATACCTACGTCTGACTCCATACCCCTAACAGGTGAACGCTAAAGACCAACACTACGGTTGGCTATAACTTATGAATGGGCTGCTTTCTTTTTTAGGCTAGCGAAAAAGTCCTGCTTGAACACAGTTATGAATTGAATTACATCCCTCGTTAAATTCTGGTGAGGGTGCGATGCCCTGGACACGTTTGTGTTGTTTTCCTCCCTTAGTGCCTGTGGGGTTCAGTAAATTACTCCACGCCAGTGGCTCTAGAAGTGCCAACTTCTTGATCGCTTTAAGAGAGTGCACTGGCCATGGCAGATGGGTAGCTGCAAGGAACACGAAAACGCTGTACAAAACCAATTAAAAGAAAATAAAAGACGATGATGGATGCAGCCAATCTGTGAAAGCTGCAGATGCTCAGAAACTATAAACTGCAATGTCTAGCGAGGAAGCCACATCAGCCCTATAGCGTTTTTATTAGGTTCCTCTATCAAGGTCGAATTGGAATTGAGAAATGTTGGTTTTTCAAGTGGGAGGAAAACGGGAGTATGTAGAGAAAAACCCTAGAAGCAAGGCGAGAACCAACAACCGAAATCTAGCCCGGGAACATTATTGGAAGGCGGGTGCTCTGACCACTGCGACATCCTCGCTCCCCCAACCATGGTCTCATGGAAATTGTTCAACATCGACACGATGTTGTTATGAGGGCGTCCAGTGTTAAGTGGTTTGTGGACCGCATCTGACAGACATCTTGGGAGTCCAGATGATGGTCAAACAAAAGGAACTCTAATCTCCTTTCCTCTTCTTTCTAGTCATGGACTGACTTATGAGGGCGACGACAGCTAAAAAGAATGAGAGAAAGAGAGGTATAAGTCTAGCAGACATTCTTCTCAACGATACAGAACCTGGACGACGATGGCCTGCAATGCAGCGCGCATAGAGACCATACCCAAGAGAAGATGGATCTGCTTAACTGATTTGCAAGCCTGGGTGGCATGAAAATGAATGTTGGAAAGACAAAAGCGATGAAATCAGTAAACACCACGACCGACCAACCGGTCACTGTCAACAGCCAACAACTGGAAGCCGTGGATGAGTACACTTACCAGGGCGCAAGAGGCTTTACAAATGGCAGGAGAGAATAGGATGTGTTGGCAAGAATGTCCAAGGCAATCTGATCTTAGCCTTCGTGAATCGTAATCAAGTCCGGAAAATAACTATTAATGTGCAAAACAAGAGCAAAATGTTCATAAGCAATAAATGCTCTATGTGTAATCATTATGGAGGTAAAAGCTAGAAGGTGTTAATCGCATCTTTAATTTTTCCAAACAGGATCAGCAACGGTGACATCCTGTAATATGGAACCGCTCTATATTAATTGTGCGGAAGAGAAGGTTAATAGCTGGGTCATGTCCCACGGATGAAGCAGATTCACTGCCAATAGTTGCATGGAGATCGACTGCCCAAAGAGGCGTAAAAGACGCAGGCCTAATTTGACTTGTCGAAGGGCACTGATAAAATATGAGCAAAGAACAAACAATAGTGGAAGTCCCTAACGGAAGACCCGTGTTCCACTTTGGGCAGTTCGGGTCCTGGAGGAATGAGAGAAGGGACCAATGTTCAACTTCTGAACCTTGGCCTTTGTCAGACTATGTATTGTATACAATGCATTGTGTCTCTCTATAGAGAGAGACACATTGTGGATAATGACAATTGCAGTAACCATTTGACTGCTTATTGGCGAGCAGACCTCTGAAAGATATATAAGCTGTAACCGTACTAGATCTTTATCCCATCAATTCTCTCCAATGCCACTTGTTCAACATTGCATCGTGTTAGCCAGTGGCTGGCCGTTTTCCAAAGATTTTCACCAGTATTGGGTCTCCATTTTATCTCTCCAGAGATGGAGAGATTTCGAATTTCCTCTAAATTTTCAGTGATGTAATTTCTCGTGGTATTTCGAATACTAGTTCTTGCATCAGCAGAGACTTCGTCAGCTTCAGGCTTAGCTTGTGAAAATTTGCTCGTACTCTGCCTGTCGAAAGGTTAGTGTTTTCAAACAATTTGGCAAGGGCTGTTTAGGATTCATCATTGCGTCCCATCCTGGCTACAATGAATCAATATTTTCATTGCAGAAAATAAAAATACTAGTGGTCTATGTTGTTGTCAGGGAGATGGTTTCTTGTTTGTGGTAATAAATGCCGTTTGCGGTTAACAGTTCCGTGAAAATCTAACAAGCAACAGTACAAGCAAACACCGACTTGGAAATTTTACTGTGTGGAAATCTAGACAGATACTGGGCAAACAGACACAGTCTTGAGTATTTGTTGCTTGCTTTTTACAGCAGTTAAAAGCCCTTTTATGTGGGAAACTGTTGATGTTGGCCCTTCAAAACTCATCAGTTTAGTGAAGCCTTCATCAGACATTTCTCCAGTGAACAAGGCCAAATGCTTTTACTCTGTTAAAGTAAAATTGAAAACCAAAAGTCTATCAAGGAAGCTGTACCACTAATCTTTCTAAACAGAAATTATTTCCTACATTTTGCATGTTATAGTTTAGATTTAGTGAGTTTCTTTTTAACATTTGTTCTACCCTTTACAAGAAGTCAAACACAGGGAAGAACAGGTAAAACTTGAAAATGCATGACATGACACACATTCAAGCACAACTTTCTGCCTCCTTTAAATGTGTTCATAAGAAGTTAACAGCTGTGAATGTTATAAAAATCGAAATTTACGGTATTTTTATTTGACCTCAGTTGATTTCCAAAAGTGACACTGTATTTCCCGCCATAACAAGCATTAAAAAAAGTTGGTCTGTTTTAAAATGCCTCAGGTCTCAGACATCGCTAATCGGTGCTCTTTGGAGTAACACACCGTCATTAGGTTCAGCACCTTATATCCAAATATTGTGGAAAGCTTTGAGGGTAAGTTAAGTGACATTTTTCAAAGTTCTGTTGGGAAAATTCTGGTCATACAAAAGACAGGCTCAGTGGCAAGAGACAACAGGTGAAATTTCAAATAAATTAAAATATATAGACTTGTAAAAAAATAAAAATAAACATACAATGTATTTCTCAGTTATTCTTTTACGACTACGTAAGGAACCACCGAGGTGGAACGAGTAGAGACCCTTATTGCTAAAATCAAGGACCTATTAGCTTGTTACACCTCGGTGACTACAACATTGATCTGTTGTTAATTTTTTCTAAGAAATTGGTCGGTTGTTAGAAATAATTGCCGGATCGAAACAATGGAAAGTGCATTAATGCTTCTAAATGGCGCGTGATTAATTTTTCAACACGACATATAAATAATTCGTTTCTTGTATTTTTGTCTCCGAAATTTGCATGAAAGTAGACAAGGCTCTACCCCAGGAAAGGTCTGTTCAGGAAATTACAAAGTTTTTGCTTCTATTCTACTAGAAACACCTTCCATCACCGCCCTTCCTTGCTTAACTTTTTTTTATTTTCTTTTGTAATAACCAAGAATAGTTCTTAGGGATGAGGCTGGCCCAATGTAAATGTATTTCCGCCGCAACTGCAGCCGTTCTACAAACTTCCACGAGAGTTTAAAGTAATCTATTGACGTATGTGGAGTGAACCGTGAAGAGCTGTCATATCATCTTGGGCAGTTATTGAAAAACACTCCCATGAATATTCACCTCCGATATGGGTTAAACTTAACTGTATAAGATGTAAAAAACGCCGCTCGGCCATAATTATTCGTCTAAAAGACGGCTAGGCTGTTCGAAAGAGAGCTGGTATCGACGTATATAGGGTGCGCGGTATTCGCGTGAACTCTAATTCTTGCACATCTCTCAAGTCGATAACAACATTCCGTACAGCGCAATCGACTGACACTACACAATGTTTATAAGATTTGTTATATTCAGTTTGTTAATCTGTCTTTCATACGAGATATCTGATAAGGTTTTAAGTCGATCATCCGAGTTGCTTCGGGGATTCAACACGAGGGAGTTTCAATCGAAAGAGCCGTCAAAGCAAAGAGACGAAGTGCCAAGATTCCTTCTGAACTTGTACCGAAAGCGAACGCTCTTGCATCGTAGTGGAGTGAACCAACGGGACTCAGAGATAGTAAGAGTGTTTTTCCGAGAACGTAAGTACCCTTCAGAGAATCTAATAAGTTATAGAATGTCGTTGGTTGCAGTAAGCATTTCGTAATAACACACATCGTAAAGCCTGCTCATATTTGTTTTCTTTATCTTTAGCCGCAGGGGATGGCGAGCATACAGGGCCACTTCATCACGGATTTTACTTCAACTTGTCTTCCATAGAAGCAAAGGAGAAAGTCAAGAAAGCTCAGTTGAGAATTTACAAAAAGGCACCGTTAGGCCAAAACACAGAAGGGCGTTTTAAGATCAGAGTTCTTCGCTTGAAAAATTTCCAGAACAGGAACATTGGGGTTCTTGTGGCTTCCCATCTTGTTAGTTACAAGGAAAAAGTCGGCCGGTGGATCAGCTTTGACGTATCTGCTGCAGTTAAACACTGGAAAGATAAACCTGAAGAAAACTTTGGCTTAAGTCTCACAGTAGAAGGCGTCAAGGCCTTTCCCAATGATTTTCGTATTGGAGCTCACGGAAAAAGAGCACCTTTCTTGGTAACTTACACTAAAAACCCATTGAAAATGCCAACAACTCAAAAGAATTGCAGTAGTAGCCAAGTGGCAGACGATGAAGAAGAGTACGTGCCGCAAAACGTCTCAACGACGGCTAGAAACCGTGTTAGGCGTTCAAGCACACTCAAGAGATGCAGACGTCGTTGGGTTTACGTACAGTTCAAAAAGTTAAAATGGAACTGGATTATTGCCCCGAGTGGTTACAGCGCCAATTACTGCGAAGGCATCTGTCCAAATGTTCTTGATATGCACCTGGAACCAACTAATCACGCCATTTTGCAAAGCATCTTACACAGACTAGACAGTCGGATCCCGGCTCCATTATGTGCCCCGACAAAGCTGCACGGCATTAGCGTTTTATATAAGACAAGCGACCGATCGATCGCGTTAACAGAATATGGTGGAATGGTAGTGTCATCTTGTGGATGCCAGTAATATACGATGGTTAAATCTAAAGAAACGTTTAATGAATAGAATAGCGTGGAAAAATATTGCATTACGTTTGACAATTCTGCTTGGCGAGGACGACTGTCAAACTGACTTAAAGATTTATTTAGTTTTATTTGATTTGACTAAAGTCGACAGACATGTACAATTAAATTGTTTTTAATCACGAATGTACCCCTATAAATGATATTTTAGTTAATTGTTAAGTAGTACAATGAACGTACTTAGGTGATATTTTGTCAGGCAGCTTCTAATTGAGATGATATCAGACGAGGTCACTTTTAATACAAGGACAAACTGAAAACATTTAAATGTTACCACAACCTAAGCACAGAATCTGTCTCAAGCCAACTCGAGCAAAACCTTTTATTTCCTCTAATTAAAAAATAGTTCAAATAATTTAAACATCTAGACAAAACGTCACGAACGTAGACACAGTAGACAATTTTAAATTCAAATTTATAGTTGTGACGCAAAAACCGTTATAGCTTTAACTAGATTGGCATAACGAAGAGCCACAAAAATGTCTTTTGTGGCCACCAAAGTGCGGATTGTATTTGAAGTAAGAGCGTTAATTTTAATATTTGCAACGGCGCCAATTTTTGTGTGAGAAGAGAAAGGACGTGCAAGAATTTCTAACCTCGTGACTGCAATAATTAGGAGCCTGCTAATATTTTCTTGTTAATTGTCTTTAGCCTACTGTGTTTGGCAGACACCGAAGGTCGAGGAATGGAAAAACTTTTCATCGGCAATTAATACTTCGAAAAAGCAAATACAGCAGATATAAAAATGCTTTTATTGATGAGCGCTCACGAGTTACTTGAACACCATAAAAGCTCATTTAGTTTGAACACAGAAAAAATGGGGGTTACGTAGCATGTTTTTATGACAAACAACTATTAATAGGTATTAATTACTATTAGAGTGCGATATCGAGATTCTATGAGGGATACGAGCTACGCCTCGTTAACTTTTCCTTCGTTAAAGGAAATGAACGCTTTTAGCGGTAGGAATTTGAGGTGATGTAATGAAACAAATGATGATATATCGATAGAAAGAGTTATTTTATTTAATTTGTACATCAGAAATTAAAAAGGGATTTTAGTATACGCTTGTGTGGTCCTACGTGTACTTGGCTCGCTTTTCTACCAAAAGAAAACTTGGTTAATTACATTCGAAGTAAGATCTGCTCTGGTGTACTTTTCCAACGGAGGAGGAGATAAGATAACGATGCCCGCACAAAATGATATGCTATATTACTCATTTGCAATCTATTATTAAATAAGTTATTTTCACTTTTCTAGCGCGTAACTCCATAATCACGTGAGAGGCAATATTCCATTGTGTGTGGGTTTGTAACAAATAAAAAATTCTTGTAACAAACCCGCAGACAATTAGATATTGACCTTCGCGGGAGAAGAGACCAGGCCAATATGAAATGACGAGATAATGGAATGGGCAACCGTATATGGAAAACTATGGGTTCTTCTTATAGAATAGAAAAAATTCGAAGGTCGTTGTTCCGTTGCAGTCAGAGTTAAGTTGTTTTTAGTTCTTCAATTTATTGACTAAAAGAATGTAGTTGTATATCTTGTCAATATTATCGAAAACTGGAGAAAAAACGACGGAAAGGGATAAACAAAGTAGATTCACATGCTTACGCACCACTCCCAGATTCTTGGATTTGTTTATTAATGCCGTCTGGTTGTTGTTTGCGATGCAGTGTGGTTGCTATTGGCAGGAGAAAAAGAATACACGACAAGCCACCACAAGAAGACTCATTAATACAACATTAACGAACCTTTAAGCCTGGTTTTCACTACCGACGCAAGCACAAGCTCGAGAATAACAGCTCTTATTTCACCGTGAAAACGGCTTCGACTCAAGCAAAAGCGCAAGCGCATTGCAGCTTTATGCTTTTGCTTGTGCTTGCGGCAAGCACAAGAACAAGGATCAAAATTTGTCCTTTTTGCGTGATTGCGCTTATGCTTGCGCTTGTGCTTTCGTCGCTAGTGAAAACCGGGCTTGAGAGTCCTGTACGGAAGGTTAAAAGAAGTTGTCATACTATTGTGGTCTCCGCCATTTAGTTTTAAATTCTTTGGTAAACTTCGACGAATCATCTTTGCAGTTCTCCCCGAATCTGACACACAAGTCTGCAATTCATTTTATTTTTGGAAGTTCAATAAACTTTGAGTTTAGTTGTAGAAGTTTGTACAATTCTACCCCTAATGCTGGTCGAATTGTTTGTGGTTTCTGTCTTCTGTAGCTTTACGCGCGAGTTACAACAAGTGGTATCCCCCAGTAAAATACCTTTATCAGGTACAGATCCCTTTACACATCTTAAAATGATGTGATACTTCAGCAATTTCACCCAAATTAAGGGAAAGCAAATTGCTTTGCTCCGACAAAATGCAAACGCTCGCTACTTCTCGTGATTGAATCTTAACGGCGGTCAATTCACCCCATCAACTGCAAGACATCAGTTAATATATGCCTTCTTTAATTCCCAACACTATCTTTTATTTGAATGCTCGTTTCAGGATCTCGATCC
Organism: Oculina patagonica; assembly: GCF_052425735.1. Taxonomy (NCBI): domain Eukaryota; kingdom Metazoa; phylum Cnidaria; class Anthozoa; order Scleractinia; family Oculinidae; genus Oculina; species Oculina patagonica. The sequence goes on along the minus strand of NC_135758.1, from coordinate 44,034,345 downwards.
AAGATATAATTGCCGCTGCCTGTTTTATGAAAAAAGGCAGTTCTACTTAGTCAATATAAAATGTGAATTTCAACAACAACAATAACAACAACAATTTGTAAAGGTATTTCCAACCATAACAGTACATGGCATCACCTATTTAAACTAATAATTACACCAGAAATAAAGATAAATTTCTCATTAATATTTTTGAAAACGAAGTTTCATGCCTAAAGTAAGGGACTTCGCTCAAAATCCAAAAGCAGCAGTTGGTCAAAATACAGCAGCTTGGATCAATGCTATTACAAAGGAATGAAATTTTTGCATTAATATCGTACTTAAAAAGGGTGGATTTATTTCTAACATACGTATATAGCTTTCGCATGCGCCCGTTGGAATTTTGTTTTGGTTTTTACCTCTAAAACAATAAAAAATACCAACGGGCAAATGCGACGTGTATCGGGTATGTTGCAAATAAATACTCCCTTAAAATGCTGTAGAAAACGTATGTTATCATATAACTTACGTGAGAATAGAAAATGCGTTTCATTTTCAATTTCATCTGAATTGCAGAAAGAAAAGAACAGATTCTCAGAAACAGAATTTATAATTAGCTTAATTAGCTTGGGTATTTTGTGTCTACCTTGTTCATTACGTAATTTATGATTCCCTATAAAGTTGAAATTTATTTATAGCAGTTTTGTGATGAAAATTGTTATCACATTCAGGAGACCATATATTTTTAGCATCATATTTAAATGCAGCTTAAAAGTTTAATTTTCTCTTTGTTCCAATTAATTGCCAATTAACTGCTTCGCGGCCTAAAAGGCTCGCTTCGCTCGCTTATTTACTGTGAAAACTCGTGAGGTCGACTTGTGGCAAGTCTAGTTAGCGCTTTGCTAATGTTTTGCTTAATGCGGGAAGTAAAGAGTTTTCTGCTGTTTTCATTTAGTTTGATAGAGCTCGAATTTTACTTCCTGCATAATTGATTTTTTTTTTGTATCAGACCTGTCTGGTGTTAATCAGACAATCTACTTAGAGAAGAGTAACACTGCTTAGCGTATTATTTTCCGACAAGATTTTAAGATGAATCCAGAATTTTATTATGGAGATTTTAACGGCCAATTTTACATGTAAACTTCCAAGTTTACATTTGGAATTGTTTATTTACTCCTAGAAATTGTTTGCAAAGATATGTGTTTTTTCGATACCGTCATTCTCTAAAGTGTTGAAATTATCTTTATGGTAGATTCCATAAACTTCTGAACCGTATAGTAGAATAGAAAAAAAAAAAGAGAGAATTAAAAAGTGACATCGAGGGACAATTTTGAAAATGTCATTATTGCAGAGATCGTTTCCAATTTTTTGGCAACAAATTAGTCACCTCTGCCTCCCAGCCTACAAACGAAAACGAAATAACAGGCTAGGGACAAAATATCACAAGTAATTGATCTAGAAAGAAACAAACGTAGCCTACCATGTACGAAATTATCTTTATAATGGAAACCATGGTTACCTTATCAAGACTATCAGCCCTGTATTTAAAACAAGCCGAAAGGCAACAAACATAAAATATAACTTTGAAGTAGGAACAAAATGTCACAAGTTACTAATCTAAAAAGAAAGAAACCTAGCCTACCATGCACGAAATTATTTAACACTGGATGCCATGGTAACCATATCATGGTAACCGCCCACCGGTTAGCTCAGTTGGTAGAGCGCCGGACTACCGTGCGGGAGGTCTTAGGTTCGACTCCCAAACCGGACCAACACTCAGGGTCTTAAAATAAATGAGGAGAATGTGCTGCCTTTGAAATGACATCTGCAAATGGTTACATATTCTTGTCTTCTCGGATAGGGACGATAAACCGTAGGTCCCGTCTCCTGCATCTTCAGGGTTATGGTCAGCAGGGGACGTTAAAGAACCCACACACTTATCGTAAAGAGAAGGGCATGGAGTTCCCGGTGTTGTGGGCTGGTCTTTGCCCACCGTGGTGTGTACTGTTGTAATGCTCGGAGATATTAGCTGTAGAAGCTACTCTGAAATCCGAGGGTAAAAAACATGATGTGATGAAGTCCGACAGCATCAAAATTATTGAAAACGAGGCGAAAACCAACAAACATTGAGGTGCCCTTTTGGGGGACAGGCCATTCCGGCAGGCTCTGTGGGTTTATCAGTTAAGATCGTCGCTTGCCTTATTCATATCTTGGTCATTTTTTATGTCTGTGTACTAAGTGCTAGATATTACTTACAGTCATGATTGTAGATAAAAAAGATTATCCCTAATTTTCCTATCCTACAACTTAAATATTATGCAATAAATGCTTTCTTTGTACTCTAGTCATATATTTTAATGGAGCAGATTTTTCTTTGCTTTATGCTTGGACGTGTGATCAACTCACATCTTAAAACTCGGGCTGACGGCTAACCGTAACCTTCTTTCGATAGCAAGATGCCGTTAAACGTAAGGCTTCTCCTCGTCATGCCCTGCACCACCTTTGCCACTCCTTCTAGCTCCTCCACCAGTATATTTGCCATGATTCCCGACACTTTAGCGGCAACTCATTAATGGAGGGAGGCATCAGTTGGATTAACGTTTCGCACATCTCGAGAAATTTTTGGCAGTCTCGGAACGTAGCCTCTAGCTCTCAAGCTCAACTTACATTAACCATTCTTTATTATGATATTATTAATTTTAAAAAAAAGTACCCTAAAACTTTGAAATTACCAAGAATTCAAATATTTTTCAGAACGAAGCCAATTTATTTAAGGCGTATGAAAAAAACTACTTCGTTACTTTTGCCTGTAAAATGTTCGACTGCAGCGTAAAATAATTGCACGATCATTAAATCTTTGTTGCTTCAAAAGTTATGTGAATTTTATCTGAGTTAATTTATTATTTTTTCCATGGCGTAGGATGATTATTTTATTTTTTCTTCCGTGTGTCATTCTATTGACCAATTCAACTAACTCCAGAAACTTAAATCAAGTATTAATCTTTTTTTCGTTAAAAGATAATTAGGAATATTTGACTCAAAACTACGAAGGAAGCATTCAAACGAGTGCAATTTTTAATTGGCTCGACAAATTTCATCATTTTCTAACTTTCTGTTAAGTAAAATATTCTATGTTTCTTTTAAAATCCCACCTTAGCCTTGCCTCTGTTAGCATTGTGTCAGCAGGGATTCGTTGAAAAGATAAGGCAAAAATTATAATTGGACTAAGATAGAAAAAAACTCAAATTGATCCACGTTAATTATATACAATGAGATGAATAACAAAAAAGTATTTGCACTTCAGTCATTTTTCTTCGTTTAATTTTGCTGCAAATTGGAATCAATTTTTAAATACTTCTCTGCGGAAATGAGTTTATTTAATTAGAGGCAGCTGGCAAAAACATTATTAATAATTGCTGCCGTTGGTTCAATTTACTCAACAAATGATTTTGTCTTACCCTGGAAGATCTATACTGAATTTTATTTAAAAATATATTTTTTATATTTTTGACAGTAAGTTTAATAACAAGAAAGTTATTTGTAAGGAAGCCAGCTGCTTTAAAATTGCTCATTATCGTAATGCCTTTCCCCTAATTTGTTTTCTTCCATAATACCACAAAATACTCAATCTTCCAATTAATGTCTGTCTCACTGAAATTGCCTTTTTCCAATTACTTTTAAATTGGGCATGCAACATCACTAAAGGGAGCAGATACTTATTATTTTGAATCCTAAGAGTCATGGAAAGATATTAAAACATGAACGCCATTAGTGTTTTTGGCGATGTGACAAAACGTTTCTAACCGTTGAAATGCCTGAAGAATATAGTGTTAGTGTGATAAATGTTTTGTTCAAACTCCATTTTCAGGACCGACAGAAACCAAATACAATTCAGTAATGGTAGCTTGTAGAGTACTTATGCACCTATCAATGTTAAGCCGCTGGGGGGGAGGCCGGGCATAGGCGGGGGACTTGACAGCAAGTATCTGCCCGTAGTGGGGACTTTTGACCATTGTAATGGACTTTCTTACAACATTTTATTGAAGTTAAGTGACTCTTTTGAACATCCACACATGCCCTGTGGTTGGGCATTTGATCAGAAAGTCTCAGCTAAGTTCATATGCCCGGCCTATACCCGGTCTCCCCCCCCCCCCCCCCCCCCCCAGCAGCTTAACATTGATACGTGCTCGCTCGTTCGTGCTCGTTCGTATACTCTAAGAAATGGAGAAATTCTGGTCGGCGATATGGTGTAACCTATACCCGGGTCTATATAGGAGCGTTAAGAGGAAGTGAGAACCGAGGAAAATATTCATGTCCTAATCGCCAATACCTTGATTGATACTGCAAAGCTTGAGGCGTGTTTTCAATTTTCCGTCTGTGTGATAGCGAAAAAATATAAACTATGACAAAAAAATGATAACTTTTTGGGTTAAGGTATGATTGTACTGCCATATTGCCTGGGTGACCAAAGCTTGGCACGTCTTCCAAATCTGGGCTGTTGGCGCAACATTTACCAAAAATCCGCTTATGCCGTATGAATACACATGCAAAACAGTTTTAGGAAATATTGTGGACCCAAGTCAACCCTTTGATGAGTTATCAAAGACTAATTTCTCCTTGTATTAAAACGTACGCGGTTCTTTGATTAACATAAAGTCCTCTATAGTCTATTTTATTGCAAAAGAAATGAAACTTAATTAATCCATCAATAAATTTTCTCCATTCCTTGGCCTCCAGTCCTTAAGTTCTTTTTCGATGGCCGCCGGAAAATGGGCCAGTACTGCGAATGTCTGGTAAAATATCTTACCTGTATGTATTATTTACTACACTCTTAATGAATTCGACATTGCTGATCCTAGCAGTATGCAGGACGCGTGTCACATATCAACCTAGTAAATGGCCCAGCTCACCACGAGGCCCTCGTAGTTCAGTTGGTGAGAGCGCCCAACCGGTATCTGGGAGGCCATGGGTCCGATTTCCATCGGGAAAACAGAATTTTTCGTTGTCCCATTCACGTGTTTACGCTGAAAAATACATCTTTACTTTTTATCACCGAGCACAAAATTTACTATCTTTATTATTTACTACACACTTGATGAATTCGACATTGCTGATCCTAGCAGTATGCAGGACGCGTGTCACATATCAACCTGGTAAATGGCCCAGCTCACCACGAGTCTCTCGTTGCTCAGTTGGTTATAGCGCCCAACGGCCGGTATCTGGGAGGCCATGGGTTCGATTCCCGTCGGGAACTCAGAATTTAATAATAAGAATAAGATTTTATTTGCCTCTCCAAAAATGATTTTTCACGGTCAAATTACAATGAATGTTAAAAAATGTACAGTCAAAAAAAAAAATTCATTCTAATTATTATAAAGGGCTACGTTTAAAAGGGTTCTATGTATCCATAAATTTTTTCCAAACGCGACGTTTTATAGCAGTCTTAAAATTAGTCAAACTTTGTCCTTTGTCCCATGCTCGTGTTATTTTTGACAAATACATCTTTGCTTTTATCCTAGCAGTATGCAGGATGCGTGTAACATATCAACCTAGCTGTAAATGGCCCAGCTCACCACGAGTCTCTCGTTGCTCAGTTGGTTAGAGCGCCCAACGGCCGGTATCTGGGAGGCCATGGGTTCGATTCCCGTCGGGAACTCAGAATTTAATAATAAGAATAAGATTTTATTTGCCTCTCCAAAAATGATTTTGCAGGGTCAAATTACAATGAAATGTTAAAAAATGTACAGTCAAAAAAAAAAAATTCATTCTAATTATTATAAAGGGCTACGTTTAAAAGGGTTCTATGTATCCATAATTTTTTTCCAAACGCGACGTTTTATAGCAGTCTTAAAATTAGTCAAACTTTGTCCTTTGTCTCATGCTCGTGTTATTTTTGATAAATACATCTTTGTTATTAATCACCGAGCTCAAAATTTACCATCTTTATTATTTACTACACACTTGATGAATTCGACATTGCTGATCCTAGGAGTATGCAGGACGCGTGTCACATATCAACTTAGTAAATGGCCCCACGAGTCTCTCGTAGCTCAGTTGGTAAGAGCGCCCAACGGCCGGTATCTGGGATGCCATGGGTTCGATTCCCGTCGGGAACTCAGAATTTTTCTTTGTCCCATGTTCGTGTCATTGTTGAAAAATACATCTTTGCTTTTTATCACCGACCTTAAAATTTACCATCTTTATTATTTACTACACACTTGATGAATTCGTCATTGCTGATCCTAGCAGTATGCTGGACGCGTGTCACATATCAACCTAGTAAATGGCCCCACGAGTCTCTCGTAGCTCAGTTGGTTAGAGCGCCCAATCGGTATCTGGGAGGCCATGGGTTCGATTCCCGTCGGGAACTCAGCATTTTTTGTTTGTTACATGCTCGTGTCATTGTTGAAAAATACATCTTTACTATTTATTACCAAGCTCAAAATTTACCATCTGATCCTAGCAGTATGCAGGACGTGTGTCACATATCAACCTAGTAAATGGCCCAGCTGCACCACGAGTCTCTCGTAGCTCAGTTGGTTAGAGCGCCCAACCGGCATCTGGGAGGCCATGGGTTCGATTCCCGCCGGGGGCGCAGAATTTTTCTTTCTTTGTCCCATTCACGTGTTATAGTTGAAAAATACATCTTTACTTTATAACATCCATTATTTGTCAATGCAAAACAATTGTCCGGGGTAAACCCAGGACGGTAAGTAGTATTTAAACAGTCCCACACAGTTTAAAAATGTCATTATTTTCACTGTTCTTGGTGAGAACTCGAAGGCATAGCGGCTAGCTTGTTAAGATCGATATCCAGAAGTCTATAGCTGAAGGTGACTTTACTTCATGTTTGTTGTTTTTTTGCAGGTAATTTACTTTAACCGTGCCTTTTCTCGCCAAGATGGACGAGTGAATCGGAAACTGTATTGCTTTTATCTAAAACGTGATAGATGCTTAATTTATAAGAAGGAAAAAACAGATTACTAAACTATGATTAGCAGTAGCTGATGAAAGAACTTCGAAAATGGTGTTTTAAGGGGCGTTTAAGGCATCTATCACTGTCACTCTGGGCAGGAAAGACACTGCTCGTTAATGTTGCCATTAATCAGGTTTAACGACTTCGAAAACGTCCGCCTAACGGCACCTTTTTATTGCTTCACGAAATTAACCCTCGTTTGCATCAAAGAGAAGTCGCCAATATATTTTCCACTGCAATTAAACCTTAGGCGAGAAGCTCACTTGGAAATTGCGAAATTGTGCTATTCCTCATTTCTAAGTGATCGTGTCTCTGAGAAACCTCTTTGTGGCTCAGCTATCATAAACAAGTACAAAAGAAGCAAAATTTGTCCTTTTGGCGCCAGGAATGAGCTGCTTTACTCGTGACAAACACTTGTTTAGATAATAGCTTGTAATTTTTATTTGATTTTAAAAGCTCGAGCTTTCAGAAAAATTCTGAACGACCTATTTTCCGTATTTTGGAAGCGAAAGAAGTTCGAATTTAAATAATAAATCCTGACGACCAGCTAGTCATTACTGTTGGTTATTCTCGAGCTTTGTCAGTCTGCGCTTTCAATTAAAGAGATTCTGCTGACAGAAAGTGTCTCTAGAGCTGTCTATCTGTCGTATTTTTTTTTATAACTACTTTTTCGAATCTCCTAAGTAACTGTGTTTGTATTCTGAATATGCAACATTTCAATCCACACGATTTTCGGAATTAAAATGAAATCCTTTTAAAGGACTATGGACGGTAAATTCAACTGGAGGAATAATCTAGTCTAAATCTCTACCTTAAAATCTAAGCCGGATTCTAATATTTAGGTTTTTTCCTTAAGCAAAACGTAATTATGTAAAATGTTGACCCGTAATCACCAAAATTAAAATCTCTGCCGTTCTCAACATTAAAAAGCGAATGATCTTTTTCCTGTCGATATTTTCTTTCCGATAGCGACAGTCTTTCTAAACGTGATCCGGTTCGAGAATTAAAGCATATTTTTTATCATAAGAAAACATTTTTAATGTAGCATGTTCCCTTTTGTGATCATGTAATAACAGAACGTTATTTCCATAAAAGCATGTTAATGCAAAATAATTGTTTTACCTTCTTACCAAAATAGAGATAAAATAAATTCCATTTATTAATTTCATCAGTTAAAGGTTATTAATGACAAAAGTCCCTTGACAGAACTTCGTATGCTTTTAGCAAATATAATTTGATTTTACCCCCTGCCATATATATATTTTCTAATTTCAGCGAAATGAATTTTTGACGACGCACTCAGAGGAATTAACAAGTTTGAGCGGTATTGTGTCACCGGGAAATCCATTAATTGTCCAACCAATTGAGAAATGTCAAAATTAAATTGCATTTCTCCATCTGATGTTATCTTGTCATCGAAAGAGAAAATTAATACAACATCGAGCTTAAGCCGACTCAAATAAGCCTTTTTGACGGCTAGCAAGAGACCTGTTCTCTTCCTCTGGATTAACCAATATAATGATAGTTTAACACAGAAAGAATATTTTCGATACGGCTTTTAACCATCTCACAATGAGCAAAAAATTGAGCCTTGTTGTTTTTTAAGTGAACCTTTCAGTAGCAAAATAAATAAAAAGCCACACTTTCTCTAGTAGGCTTCAACTGTTTTCATTTTTGAATTGTACTTCTTTAGCGCGCGTATTTTAGCTTTGTCCGCGCACAATTTACCCGCGAAACATGTTAATTGTTAACGAGGGCTTTCATAACGTTGACCTGCCAGAAAAAACGAATTGAAAGCGTAATTTTGTTAATGGTTTGAAAGCTTTCAATATATAACACTTTAATTTTTTTCTCTCGTTTCATTGGAAAATCCATTCTTTACTTCATGAACACAAATTGAAAATGCCTGAGAGAACTAAAAGCGAAATGAGATTTCGCGGGAGTGTTCGCGAACGCGCGAAAAAGCGGCTGTATAAAGGTCGCGACTTTGAAACGCGAAGCACACCGTACCAAAGCTAGAAAAGTCAACAAAACCCATGATAAATTTTGACGAATGTCAAACTTCTTTTTGCTTTTACTTTTCAATTAAGTCCAAAATTGCTAGGTCTTCGTTTGGCAAACGATAAGGCAAATTGAGCTGCAGCGAGCTTAAAACAAAACAAACAAGGTCTTCATTTCGCGGTTTGTAATTGAAAGCGTCGATTGATAAACGTGCCACAGCAAGGCAGCAAAAATTTTAATTTCCCTTTCTGCTGTACCCGCGAAAGGCTGGCCAGCCATCAGGTAATTAACAAGTGAGAACAGAAAATAGTAAATGGCTTATTTTTGTCAGGATTAATTAAACAACGCAAAATGGAACCAGCCCAAAGCAACGCGGTTATCAGTGAGGTTCGATAATTTCTTCTGTTAGCTCTTATCACCAGAAAGGTCTCAAATGTCTGGGCAACTTTTATCGCTCTTGTCAAGAAGAACTTTAATGCTTCGATGTTAATGAACGAACGTGTAAAGAAATATGATATTTACCTTTGCTTCTTAGGAGATTTAAGTGTTATTTATACATTTCAATTAAAGAATGGGGTGTAATTGAACGCGAGGGAGCGAACGCTCTTTACTTTATCTCGTATGCCAAGTTGCAGAGTCTGTCCAAAGCTCTGAACAATTCCTTAACTAACTTGGAATCTACACTCTTCACCTCAAAGAGGAATTAATCGACTACATTGTGGCCATTGTTCGTTAGTGCGAAACTCCGTTTAATTTTGTTCGAAAAGAAACGAAAAACAATTGTTTTTGGTATTCGTAATTAGCGACAGCTCCCGAGGCACTTTTCAATTTACATGGGTTTGTGGTAAGATCCGGTTAAATAATTAAAAGGCTATTTGAAAAGTAGGAACATGGCCTAATCAATAGTATACACTGCATTCAATTTAATAAAATTTCATTAGTGTTATGCTAATCTCCTTGTGGGGGCATCTTTGATAACGTAAGAGTAGCTTTTACTTTTATCAAATTTCCCAACTTCTCCGCACGATTGTTTTGCAAGAGGGCTCAAATTCAAAATCGACCCAAACACGACAGTTTCACTTTGTCGCGAGCCTCTCGCGGAGTACACGCGCCAAAACTCGCAAGAAACTCTGTGAAGGTTTGTAAGGAATTTTACCCGAACATAAATTCGCCACGTTTATTACAATTCCACTGAGCCTTTCTTTACTAATGAATCTGTCTTGCTTTCTTTTTGCAGGCTTCAAATCGCATTCATTTATTGCTTCCGAAGTACTGAAACGGACGGATACACTTCACTTCTGCCGCTAAACACGGACCGAGAAAATTCAAGCTTCGAGCGATGTCTGCTGAAATAAACGGTAAGACTCGATAGTTCAGCGATAACAGCCGACGAATTGTAATTTAGCATTAATGCTATCTTCCCATAAGCTGATATTTTCACTGACAGCTTCTCGCCAGTTGATACGCGCTTGTCGAGAACTAAGCGCCGAAGTGAAATAATTTTTCATCCCCGGCTGACCGACCAATATATGGCTTGTCATTTGAAAGTTCGCCAAAGCCGGAAAGCTTTCTGATTTGATCTTCGTACTCGCTAAACCTTCTATTCTTGGATGCGTTTCACACGCGAAAACTTTGTATATATTTTTATGAGTTTTTTGCTCCTAGCCCTAAAACCACATCATAACAAGCAACAAGATGGCGACACACGGCCTTTTTGATTAAGCTGTGACCGTGGATTAATTAAACATGCATGGAAGTTTAATATTGTATACATTTTCAATAACAACCAACTCCTGCGATTGGCTTGAAGGGATGCCCGTTTGTAGAATTTTCAACCAAATAATTGCATTTGGAACGCTTTCTCTTGCAAAGAAAAGCCATTTATGGGCGTAAAAGTGCACGTTTTTGCGTGGTTTTCAATCTATGTGTTTGCTTTTCAAGTAATCTATTTCCCTGACACTTCGCAGTCTGAATAGACGAGAATTTATTAAAAAACGCTGCGAGAAGACGTTTGCAATCATTTGAGCTATTCTTGTGTGTCAGCAAGACGCTTTCTAATTCTTTTTTTCCTATCAGACTTGTGTGATTAATAACACCGCTTTTAACAGCACGAAATTGAAATTATCAACCGGCAGATATTAAAAATGTTAGATTATGGCGGCGGGGCGCTCCAAGCAATTGTGTACTTAAATAACAATGTTACGTTGATTAAAAATGTGTCGCTGCGTAAAAGAGAAGGTAATATTATCTTCATTGCTAATGGAGGCACTAAGAATAATATTTGCCATGTTTTCAGTGTGGTGAATTACTTGTATATCGACTACAAAGGAAACATCCAGAACTCAAACAAAACAAGGAAAATAGCAAGATAAAACAACCATGCAATAAAACCCCGTGACGACTTTTGGACGGGGCTGTATGAACGACATATATTCTATCTTTGAAAGTTGGCGCACATTAATTAAACTTTCAGCTAAGGTTTTAAAAGCAATGCTTTTACGGCTTAAAAGGGGACTTATGTTTGTTTTCACAGTTGTCGAAAGTTAAGTGCCGTATTCTAGATTAAAACACGTTGTTTTCAGAGCTGGTATAGCTTGCGTTAATGTGCACTTAGCCTAAAAGCAACTCTACAGCGATCTTTATCTTCAAATGGTTCTTTTCCAAATGTGCTTTCAAACCTGAAATTCAGCTTTATTTCCGGGCCTTTAGCGTATGAGATCTGCTGCTTTTTTCTCGGTACAAGATATCAATACATTTTTAAGAAGGTATGTGCGGAGAATATATACCATCATCAGCACAGAGATGATGTTTTGATGGAAATCAGCTTTCTCAGAACTGACATAAAGTAACAAAGCCAGTATGAAGAGTTGACCGTCATTTGGGTTTCAGACTGCGCACGCCAATGTTGAAGTGCAATTGTAAAAGCGAAATTTTTATAGTCGACAAAAGACTCCTTTTTATATAAAAGGAATCGTATAACTGAGAAAATGTCTTCGCTATTCATGCCATGGATCTCATAGGCAAACCACGAGGAAACAATAACATTAAATAAAAGGAATCCGCCTTTTTCATCGTATCCTGTTTTCGGAGAAGAGTTACTTCAAAAAGTGCTGATTAATCCCAATTCGTTCAAGACTGTCAAAAGCTCATACATTTCCTTTATCGCAGGAAGCTTTTTGTTTTAAGAGTGTGACGGCCAAAGTCCGTTAACTAATAGCAAGTGAGAGGGTTGGCAACACGCTGAGCTAAAAGGGTTTTAGGACAATATTCGAACAAGTGAAAAAACAAAGCTATTTGATTAGTTGCGCTACTATCTACTACAGCCACATTACGGGTTTCGTTGAGATAAATGCCATGAAAACTGTCGGCTTTTAAGGTTACCATCAAAGTGTAAATATGAGTTAACGGTAAAGAGCCAAACAAGTTTCAACCGTTTTGCAACAATTAACATTCCTGTAAAAAACCATCGACGTCAAGGCAACGATTAATTACATCTCGGCGTAGGCGTAACGTGTTAGCTGGTGAGTTTCGTTTTATTCATTACGAAACCCCTGTGAAGAAAACACCTTTTATCTGGCGATAAAATATTGTAGCTAAAACAACAGCATTTGCCGACGAAGTACTGGAATGGAACTTTCATCCTATCATTCGCGGGAATTTTTTGCACTAAGTTCATCACGAAGGGGGCGTAGACTGGAAGTATTAAAAGCCATGAACCGTTTCAGCGGTTTAATTAACGTCTCGTTAATATAAGAAACTGCGGTAGTATATTGTTTAGCACGGCCCATATCCCACGCAAAGAAGTACATGCTCAGGATGCGCTAAAACACTTCTGCACGCAATGGTTACGTAAATATTGGGTCAATAAATATCCCATGTTTAACAACGAAATTGAAAAATACACCCCTCTATTGTGGTCGCTCGCGTGGATAAAGTGCGGAATATTTATTTCCGATAGTAGCAAGTTTGACAGGTTTGACATAACAGGAGAATCGCCTTAGCTGGAATTTGTTGCTATCAGACCACGATGTTTACTTTCAACGCAGGAGTTTTCCCTCTATCAATGTGCAAATTTCTGATCGAAATTTCAGGGCAAAATTTTGGATACTTTAGGTTATTGTTACGTACGTGACACTGAGTTCAGCAAAGTGTTTTTTTCTTTAGATAAGATAGACGGGGAATTTGGTTTTCCTGTTCAACTGTGATAAACGTTAATTTTGTCAGTAAACCATGAACGATAACTTTGCTAAGGTACAATCTACATTATAAAAACATCAATGTTTAACCCTTGAACGCGTTTGCCCTGTTTTACGTAAGATTTCTAAAGTTTTAGAATCAACACAGTGACGAATCTACAACAGCTTGCCATCAGATTATTTTGTTGGGATCTTCCAATAACCAAAAATTCTGTCTAGAAGTTTCTGTGAAGTAGATATTAGTCGTATCTTTTTGATACACATGCAGGAACGGCTTAACTTGTGACTGACGTTAATATTGCACAGGGAGAATATCTCAGTTATCAAACGATCGTGCACGAAGTCTTATCTGCAGCAAAAAATGGGTTTGTGTGTTTTTTAATGAACGAGTTTTGGCGATAAAAATTCAAATGCTGAATTCGATGATAAGCCTTTAATTAAGATGATTTATGCTCTCTGTAAATACATGTATCTTGCTATCTGCGACCGAAACAAACAGCTTGCGACAATTGGCTTTCCCCTGCTAATTCACACAGAGCTTAAAGAGAACTTTACAAGCGTCATATCTTATAATTGCTACAGAACATTATTTCTGTTATCTTTCTTGTGGTGTTTATGTGACATACAGTTCCCGAGAAGTGACTGGGCATTCACGACTACGTGTTAAAGCGCAGATAATCCATTTATCAGTCTACAATCGTTTATACACACGATGTGGCTTCATTTAAACATGGGCCTCTTTGGTCGAGTTTATTTACTATTTAACAACATGTTTATAATTCTAGGGAAAAAAAGACATTTTATTGAATTTAATGATCGACAAAACGGCATTAAAGTGGTTAGGTAACTGTTGAGAATATCAGTTTGAAACATCAGCTCTTGAAGGGCAGTATCTGTTATAACAAAGCCAAATATTTATCATGGTCTAATTTGAGACAAAAACTGTATACTTGTATATTTTTTAGTGAAAAGTCGCATATTCTGCCAGTGTGCTGGTTGGTCGTTTCACTTGCTAAAATTGTCTATACAATGAGCGAAACAGACTGCGAGACAAGAACAGAATTTGAATTTTGATATTTTCAATTAGCCACTCGGTGGCACGATATCGTGAAGCACCTGTCGGACACGTTGTATAGCCTTTGTCTGCAAAGTGCTTTCTTGTCGAATCGCCAAATTGTTTTGTCTGTGCATAAGTAATCCAGAGGCCGTTTGGTGTGTCATTAAAAGAAGTAATTTAACCGTGAAATTAAAGATCTTTTCGTGCGCTATTGTAGGTTGTTGTGTGTGCTCTTTTGTAGCAGCTTTTGGGTATATAATTTTAACGAACCATTTTGATTGATGACTTTATCTAATATACTTCAGGGTGAAAAAAAAAAATACCCAGGCTTTTCGATAAATTTCAACACTTTTGAAACCTAGCCAAGTATCTCTTCATTGCTTGAGGCATGAAAAACCACGTCATTTTAAGTTGACTGTATTAAGGCCTGCCCGTGCGCAAATGACCACTCGAACTACAAAAATGGGAAAAGCTTGATAAACTTATGGTAGTTTGTTTGCTTGAAATATAATCTGATGGATTTGCATTGCTGCAAACTTAGTTAGGTGACAAGCCTTCACAATATTAGCTTGTTTCGTTTTAAAGCTGTCGTAACTGAAGCAGTATACAGACATCAACAATACCGCAAGAAAGATTTCTTTCATGTACTTATGTATCTAAGAACTTAGCAACAATGAGCTCTACATACTGGAATCAAACATACACGAGGTACAGAGTGCATGAGGTATAAAAAGCGTAAGGGTTATAAAATGTGACCACACGAAAAAAAAAAAAGAAAGGAAAAAAAAAACGCAGCCCGCTGGTTAAACAAATTTTCCTAACGTCGCTTTTGTTGTCTAGCGTATGATCGATTTGTTTTCCCTTCTCTAGAATTTATTCAAAGGCGTGGTTTATTCTTATTTACAGTTTTCTTTTTTCAAGTCCTGAACTCTGTTATTTGGTGTTTAGAAAAAGTTACCTTTTGATAGTAAACTAGTTTTTCGTAGAATGCGACTTCAGCTTAATTACCTCAAGGCAAATATGGCCAGCGCGGTTTATTTTTATCCCCTACTTCTTTATATAAAGAGGCTGTTAATTATTTGAGGGTGTTTAAACAATTGAACTTTGCATATGAAAAAACCACAACCGCAAACACGTACACAGCGGCCGAGATATTTTCAGCACGGAAAGTGAAATCGTCGTGCTTTACTGCAGGTGTTTGATAAGGTGGCTATGATTTTAACTTGCCAAGCGAAAAAAGTCAGTTTAGTTTTTGTAGGAAACAAACCAAAAAACCTTTCATTGTTGCCTTCGTTAGTAAATAGACTGTTTATGGTGCACTTGCTTAAAAACATAGAGATAAGTTTTATTGACTTCATCTTGAAGATTTCAGTTCTAATTTTACACCGGGCAAAAGTTGTCCAACAGAACAGTAAAAGCGTACGCAACGGTGCTGAAAAACAGGTGTAGTGGCAGTATACCATTGCTTGATCCAAGTTCACGGTGTTACAGCACGACAGAAGGAGGAACCATGAATAAACTCATCATTCTGAACTTCGATGGAAAACTATCGCTACTCATAACACCTCTCGGTATTGTCGCGTGCGCTTTTACACCTTTTTAGGACGACCTTTCTCGAAACAGCTATATAATCCAGCTATATAATCCAAAACATAATAAAACAAAAAGGGCAAAGAAGAAGAAGAAAAATAAAACAGTTTATTAAAGGAAAATTGGTTGAACTAACATTCTCGTGCACAAATCAGTCAGTGTCGAGGGGTACGGTGCCGTAGAGTTTACCAAAATGTGATTTACCGGTGCCGTTGTTACCAGTAGTTTGTTTAAAGTGTGATCACTGCAGACTTATAACTACTGGTAACGTTTCCGACAACTTGAGCAAATAGAAATCTTGAGTCATGCAAGTGAAAAACATGTTTGTCGACATTTCATCATAACAATCTGCCGAGCAGTTAAACTTGGTCATTAAGAAGACTACCTCCGGGGTTTTCAAAACGTCAAAGCAGTGCAAGATTTCCTTAATAAGGACGTTCACACTACACAAATTGCAATTTTACCACAGTGTATAATAATACTCTGGGAGAGGTAAACAGATTGCCTTCGAAAAGACCATGATGTCAAAAGCTGGCAATGTGATGCCAAAAACTGTCTCATTAAGGTGCTTTCAGTTCGGTGTGGCCCTTGAAAAAAAAAAACTGTAAATGAGCTGATGCCTTTCTCGTGTGGTGTATTTTAATTTCCTTTGAGTTTACGTGATGGCGTAAAAAGGACCGGTGTTTTCAAGGATCCTATCAATTAAAAACCATTGAAAAGATATTTTTTGACATGTTCAAAATTAGAAATTCATGTTTTTTACAACGCGCCAACATGGAACACGCGAAAATTCGCAACTTATCTGCCGAGAAACACGTTGCTTATTTTTGAATGACAATAATATCTTAAATTGGAACGGCCTCAAATATTCAGATTAATCAATTCATAAGGTATTTGGGGACTCGCTGGCAATCAAATATTTTTCGTGTTTTAAAGAAACAGCTGTTTTATTGCTGATCAACCCACTTGCTCAAAATATCCTTACAAGGAACCCAAAACAGATCAACATATGGCCAGGTGGAGAACGTACGTCAGTAGAGAAACGTTATAACCTGCTTTCTAAATTAAGCAACTAAACACGTTAGGCTCGGCAATACTGCTGCACTTATGAACTGACAAAAATACTACGTAATTCAACCCATGATTTTGTTAACAAAAAGATCTCAAGACTCTAGCTTAGCTCCCGACAAGTGTAGATTATAGGAATTCCATAACAAAGGAAAAGTCATTGGTGAAAAAAGCCACTTAGGCGCAAGCAGTGCTATCTGCTGGCAAGCCATCTGTTTTGGCGGGAATGTGATGCGTTCGGCCGCCTTACCGGACTTAAAAGCGCCAAAATTGTGCACGAAATAATCCGATATATCATACCTCTGGCGCCTTAAGCAATACTGGAAACACATGGACATGTGTTGAAAGCAGATGAAAACATCTGAAAAGAAAGCAGCACGTCTCCGGAGGCAGACATTCTGGTATCCACTGCCCGTGGGCATTGTTTGCCGGTTAATAACACTTGCTGTACATACATATAAAGACTGTTGGGTCTGATGATAGGCTTAGTTTATAAAGTACAACTGACTGCCTCGTTCGTCGTCTTTAAACGGTTTATTACAACATGGACACGAAGGACAAGAAAGAAAACAAAGGCCAGCCCTGTGAAACGGTCTCAAACTCAGTGCAAGAGTTAGCGAACAGCCAAGACCTGCAATCTCAAAATGCCAAGCAAGGTGGGTAAGCATTGGCAAGCTGAACCATGTGATGCCCATGCGAAGCAAAATCATTAAGATGTAAAGGTGGTTTGAGCTTAAGATAAGCGCGCCAAAAAATCTGCTTGGAATAAAAAGCCACAACAGCTCCACCTAAGTGCTCTAACATCGCCAAGAAACCAGTCAGTGTTTATTTAACGTTCACAATTGCTTCTGCTTCGCTAAACATGTCCCTAACTACACGAAAAGGAATAGAAACTGCTATTTTTAGACGGATGAGCTCAATTACAGAACAGCTTTTCCTAGTTCACAGGAAAGTGACAGGCCGACTTAAAAATTACACTTTGTACGAAAAAGCTGTATTTTCACACAGACCCTTTGTAAATACTGAAGATCACGAACTGAATGCCAGCCAGTCAAATTCGTTCATCTGGTTTGGGAGTTAAGATAAGATAAAGAGCAATCCAATTATCTTCGTCGAACAGTTACCTACAAGATAGCGAAAAGACTCTAATAGCGTTATAACAAGCGAAAGTTTCATTTTGTTGAATTGTATCGTTCGATTATCTTTATTGTTGCCCTTTCGGAGCAGAATCGCCCTTCATTATTTGCAACAAGCATCTAAGTCAGTTGCCCCAAAGGTTATACAACGAAGTCTTTGGCGGCATACCAATTCTCACTACCGCTCTACAGTCACTTGTATGATTGTGCTTCGGAGAAATTGGTACTTAATCAGGACTTTTTCTTGCTAATGTGAAGAGTAGCTTAAATTCACATGACTTGATCACTAGATATAACGAGTAAATTGAAACTCTTTAATCGCGGCTAAATGAGGAAGAATCGGTGAAAAGCGTTTTGGAATTGCTCCTTCTCCCGAAAGGTATAAAGATGTTTTGCGTGCGTCGAGAGTAATAACATTTTCGCCTGAAAAAGTATAAGCAACCAATGACTTCCGAAACAGGCAAACAAGTGTTATTCACTCATGCGCATAACAATAAGTAAATAACCGCACACACACACGCTAACAAAATGTTTACTGAAGTCTGTTTGAAAACCCAGTTTTTCGTTCGAGCGGTCCTGGTAAATCCCCGTTTCTGTAGCACGGAGTAATTAATGTATTTCTACTTGGGAACCTGGTTCGGTTGCAGGTTACCCGGCACGATTTTTTGTCAACAAGTTCAACGTCTGGCTGAAGAGATCTAGAGGACCTTTGTAATATAAAAACTAATGTAAATCTTTTAAATCAAACTGAAACGAAGCAAATGTTTCAAATAAACATGACAAGCTAAAAAATCCCAGCTAGGTGGAGGCAGACCAGTTAGCTATTAACAAACATTACCGGGAAGTTGGACTAGGTTTTAAGAGATTGGCGGATTTCAAATCCGGCGCACCAACCCGGCACTCGACCATGCTGAGTAACGAGTCTCAATCTTGCCCAAGAACATGCATGGCCTGGGCTCGAGCCCGAGTCAAAGATCCTTAGACCAACGAAAAACAATTAGGACACTGCAGCTTTCACGAGAAGTGGTCAATATCGCATCTCCCCGCCTTGCATTGTCAAATGAACAGGTGACCAGAATGAAGAAAACTCATTAACTAAGAAAGAATTGCCACTATATGCTTTCAAAAGGAATTTGAGCGCCTGGAAAACATCTCACGAAATCATCTCATCTTCCTCAAAATGGAAAACTGCAGTGGTTAAAACCTGGTCAGTAAAGAATGTCTCTCTGTTAACCCTTTTTTTATTTCGTTTACTTTTTTAACTCTTTTATTCTGGTGGTCCCTTGAAATCCACACGTAAAAAGACAAAAATTGTTGCTGGTAGCTTTTTCGCGCGCTAAATTACTTTGACATTAGAAAAATATTGACAGAATTCCTGCTATTAAATGTCTTTTCAAATCAAATTTATACTTCTCTTGCCGGAAAACATTAACACGCTGGGGGACACATAAGTTGTTGGAATGTCAGTGCAATTTAAGTCAAGATGATACTACTTTAATTCTCGCTAAAATGTTTTTATTGCGGATCAACATTTTAGGAAGAGTTAATTAGACTATTTACGTCTAGTCCTCAGCTAGTACTCTTGAATCCTTATATTTGCAATCCAGGGAAAAATGTAATGCATTTCCGGTACCAAAATAACCCAAGTTTAAAAACCATAAAAAAGACATATATACATATATTTTTACATATGTGAATTCAATGCCAGCAAAATCCATTAGTAATTTAAACTGCGCGAGAGAAAAAAAAAATCTTCACTTGAACTGACCTGTTTTGACTCCAAACTTAATGAGACTTAATTCGAGTGCCACACACAGTACATGCTCTAAAAAGCCACCGGGAGCTTTTTATTCTTCAAAACCTTTTGAGGGAGGGAAGAGGGGGGGGGGGGGAGGCCTAGTTCAAATCATAAATCAGTCTTCGCATTCAAAATAGATGTAGGAGTCTCTCAATTATGGTTTATTTCTGTTAAATAAGGCGTCTTCGTCAACAAAACGATGGTAAAAATAAAGTACTAGAATTGGTGGACGGATCACTGCAAAAATATGAAGTTACCTCATTTTTCCTCTTCATTAAGAGCACTATCTTGAGAAGAAAGAGGGGGAGGAGCTTTGTTGACACAGGAGGCTTATTAAAAAGTTTCAGTTCTTGAGGGTGGTGGATTTATTCAAAATAAAACCTGACTTTTACGGGGAAATTTGCCAAATAGGGTACTCGTTCGAGCCAACAATATTCAGCCGGGTTGCATCGACAAGTTGAAGATACTCTCTGATATGATAAAATTATAACCAAAACCGTCCAAGTAGACGAGGCAATAAGTTTTAAACCCTTATAGCACCAGAAGTCAAGGTACAAATTCTGCTTAGTTGCCTCGATATCTTTTTACATTATGAGTTGGGAGAATTCAGTAAGGTTCCGATGCATCCATTTTGCGAACAAGTCTCAGTTTATTTGCATTACCTGGATGACTAAAGTTGTACATAAATATTTAAAGGGCAAAAGGCTTTTGAACAATGGTAAGACCCAGAACAGCTGCAGCGTTTAATTCACTTAAAACACATTTCTTTGTCTGGTGAGACTGGTTAAAAAAAGACATAAGCAAGGTATTCAACTCGATTCATGTGTCTTTATTGTTGGTGTAATCCCCTTCGATTATTCTTTACCGAGCGTTTCAGTCTTGTCCGCCTAGAAAGCGTTTGCCTTATTCTTAGTGAGAGATAAAATAATTAAAAGAGCGAGGTTGTTCAGCTGATATTGTGAAAATTGTACAGTCCATGACAAAGACAAAACGGTCTACTTGTTCGGCGACTTCCTTGAATCATTTTTGAACAAAGCATAGCAGGTTTTCCATGGAAACTTTTAAAAGCTCTTCAGATACGTGACATTCGCTTAATTCATCTTATCTCCATTCGACTTACTTGCTGTCGCCAATAAATAACATATAACACTTGCAGGTTAAGAAATAAATCTATACTTTTTCAATTTCAGAAAGAAATATTTCGTTAACATTTTCCCAGGAAAAAAGCTACTACCTTTATTGTTTTTCTTCCATGTTATTTTTGTATAGCTTTTCAAACGTGAAAAAATAGGACAAAAAAGGCATTTGTGTCCTTTTTCACTTAAGGTCTCTTGTTATAAATAATGGAGTTTTGTTAATTAGTGCTTTTCAAACGTACCTGTTTAAATTACCAAGGGCAATGCGGAACTTTTCCTAATGGATAGTTAATTAAAACCGTCGAATATATTTTTTGTTCAAAACTTCATTAAGCTTTATCGCAACCGAGCAGTTTTATGGTAGTTTTATGTCGCAAGGCGCAATATATCTACACAATTCCGTTTATTTTACCTTCTGTTTTTGATGGCCGTGAAAATTTATTAGACACAGCACAAACTAACATCTTCGTCTTATCCAAGTCCATTATATATACGCTTTTCGCAGCCGTGTTGTGCTTTTGGCTAATTTGCATGCAAATAATGCCTTAAGAACGAATATCACGGACGGGTTGTTAATTAAAAGGGGTTTTAAGTGCCATGTGTAGGGTAGCCAGTCGAAATGTCATCAAACCAGTTTGTCATTGAAGTGTCTTAAAAACGCCTTTTAATGACCAATGAATAAGAATAAGCCAGCTTGAATCGTTGGCGCCATTTTGATATCGCCGATCTCTGTGCGGCTTTGTTTTTCAACGTGCGCTCCACTGCATTTGAAAGCGTTTCTCTCGTCGTTGTTACAAGTTTAGCAAAGTAACTAAAGTCGACTCCGAACGACATGGACGATCTACAAGACTTCGCAGAAGGTAAACTTTAAAATTACAATCGCTTGGGAAGAAAAAGCGAGATATTAGAACGAAACATCAGGGCCGAATTAGATAAGGTTAGAATTGCTATTATGTGGCAAGCCATGACTTAATATTAACACAATCTTAAAGCGCCATCTATACTTTTTCTTTCTTTTATTAACATCAATCGCTCGTTTGTAAAATTAGAAAAAAGAAACAAAACGCAAAATGTAGTTTTCTTAACAGATACTTTAAAGGCCCCATTAAATTTAGCTTATGATAACTTTTACAGCTGACATTAAAAGACTATTAGTATCAGCAAACGCAACGAAATGGGCACTTTACATAGCAGTCAGGCTCGAAATCGTGGCAATTTTCGTGAGCGTTTTCGAAGCATGCCAATTAATTTACTAGAGGAGTTTTTGTCCAGTTGCCAAATTGACTAAAAAATATTCCAGTCTTTGGAATTTTCCGCATCAAAAAATAACGCAATACGCTTTATCGACCATTAAGTACAGCACAAGAAAGGACGTACTCGAAAACCAATTAGTACGATCGAAGACTCTCGAACCCTCGTTGTTATTAGCAACCGGTTCAAATTCTAGGCCGATGTAGCAGGCACACGGTTCACTACAAAAGTAATTACTACTTTCGATATAAGATTATGCGGCAGCGATTGTGCTGAAAAGGTTTTTAATTTTTTCACGCCAAAACCGTAGTGCTATATCACCTCTAGTGCGTTTGCCAAGCCATTAACTCAAGATCCATTAGGGCGGTAGATTTCGAGTAAATTGGACAAGCACCCGCCTAAGGGGCACCACATTTATTTCATTTGACGTACGTAGACGCCATAATGGGGCTTTTAACACCAGAAAGTATGCACTTCAGAGAAAATTGCTCGCAAGATCCACAAGGGCACTTGGCGTCACTTTTGATGTCTATAATGTTGTATGTAACTCGTCGCCAAATTCTCTCATTGGTTCTTGCGGGAGAACAAAGAAAGTTAACAAAACAAGTTTCATTAATGCACTACTGATTGTTACAGCGACGGATATCGCGGCAGAGTGTTGTATATATATAGGAAAATGTACTCCTTATAGAGCCGGATAAAGGCCTTTTAGGAGACATATACTTAGAACAATGTTTGGCAGATCCATTGGAAGCCTAGACACACAAAACATGTACATGGAACTGTTTAAGTGGTGAAAGGTGGTGAAATAAGCCCGCGTTTATTTTTTAAGACGGCTTAGATCTTCTTATACCATAAAACACCATTCCTCGTTCGATTTGTTTTCTTGAGTTGAGTTTGTTGAGGCTCTCCATTAACTTTTCAAGGCTCTAATGGCTTTTCTTGGCGCGTATTTCATGCAGGTAATTTTTCACGTGTTCTCTAATTGCCTTTTCATTATTCCTTTCGGCTATTTGAAGGCTAAAATCCAGAGGATGTCAGCATGCGATTAAAATTTCTCTAATGGAAAAAGAAACAATGAGAGTCCATTATACCTAGCCACACCGCACTCACCCAAGTCAGAACATCTATTAGTCAATAATTACAGAAACTTCAAATTTCCACCAATCGCATGCGCTCGACGCACAATTAGTTTTCCCTGTTTGCTCTAGCAATAAAGATGGTATTTACACTTTCTAAAGACTTAATTATTTATGTAAATACTACTAGCGAAGCCTTGCACTTTGCGCAAACCAGCCAAGAGTCGCCGGATAGTTTTGCGAGGCCAAATTGTATTTAGATGACATTGAGCGAGTATTAGACCTACGCTGGAGGCGCTGTTAATGTGTCGTTCGTGTGCGCTTATTCTCAGAGGTCTAGGATTAGCATTGCTGATGATATTATAGGCACGTGCCATGGATTTTCATTGTTTATACAAGAATTCAATTAAAATTTCGACGCAGTTGGAAGTTCACGACACCCGTAGGGTTATTTACAAAGCTAAAAGCTATCGATTTTTGCTTCTCTTAGAGCCCAAATAACCTCTTATCAAAGACAGCTAAGGCGTAGATCCATTCTTCAAAGCTAGGAACAAAGTTGTAACAGATCGTTAACGTTAACGGAACCAGACAGAAAGTATTTGTGGGCGACTGTAGGCATTTTTATCTTAAAACTAAAGGTTATAGACAGGCTTGTAGCCGTAATTCGTGAAGTGGACAATTCCACTCACGGATGTGGAAAGGTATTAAACTTTAAGCCCAAAGGAATTCGAAGATTACGGAATTGGAGTACAAATCGTGCATGCCACTTAAACGAGCTCACACTTAGTTAATTTACAATGTTTTCGTTTTGACAGTGGTAAGGAAAGCGCTTGTTTACGTCCCAAATGGCAAGGCCTTCGTTTAAAATCAAGGTTTTAATTTAGAAAGTGTTAGTCCGGATAATCCTAGAGCTTAAAAGAGCGGGCTGGCTGATGGTAATTCATGTACATTGAACGTCAGTTACAGACCGAGTTCAAAAAACAAACACGAAGCGAGTGCAAAGATCGTTAGGTGGTGACGAGTATAGACTCAGTATAGACAGAATAAGACAAGACAAGTATTGTCCAGCCTTATGTAAACTACAGGTCGTCCGATAAATTACACAAATGGACCCGTGGGAAACTGCCACAGTTAATTATATCAAAAATGAAAGAAGGAAGGAAGGAATATGGACGATAAGTGATCAGGAACTCAGATGATAAGTCTTGGTTAAAATGGAAGTGGGAAAAATTGGCCGCCAAATGACGCACGCTACGTTAGAAGTAAAACGGAACACAACACACATTTGGTTAAACCATCAAGTTGAATTAAATAATAATAACAAAAAAGGGCTAACAACGTCTAGCTGTGTCTACCAACGCGGCCCAAAAATTTAATAACTCCAAAGAAGGAACCCTGATGCGTTCGGCTTTTTGTGAAAGATACATCTCCAGTCTCTCTCCCGCCGTGCGCATTTTATTGCCATAACCCATGACAAGCCAATTTGCCATTTATCTAATCTGCCACAAGAACATGTGGCAACTGCCTGGTGTGGTTCCGAGCTCGAAGAAATTGATCCTTGCGTCTACGAATGCCTTTATTTTGGGTGCAAAGCAGTAAACGTCTTCGCGCGACAAACTCAAGAGGGCCATTTTTGAGCCCCATTTGCGCGCATGCGTAGAACTCAGCTATTTAATTCACTGCTAAAACGCAATAATGGGTTCTTCAGAGCGAGCAAACATTTCAATTGCTTTTATAATTAGGCAACGCATCATATTAGTGGTAATGAATAGCACCATGATTCCTTCGGGCTATATTGGTTCACGTCCCCGCAATTCGCTGGAGTGCTGCGTATTACGCCGTGATTGGCTGAGCAGACGTTGTTTAATTTGCCTTTAGACAGATGTTCGGCGGGTTCTTCGTTGTCAGTTTGTTAATTGCATTCCGTTTACTTGCAATTGTATTCGTAACAAATGACCCTTTCAAGTGATTCGGGACTTAAATAAATTGCTTTCCTGGAGAAGAATGGAAAAATCTATTTGAGTATTCCTTTTGCGACATCCGATTTAGGCTGCTTTTTTCTTGCGCGAATTTCGTGTCTTTAATATCACAATCTTGTTTTTGACGGAATTTGTCAGCAGGGAGCGTCATAAACAAGGGAAAATTTCATTACTTTCTCGCCACGTTCCCAATAACAAGTGCTTCCCCACAAAAAAGCCACAAGGGCTATAATTGCGAGGCCTCACGTGACTTAATTAAACTTCGAAGACTAAACCGTATCGTGTTAGTAATTACTGCAAGCGATACACGGGGTGTAGAGATGACTTAACTACTGTCTTATTAAACTCAGCAACCAATCAGAAGCGGTGTTGCCGTGCTCGTAATGGCAACATCTCTTAGTTGATGACAACTAATTGTGTCTTGGTCATTTAGGGTTTGAAGCTGATTTGATGTCGAATTGATTAGGCTTAATTCCCTGTCATATGATGAATGTTTTGAATAACGTACACTGTTACCCGAGTTGTTTTAACAAACAACGACCCCTGGCTAATTCGGACTCAGTGTCACAAAGGCTAACAACCAAACCGCACGAGTAAGAAAAAGCCTGCTGAAATTTCCGCCGCCAACTAAAATGGACAACACGAACATAACCAACGGTGAGTTTAAACATTTTATGCTCGGTTGAATTGAAACGTGTTCCTTCGACCACGCGTAACCGGGCGTTCAGAAAGGGCGATTTTGCTTCCTTCTCGCGTTGTAAAGAACGCTGAGTTTCCAATAAAGCGAGCGCTAACTGCCGCGCCGCCGGTAATATTTTTACCCTTTTAGTTCGTTTTAATTTCTTACTCGTATTTTTCGTTTCAGGACGATGTCTTCAAGGGGGAATTCGTAGTTGCGGAGGATGCGGCGAAAAAATCTTAGATCGCTTTCTTCTGCTCGCTTTGGACCAGTACTGGCACGTTAATTGCCTGAAATGTTCTTGCTGCAATGTAAGATTGGGGGAAGTTGGGACGTCTTGCTACTCAAAAGGCGGAATGATCCTCTGCAAAACCGACTATGTTAAGTAAGCGAGCTTTCTTTTATTCGTTCGCGTCTCGCCTCGATTTGTTATGTTATTGCCTCAGTTAAAGTTTGTTTTGGGGGTATTTTTATTTTGTATGTGACAAGCTCATCAAGTAATGATCTATTTTGTTCCTTAAAATTTGTCGTGATGAAGTTGCGTATATTGACTAGTTTTAAGCCAGGCAATATATTTATACATTTTCTGTCTTCCGTAGCGATTGGCACCGATGTTTAGTCCTTTTATTTCGGCAGTCACGTTTCCTCGTGTTTTGAAATTCCTTCTTAAGTGGCCTTTATCTTCTATTATATTTTTTCTCTCTCCATTATTTCGCCTCAGTGTCACCAGTGGGATTTTGCATACATTTTACCCAATGTAATATTTCTTCCATTATGAAAGTGCAATTAATAACATAGATTATAAAGGCTACAGAGAATGCCCGGTATTAAGACTTCCAAATAACCTCAAAACTCATTAGCGTGCTAATATTTCACCTACGAAAGGCGATTTAGTGCGTTTGTTCCTTAATTCGCACTGCCGTGGCGAAATTGCGAAGGCCATCCGAAATTGGCACACAAAAGCCAGCCCATTTCACTTGACGTGTATTTTTCATTTTAATAAACAAGATTTTTAATATGCCATGCAAGGCAAGTTAACATGTCTACTGTATTAAAGGCGACAAATTGAATGGGCCCGTGAAGAACAATTTATCGCTATTCCAAATATTGGCTTTATACGCTTTTATCTCTAATTACTTAGAACATATTAAATCCTACGTTATCAGATCCGCGCTGCGATCTCATTTGGCATTTGCTCTTATTGCTTTTCAGGTTGTATGGCTCTAGTGGAGCATGCGCTGTGTGCGCTAAGCTAATTCCCGCCACAGAGTTCGTAATGAAAGTTTTGGGAAAAGTTTATCATCTCGACTGCTTCAATTGCACGACATGTCACAATCAACTTGTCGCTGGTGACCGGTTTCACGTCGTCAACGGAAGGCTGTTCTGTGAGAATGACGACCCAAGACTACTAAAACAACAACTTCACGCTCCAAAACAAACGGTGAGGCGAGCCTCTTTCATGCCCCAAACCGTCTGTCAAAATATGACTTCAATAAATTTCATTCCACGGATAACACTTATTTGGTTTTAATATCTGTGACCTTTTTGCTTAAGCTAATATTAAGTCATCAATTTTTGACATTTCATTTGGCTATTTTCGTCAAAAGGAAACACATTTTAATTTCACTACTGTATTGTCGTATTGCTTTTTAGCGCGTTGATCATGCAAGAGTACACGGATATACCGGCAATATAAACATTACGTAGCGCGCACTTGTGTTTTGAGTTTTATTTTCTCCTCGGTTAAAAGTTGAATTCTCCGACTGGGAAAAGGATATTGTTTCGGCGTAAAAATTTACTCATCGCATCGGCCTCGTAAATTTGCATCCGTAAAAACAGTGTGCTAGATTAGGATCTCTGTTTCGCCCTGAGGCTGAGAGATAAGACAAAGAGGGACACTTTTTAATACGAATTAATTAAGACTTTAAATTGGTTCTGCTGCCTTGTCGATAAGATATGGCAGAATATTCAACAAAAAGCGTTGATTAATACAACTGTTAAAACATCGCGAACAATGGCCGGAATTGCGAGAAGAAACTTCATCAATCCTTTTTCGCATCTAAATGGGCTTAAGTAATTCTATGCCCCTGCACTCAAAAAACCTTCCTCGCACTTTGCGTCCACAGGAAATAATTAATGGACATTTTAAGATGTGTTTCCCAGGCGCTGCTTTTAGCCGAAATTGGACCCCAAATTCGTTTCATAAATAATTTCCAGAAAAATGATCGTTTTTCACAGCTCGCTCAACTGTCAGCAGTATTTGACATTTCAATGTTAAAAGCTTTGTTCTATGCCTGGTGTGTGACGGGTAAAATAATAAAAAAGAAAGAAAATTTCCATGCTCAAACTGAAAAAAGGAATCCCAATTCATTATATTTTACCTATATAGCTTCACTTTAGCTTGATTAGATGCCGACAAAAGCGGCTTACAAAGTGGTGAATAAAGTGTTTTTCTTCCTAATTGCAAAAAGCAAAATTAATGATTCGAAACGGAACCAAACAGAAAATAAGTTGAAGCTGATTAGAAAACCAAAATACACTATCGTGTAATTGAGTGAAGTAAAAGCGAAAGAAGTAAATTATCCGACCTTGTAAAACACCGCCTCGTTAGGTGAAGTTTTCCCCTTTTGCCCGGCCTTATCTGCTATTAGAAAATGAAGAAACCGCAAAGCTCAAATTGGGTTTCTTATTTATGAAAAAGTTCGTGTTTTTACGATAACACACCTTTTGGCTTCAACACAAAATTAAATTAAAATTCTCTTTGTGAAATGAGCAAAGTATAATTATTTCCTGTTTATTACGCGGACGTCTTTGTAATGAATGTTTTAATTTAAAAATTTGTTGAATTAGACGAATTTTGGTTTTGCGGTTCTCCACCTTCGGGAAAAAAATATTTTATAAAATTGATTTTTTGGACTGTAGTCTATATTTTGTTCTTGCTCTACATCATAATATCCATTTAAAATAGCATCTTACGGCTTATTAAAATTCGAACTTTTCTTTAATTTCGCCGATCTACACAATATCGTGTGAGGTATCAAAATTTATACAGAACGATTTTACAAACTTGCGTTTTCTCTATTCTGTGAGAAAAAATACGTAAACAAAAAGAAAATAAATAATACACTGCACTACAGGTAGAGGACCAAAAACCTTGACAGGTTGTCGACGCTATTTTACGCTAAATAGAAATTGTCTTTCAGCAACGATCTATTAAGTTTGACGAAAACTGAAATCTAAAACTTGGACAAAACGAATTCTTCTAGACTTTTCTATGGGCTATTTTAGACTTTTATTTTTTTTAATCCCAACACTTGACTTCACCAAGTTTAAAGCTACTGTTGATTGATGTTGTTATTCCTAACAGATTTTATTTTTATTTTTTTCCTAGGTATGTTAATGGAGGCCAAACCATTCGCAAGTGATTAGCTTCGAAAAATGACAAAATTAGAAGGCTCTGTTCTAGGCCCGGAAGTGGGAAAAGACCTTCTTTTGAAATCCTGACTCGTTAAAACTTTGGAGTCTGATATTGAAAGTTATACAAGGGACAGACTGAGGAACATTTGAAAATGCCAATTTAAAAATCCTCCCACGACGTCTAATTAGTATAGTAAAATGTAGCTTTCGTTGAAATCAAAGTAGCAACAACATTGCTAAACGAAACCATTATGTTGTCCGTGTGGACTTGGAATATGTTGTCGCGGTTGAAAACTGACCTAACATATATTAAATTTTGGACGAATGAAAATTCATTTGAAAATGTTTAGTTTAGCACGAAATCAGTCTTACAAGTGTAAACTAAAAGTAGATTTGCGATCGAAAGCATTAATTGTAGACAGAAGAAGCCACGAGTGAGGACACATCATGGAAAAATGACAAATTTAAAATCCTTCTCAAGAAGTTATATTTCCAAAAAATAAAGAATCATTGACAGATTTTCTGATTTCTAATTTAAACAAATTTAGTATTGTACGTAGAATGTATTACTAAAACTTCAACAAAAAAGTAATAAACATCGCGAAAATGCTTGGCTACAAACAAGTGTAGATAAATGGTAAAATATGTAAAGTTCTTTGAATAAAAGTGTAATTCTATACCCAAATTCACTTTCTTTTATTGTAATAATGGACAAAGAAGCTATGTTTTTGGGATTAATAATAAAAAACAATCCATCTTCGTTTGCCAAATCGAACGTGAAATTATGCTTCCTCGATTTAATCCAATACGAAAAGTCAAATTAAAAGTGGACAAAGTGTCGACATCCAATGGTGAAAAACAAATAAAATCAACTCAATGCAGCACGCAGAATTCATTTTTGATGGATGTAACCGCTTGAAAGTTTAATTAATTTTGCCCAGGGACAAATGGAACACAAAAAGGACTGTTGGTCATGTTTTGTGTGGTCATTAAGGCCGCGCTAATTAACTTTTGTAGTCGTGTTGACATAATGTAAAGCAGCATGCATTCTAGCTAATAATGTGTAATATCCCTCCCTGGTTGTGTCAATAAATATTCGTATCAACACCCCAAAGCGTAATTAGATTTCACCACACACTCTGTGGTTTTAGTACGCTTTTAATGAAACGGAGAGAAAGCCATGAAAGGAAATTAGCCAAAACAAAACGTCAAGGAAAGATTTATGGTCGACCAGAATAAATACAACTCCAATAAGAATACTAGAACATGCCGGAGGATATATCCGATCGATACTTTTCATAACTTTGATATGTAACAGCAGGACTTCAAGGGATAAATAGCCAATAAAGAATTTCCTAAACTCGCCAAAAGAGAACAATGGAGCGTCTTAAAGATATTATATATCGTAAGAAGTTTCCTAGCAGCTGGGCCCACACAGGCAAACCTTTTCTCAGCTCTAATCTTTCATAACCTTTCGACTGAACCCTGCCAACAATAGATTCATTAGAACCACTATGAATGCACAATAAATACACTTAACCAAAGTATGAAAAGCTGACAGATTCCATTCACACTTGATGCTAAAAAGAGTCGACAGTTTTCTATTTTCTTGTTACAAGCTCCTGAGACTAATCTACCAGAAAAACACACACACCCTGGTAAATGCACTCACCCACTTTAATTTGCCATGGAAACTAACCCTTTAAGTAACCTGGAAAGTAAAAGCCTCTTGGCCTTCCATTATCGCTGTGCTGAAGTATATTGACTTGGGTTTTTCAAGTTCCAGTTTTCTTTACAGGCTTAAAATGGAGAAAAGAGCAACTTTTAAACCATTCTCTCTGTCAATTTCTTTGAGCTGGGGAAATGGCAGGTATATACTTCTTTCAAGCATATTTTTTTGGCGAGAAACTTAACTCTTAAATAAGAAACACAAATCACCTGAGCTCTCTTATATAAAGTGGATTCCCGGGTTGACAGGGTTTTTGCACGCGCCATTCCAATTTTTTTCACAATTCAACATGGAGCCCCCAAAATTGGCCCGTTATGTAGTTCCGTGTTCGTCGTATATATAATAACGTTTTTTAACTTTATTACTTGACAGAAGAAACACCAGTTCTAAAAGATTTGCTATGTAATTTGTTATGTATATCGGACAATACCGTAATATAATTGTTATTTACCCCAGAACAGGTCACAATACCCAGAACAGGGTGGTTAAAATGGCCTTCACATGTACATGCAGAAACGAACAATGACGATAATATGGCTAAACCCTGCCCTTTACGTCTGTGTACGTGAGACAACTCATGCAGCAGCGTTCCTGTTCTCTATATTTCCAGTGCCGTGTTTCAATCACCCCGACCCAGCGTTTTGAATTTCCAACTAATTCGGATGTTATCTAAACGGATTTCTATAAGCTATGTGCCCCTGCGGTCACGCGCTGCGATGGCGTATGGTGCTTAAAGGTTGGATTGCCTGGTGGATTGACGAATTTGTAAATGAGGGACTTAGATGCAAGTTAAGTCAACCCCCAAATCTGCGAATTGCCCCTAGCAAACAAAATAAAAAGATACTGTGAAAGTGTCTCAAGGGATCATTACAAGAAATTTAAAGTACTTCCTATGTTTTGGTAGGGGGTCAGTTTTTATTACATTTTTTAAGAAAAATAGCCAATTTCAAGTTATAAATTACTCCGAGCCTGTCAGGTACGAATAAAAATTGAATGAGTGCAAAACCACAAGCTTGAGTATTTTACTCCTGCATGTTTAAAATATTTCCTTAAAAGGAACCTTGCCGTTATGGAAGCTGCAACAGTTTCATTGCTGTTCAGATGCGAACTGCTGACAGACACTCACATCAATTGCGAATAGTTTAGGGGGGGGGGGAACACACCTGCAATATATGACATTTATGTATAAACTACGATCGTGAAATATCATTATAAAGAATATATTCCATCTCAAAATGACCATTTATCAGATCTTTGTTACATAGCAAAGAAGGCTCCCAAACATCACAAACTGAGGTTTACACACAAATTGACCAGATTTTTTGCAATCATTTATAAAATTTTGAACGTCCGTGCTCTTAAACTCTTTCTTAGTATTTCTTGTAACAACTGTGGCACCCCATTTCATGTGAATTCGCAAAATTCAAGCTATGCCAACCAACTTTTGACTCTGTACATGGAATATAACCTTTCATCTGAAAGTTACCGAGCAATACTTAATGTGGAATTCGTTTTAAGATCATTAGCCGAATGGCCGAAAATAGCATGACCCTTCTCCAGCAAGGTCGCCCGCAAAATGAACCTTTAGCTACAAATGATACATTCTTGAATTGTTGTTTATTTTGCAGTTCTTTTAGTTGACATGCAAGACAAGATGGATTGTTCTAAAGTCTGAGCGTAAATTAGTCCTGAGTAGAGAGGAAATTACCCGTACGCTTTCTTTCACCGTTTTATAGTGAACTTGTAAAGAAGCTGTGAAGTAAATTACTCTGAGAGCAACCTCGTATTTTTATATTATGGGCATTTTAATGTAGTGATTTAACAACAACAACAACAACAACAAGATAATGGACCCACGACCGGTTTTGGGATAATATTAATTTGTTTTTCCGGTGAGACCCAAACAGAACAGTTAAAAAAGGTGAAAATCTAAGATTAAACTCACGCAGAATAACTACCAAACCCTTAAGTTATAAATTGCAACATTCTGTTTTTCTTTCAGGCAAAATGTCATAAATGACTGCAAGCATCTTTGCTTAATTCAGTAATCAAATGATTTTTCAAAAATGGCCACGTTCGTACGGCCATGAAATTACTCTTGCATTCTAATTTCCTTTTTTTGCTTTTTAATCAGAATCCGGCCGCAAGTCCCATAAGACAGATTTCCGTCTTTGTATAGTTGCCATCTTGTCTCACCAACACGATCTTTATCATGGCATGCAGATGCACATAACATCGGCCACATGACTCCAAATGGGAGCGAAAAAAGAGTCTTTCAGTGATAGAATATGAAAGAATGAATTATTCACAGTAGGACAAATTCATATGGAAGTGATGAATATTAGCAATTACGTTTTTCCATGGAAATCTTATAATGCCTTATCCACGTGGGGATCGAAAAAAACGAGACACGTACATGTATGGTTTAAAGTATTATTTTCATTTGTGTAGTCTTTGCTCGAAAATCCCTCCTGCGACACCAGTTGAATTAGAGATAATCTTGACAAGAACTCTCTCTTTCTTGGAATTCACATGCCTGGCATGATAAACAACAACACATGTAACATCTTCGTTAATGGACTTAAAAACATTTAATCTACTTGGGTAACTAAATCTCTAAGAAAGGTGTCCCAAAAGAGAGTGTGTGGTCATTAGCGCACGACATATGGATACAACAGGTACATACATCTGAGAAGAAAAAGAAAGGTAAAACAACCCTAAAATAAAAACAAACAGCATTAGAGAAAGTCCTAATCAAATGAACGAAAGTATCAATGGCATCCCTTATGGGGCCTGCAGGGCTTCAAACCTGCAACTGGCACAATTCTATCGAGCGAGATAGTCATGTTTCACTCTGTTGCACAATAATCCTTGAGGGGTTTAAGGAAATCTATCGCAGCTCGTTGGTTTAGATTGAATAATCTTGAAGATTTATGACTTACGCCCTTGGTAAACGATGGACGATTTGCGGTATCCAACATAGTATTGGATTAACCAGCTAAATGAAAAAACAATGTTGGATGAAAACGTTTGAATTAGTCAAAACTTGAATTTCATCCCATGAAATGTTTGATTATTTAGCTGGTCAACCCAACATGATATTTTGATCGTCTGGTCGGAACTTTCCTTTAACCTTTTGTTTATTCTTACAATTGTACAATTTTTAGCAAAAAAAGCGTAAAACAATGTAAACGAAATGGTCAAAACAATTTAAGAGTTCTCAAAATTCACATCAGCTTGTTGCTAAACAATATATACACACCAAAAGGCCAAGAAAGGCTTTCTTGGCCGATTCTTTGTCTAAAGGTTCAGTTGCTAAATGAAAGTCCAAATATTACTCAAGACTAAAATGAAGACATAATACTGCGTTACTGAGGGGTCAAAATCACATAGGAAAGAAATAGTATATGCACTTACAGAAGACTTAATATTCAGAAAAGAATCGGATTCAAAATGAATGACTTGTACTTTTTAATAGTTTCACTCCTAAACAAAAAGACTGCGTTCAACTCAATTCCATTATGACACCAATATCTTTGTCAACGAAGACGGTCAACAAAGCCACGACAGAAACAATAACATGTCAAAAATACAGGGTGGCTGTTGTTAGTACAGTTGGTTAAGATGTCAGATCAAATCTAACAAAACGCGCCGCCATGTTTTGACAAATGCTGAACGGAGATAAAACAACGATTCTCTTGGCGACAAACGGCCAGTCCAGGTGTGTTGACAATGTACCAGCACTTCGCAAATATGCTCAAAATAAGTTATCTGCATGTGAAAGTTTATTTCACGTGGATCACAGAGGCGTACAGTATTTAACAAAAAGACGAAAAGACTTGTGCTAGTTTAGACAGTATTAGCGTGGCAATAAAAATCGTTTCTGATTTTGTTGCTACAACCATAGACTTCTGATGTTCATTTGAAATTCTTAAGCATGTTTAGTATTTTATATCGTTGTTGTAAACGACCTAAAATTACTCAAACGCAAAATCTGTTTCAGATATAACCCTGAACAAGGTTTGAAAAGCAAATTCTATCCGATAATGCCGCCTCCCCTTCCACCTCCCTGAAAATAAACCGTCTTCCCCCAATTAACAAGGCCGTTAGTACAGATCAGAAATAAGTCCAGGGTTTACTATTTTCAGAGATTTACGGTATACTTTGAAGGTAACTGATGTTCTGAAATCAACTATTGAACGATTGAAAAAATATTAACTAACAAAAAGTGCATTCTACCTTTCCGAGCAGAAAGTATTTTTGATAGCTGTTTGCTAACAAGAAGTTCTTGTGCAGTTTTATTTTCTACTAATAAGAGCTCGCTTATTAAGATGTCCTCGATAACAAGAGCTTAACTCTACCTCGAAAAGCCCTACTTCCGTTCCAAAAACTCTGATCACATTTGTTTGAACTACACTAAATGTAAGAAAAGCAAAGTAAAATGTAAAGGCGAGAAGAAATAAAAAAGTATATCGTTTTTATTCAAAAAAACTATGTCGCCTAAAACAATGCGAAAGACATGAAAAATCCCGATATTTTGTAATAATCGTCGAAGTTAAATATTGACATGAACAGCAAAGAACAAGGTGTTTGAAAAAACCTCTGAAAGGAACATCTGAGATTTAGTTCAAATACAAAAACCTTATATTGGTTCAAGTGTTTCTAAAGTTTATACAAGAAGGATGACTTTGTCTGTCTTAAAATAATTCTATAGACAAAGCCTCACAGC
This sequence comes from Oculina patagonica, assembly GCF_052425735.1. Classification (NCBI taxonomy): domain Eukaryota; kingdom Metazoa; phylum Cnidaria; class Anthozoa; order Scleractinia; family Oculinidae; genus Oculina; species Oculina patagonica. Next base: position 43,998,548 of record NC_135758.1, on the reverse strand, counting down.
CCATTGCAAGCTGTTAGTATACTTACAATTCAAACATGCCAGTTATTTGTACATTGTTTCAAGAATTCTGAATTCCCCACAGTCCGAATAAGAGATTTGTCTAGAAAGTGTTTCTGAGGTATTCCACTGAAAATTATTGCAATGCCCTTTAGAAGTCTTTAAAAAATGTGACACACAAACTAAACAATCAACGGAATTGTATTTAAAGAAAACTCGGTTTTACAATGCGACGCACCTTACCATGGCCACCCAACAAACTTTTTTACAAGTGTGCTCTCGTAATATTATTATTTGTTGGACGAACACGACTCCTTGCAAAGTTGAATACAATCAAATAGATTCTTGTTGCATCGTATTTATCAACAAAACGCAGTGAAAACGTAAAATATTACTAGATGGCACTTGCAAAAGTTTGTTAGGTGGTCACGGTAAGTCGCGTCGCACTGCCCCAATCTAAAGATATAAACATCTGGACTTCTGAATTTTACAAAGGTTGAACCAAAGGTTCTAACGAAACTGTTTATTTTTGCGTTATTTTTACTTCAAACAAGAAAACGAAAATAAGAGGTAGGAGAAAATAGCATAGTTATGTCTTATTTTGAAATTACAACTATTTCGCAGAAGCGCAACTAAAACTTTGGTGAATTTTACTAATCTCGTCCATGTTTACCACTCCCCCTCCACGACTACAAAATATCTGCGTAAACATCGAGAAAGGTATGAGTGGCCATAACTTCCCTTAAATTTAGCAATTCTAAATGCCTGTAAATAATCCCATCATTTATAATTAATCTCTTTCGTTTATCATTTTAGTGCTTTTAAGGAAAAACAAAACCCCCGCGAGCAATAACAACATCCAAAAATGTTCCTCTGTTTTAAGCAAATTGTCCTCAATTTTTAGGGTCCATTTACTTTTATATATGGTTCGTTTTTATAAAAATGACACCCTGACTTTCATAAATGGTGAGTTTCATCTTTTTTTTAATGGTGCCTTGATTTTTGTAAATGGTGCCCAATAGCCTTAACAGATCTCAAGTGTAACTGAATATGAGAAATAGTTTGTTTTCGTCGACGTCAAGAGACAAGAATTTGTTGAATTGATACAGCTTGATGAACTTTAAGGCATACACTTGTTATTAGACAAAAAAAGTTTTTTTGATATGCTGGAGAACTTGCATAACTCGCCCCAGTGCTCTATTCTCCGCCCCAGTTTCTCCCTACAATGGACTGGGTCCTAAAAGCACAGAATTTAAAACACTGGCCAGAGTTTCCTTATGCTCAGACAGGGAGCTCTAGAACTGAGAGACTTGCTCAGCCGCTCTGTAAACAAGGCTTCCATCCATACAGAAAACAAAAATTATCTGACTTTTCACCGATCAATAGAAACTCTGGTTAAATAAAAAGTAGCCAACGCACGCTTTAATACGCTTTTAAGTTGCTTTGCATAAAAATTCTTCATTGACTATAAAAGACTGTCGGTTATCAGTGTTATAAAACAAACTTCCGTTGAATTCCCACTTTTTCCTGACCTGCGAGAACCGCCATTAAGCTAACTGGCACAGTATATCGATTAAAAGCTTTGTGTGACGTCAGATGTGATCTGCCTGAAATATGTGCAGGTGACGATTGATTACTGTAACTTGAAAGGGCAGAATAAAATTACCCCCCCCCCCCCAAAAATAAAAAAAAAAAAGAAAAAAGAAAATTCCATTTTCGACAACATCAGATTCATAATTATTCTTTTATTAAGCTAACCTGCTCCACTCATAATTTCACAGCAAGACAAAATATTCGAAACAACCAGAAATAATAATAGAGCTTATATTACATATTCTTTTACTAAATTTTTTATACTCCTTATAAATTTGAACTCATTATAAATCTGCCAAATCTATTCCAATAACTGTTATATTGGTACACCAGTTTTAGGAATCTACTCTCAATTTATAAAAATGCCTACAAAAATATGAATTCCCTTTTACATCTATGCACTCAATTAAAGATAAAGTTTCAAAAATGTATGAACGTCTCTTTGAAAACAGTACATTGCAAAGTTTTTTTCTTTAAGCTAAGCATAAAAATTGCAAAAACACTCTTTAACGTAGAACAAGCCATACCATACTGATTATTTTAACTGGAAACCCGAAGTCCAGGGCTGCGGAGTCCACGTTTGGTGGTATAGGTCCTATCACTCACGTGAACTACTAACCATTAACTTGAATTATTTTTATAAAAAGCTAATTACCAGAGGGTATGTATTATAAAAGATTAAGAGTAAGCCATAACTACACTGCATTTTATTCTGAATTCATCTATATAGTATATATTAAATTAATATATTGGTCGACTTCAACGTAAGGTTAAGCAAAGAGTAATATAGTACAGTGCAAGTTATCGTACCAACGGTAAGTCATCGTTTTTAGAATAGTCGAGGTAATTGTATTATAAGCAGAGTATTGTGTTGAAAGTAGTGTAGTATTGTAGTGTAAAAGTCGTATTGTAGGTCGTGTTTTTTGGTGTCATCATCATCATCATCATCATCATTTTAAAAGTGGATAAAAAATAACATGCAAGTTACTCTTAAGTCAAACATTGCGAGACGTTGTTGTTGCTTTGACTTCCTAACAAGCTACTGTAAGATAATAGTGCTTCACCGTTACATTAAAATTGACTTCCGCTAAACCTGAATCTACACCTGCAAATTGGTAGCCCTTACACTAACAAGTTTAGGGCCATTGTTTAAGAATGCGAAGCAGTACATGTAGTACTAATCAAAGGCTCTGACCCTTAACCTTGCATGTACTCATTAGTGCATCGACACGTTACCTCGGTACAATAAGTACAGTTAACTGAAACTTAACAAAACTTTTACATTGCTAGAATGCCATATATCAGCTGTAATCATCTATCTGTCTAGGTCAAACTTGATTTTACTGAATGGAACAAACAGATTTCTTTTTACGCAAATCTGGCCGGCTTCTGCTTCGGGAGAGCTCTTTCATTGATGTTGCCTACAACATAAAAATAGTTCACGGCTCAGTTGCTAGGGTATCGCACCGATCATGGCGAAAATCGCGTTAAAGCGCTAAAACTTGTTCAGCCTTCTTGGCAATTAAACTAGCGATAACAAATTTACACTTTTTTGTTTCTTTCTTTTTTTATCTTTCATCTTTCCTTTATTTTTCTCACTTTGTATTAATGAAGCTCAACTTACAGACCATTCGCATCAAAGGTTTAATGTGTTCAAAAGCTCTAAAAGTTATAATAGAAGATAAAAGGCTCAATTTTGCAACATATCCACTAGGTGGCTTTTTATGTCAGTGTTAAGTACCTACATCAAGCAAGTTTGGTGGGGTTTGGTTCGGTTTGGTTTAGATAGACATGGTTTTAAATTAATAATAAATAATAAGGTATTTTTCGTTTGCATCACGACGTAGTCACTTGTGATAAGATTGTTTTGTTCACAATCGTTGTTTAATGAGTTTAACTGACTTATAAAAATCACAAGTTGGTACTTTAACCAAGGGATACGTAAATCACGTTTTCTAGTTTGCTGTCACGGATTCTTTTGTAATAAACTTGGTCTTTCTACTTTAAAACATAATAAGTAGGCGTGAACTTTCTATTTCTCTTAGCAAAAATTGCAGGAGATATAACTGGACCAAAATGACAGATGAGAACGATGCTAGGAGATATAACAAAAGCAAAATAAAACAATGAAACACACTCACTTTAGAAAGGTTTGGTAAAGACGCTGCCGAGCTTATCTGACGTAACTTCTGTTTCCTTATTTGACCCTCCATTTCTTTACGGGTTTTCTGCAACACGAGATTACATGTCATTGAAGGAAAACGTGCATCGTAGGGCACTCCTTTCTTGTTCAGGAACATGAAGCCAAAGAGATTATGGAGTATAAAAAGAGTTCTCACACGGTTTCGTTTGAAATATTGCCGTCTTCGAGAATCGACTGAGCCCGCCATATTTGACAGGCGCTGCTAACCAACATGAAATCTACAAGTACTTATGGTGCTATGCTGACGTGAAAACGTTTGGGGTACATTGTAACAGCGCGGGCTCGTGGTTTCTTTTACTGATGGAACTTATTAGTTACACAGCTCAAGCAGTTCTAACAGGTATATGCGGTGCACCAGAGAATACCATACCACAGTCCTCGTCAATCGGCATTGAGCTTTACACACAACAAAGAGCTTTGGATTGTATCGTTATAAAAATCCCCATTTGTAGCACCTCGGAGACCCAGGGGCAGTTAGTGGGGCGAATGTAGCAACCAGCAGCAGAAAGAACAACACAACATAAGGTCTACCAAAGCAAGCCATTCCACATTCAATAAACAAAGGTTTAATAGTAATTTTTTTTAATTTTTCTTTTTTTTAAAAACGCGGTTTTTTTTTTAAATATAAAAAAAAAAAACCTTCAAAAAAACCCGCCGCCCGACATTCAAAAAACCGGGCTCGTAGTCTAATTTATAAACTTTATTGCTTAAAACCATAATAGATAGCGACGAATTTCAACTTAAGAATATTTATTTCCATTTCACTAAATCTGATTTGTTGACTGCCTTATTTGTTGTTCCTTCACCCCTCAACACTAAATGTGCCGCAAATGTTTCACCCCTTGTCATTACTACAAATCCATTGTTACACCAAATTTAACGTTGACACAGTAGAAAACAGTGCTACATAGGTATCTCAAGGTGTTTGCCACACTCTGCTAAAGGTAAGTCATAGCTAGAGCAATTTCAACCAAAACCCAATCCGCACTCGAAAACACACCATAACATAAAAACTTACTTTATCGCCATGGGACATCAAGAGAGTCACAATATCGTCATGGCGGTACCAGAAGGCCAGTTCAATTGCAGACTCACCATTCTAGACAAGACACGGGGGAAAGAACATCAAAACAAAAACGTCACAATTTTTCAACTTTATTTATTTTACAAAAAAAAATGTTAAAGTGTTATGTAATTTTAGGGGTACTAAAAGGGTTCAAGCAAAAATCTGAAGGGGAAGACAATAGCCTTTTACTGTCTTTGGTTTCTTCAGTTACACAGTCTACAAAACCCCTCCAGTAAACACAAGTTACCCTTGTATACTATGCGAATTGCTACTGTCCTTTGTTTTTCTACCACATGCATGTACGAAGGCCACATGGCCCCTCGTCCAGAGGATACAAGAAACCCGTGTTTTTTGTTGCTTATAAATCATTGCCTTTTACATGTACCTTCGTTAAAAGTGAAACATTCGCACCAAACAGCAACAGGACTTCTACAATTCTTCTCTTTCCTCTCATAGCTGCGTAATGAAGTGGAGTCCTGTGCTCCTGCGGGTAATAAGACAAGTTCTATTCAAACTCAAGCAGCTAATTGTCTACAGTTGCCTACCTTGTAGGCAACTACAACTTTTGTCTCTACCAACTATTTGAGGTAATGCAGCTTGGCTAAAAGGGAATCTCGTCTTACCTCCACCTCATTATGAAAGCCACCATTTTTCTGGCCTACACTTAGTTACGTACATTGTACTTACAGTGTATCTTAGAACCTCTTTACTCCAACCACCTAAACATATCTATACCATGTCTTGTTCTTTTACCGAATGCCTATTTTGAGACAACGCTCAGATAGCTGCCTAATGAAGATACAGTACACTGTACTCAAAGCCTCGACTAAGACCATGACTGTATTGACGATTGTAATGTTGATCCATTTCTGCACATCCGAGAAATATCGCAACTTCATTTCACTTTAGGCATAGACTGTTCACAGCCTTTTATTTTCCCGAATTTTTCTTCAATCGTAAAACGCATTAAAAGAATCGTGGGGGAACTGGATACCAGTGCAAAACGGGAGGCGGTTGGGGAAGTGAGGAAAACGGCCTAACGTGCTTCGCACTAGCGCACGCTATTTCTGCCGAGTTCTTTCGCATGGAAAAAAAAAGAAAGGCTGTTATTAACAGTCTACTTTTGGAGAAACCCAAGACTTGCAGAAAATAAAATGCATTCCTGTGATCACTGGATCTTGCATGCAGGTGACAGCGTATAAATTTACTGAAAGTCACAAACCTCGTCAGCCAAATTAACGTTTGCTCCACCAGGAATGAGACGATGAACAATGGCATGCTGGCCACTCACTGCCGCCTCGTGAAGAGCTGACTTGCCAAACTACAAATTGAACAACAAATCAGTACATTTAGACGCTTATTGGTTTTTTTTTTCAATACCAGCCTCTGAGCCCAGCTGTTCAACATAATGTAAAAGTACATGCAATCTGAGATTAGGATTATATTCAGTTTTGTTACTTTTCGATGATAATTATATGGCCTCAAAACGGAATCAGTGTCAGCTAAACGTATTTCCTTACTTTTGCCATCCTCCCTTTTTTCCTTGACTGACAACTGAGTGTACATGCCGATGTTTTTTTTCTCAATACCTTTCCATCTCTTGGGGGCGTGAGCAATTCCAAAATGCCCAAGATTGTCAAATGATTAAATCGAAAGGCCCAATACTTCTAAAACATTTTCACTCTGAACCCAGCCCCACGTGTCTCTCATGAGTTATGTTGTATTTACATGATTCTTAAAAGTGGTTCATGTTAGGTATTTTAACAATAATTATGACTTCAGATTTGTATACCGGGCATAAGAAGTTAGTCTGTCTGTGCATGTCTGGGAACAAGGTTTTAGTTCAGCAGGAATCAGACTCACAGAGACTCGTGCATAACTTAAGATAGTTGTAATCAGAGATTATGTTTATTACCCCATCCTGAAGATTAGGATCTGCCTCAGCACTTATCAAGGCTTCAACAATGCCAAGATGACCCTCCCAGCTGGCAACCATCATAGCAGATTGACCAAACTGCAAATAAATAATTGGAGATAACGTTATTTTGCTAATATTAATAGAGAGCTTAAGCACGGACTATTTTTAACCAAGGACGGCAACCGGAAGGCGAATCTTTTAGTTTTAGGCGAACTTTTACCTTGAAAAAATTGTTTGAAAGCCTTCTTTTTTGCAATTACAAATTGAATTTATGAAAAAAAAGTCGCTAATACACAATGTACGTGCCAAAGACGCGCACATTCCACTTCCGGTTGCCGTTTGTGCTCAAAAACGTCTGTTGAAATCATTGACCCCCCCTGTAATGATACAAGTTGAAAGGGAGTACCATTTCATTCTGTTTACATTCCAAGATGTAAACAGAAGGCATAATTTCATACCGGTATACATGTATTTACCCCGTAAGTAGGAGTTTCTATTCATTTTAGAACCTTGCCTTACCTCTTTACTATCAAATTTTATTTTGTAAATAAAATCAAAAATGGTTTTCTACTATACCTTTTGAATATCTTGCTAAAATACAAACTAATGCTTGGACAAACCTGTTTGTCATATCGATACAAAGAAAATTTATTTTACAAATTCTTTTTTGTACAATATTAAATATATACCGAGAAGAATTTTAGATACATGTGTACTTTAAAGTGTTTATTAAACTGTGCTATTGTTTTTCTTCACGTAAATGGTATGGCGAAAACAATAATATGCAAAGCTATATCACTTGTTTTTAACCTTTGAAACTGCATGTAAATGTAAATAAAATTACCTCATTTTGGTGATTCACATCAACCCCTTCTTCAATGAGTCTCTTGGCTTCCTCATCATCGCCAGCTTTGGCAGCAATCATAAGATCCTTACAAAGCTCCATCTGTAATGAAATCAGACAGCAATGTACACAGTACGAACCTGACTTTCAACTTACAAAATTAATTTTGAAACTGCCATTGCTTGATTAGTTGGCCTGTCAACTCTTGCTAATGAACAAGCTAGGGTGAGAAATGGGTATATACTGCCAATGCCATAAGTACACAGAGTCAAACCTCACTTGTTCTTGAAACCAGTTTTATTTAAAAAATATGTACTCTAAAATCTTAAACTGATGATGTATTTAACTTTCAAGCTAATAAAGTACATGTATATTAAGCAAGAAAGTAAATTTGGCTCAGCAACAGGTCATATATGACTCAAGGCACTTATAGCATTCACCCACAAAGAATATTTAGCAGCAGCATCTTAGGCTAGATAATTTAATTACAGCTGTTAACTGGCAAAGATGTGGAATTTTTGTCTAATGCCTGTGTGCATGAACACTGTAGATGGTGATGGTCTGGATATGACAGCAGCTACAAGTATATTTACGTAACAGAAACTATGTTCAAACATTCAGTACTTGTAGATGTACATTGCATAATTTGGACAAAATATATAAAAGATCAGTTGATTGGCTACTTAATGAAATGGTTACTATTTGCAATAACATTTTTTTATATCAATTCTTGGCTTTGACCAAGTTGTGATGTAGGCAACAAATTTTGATTTCAACCCCTACCTGTTTTTCAATTTCTTTGTCTTCAGCTCCACGAATGCTCATTTGTAATTCTTCTTGGCTCAGAAACTTCTCTTTCTGCAATTGAACAAGAAACAGGCTTGTTTTTGTATTAATTTTTAATGTATAAGATAAACATTTTCTTTTCATTGCAACACAGTTCAAATACCTCCACTGTTATATTTGCAATGTATAGTATATTCGCAAAATAATGTTCATTGATGCTGGAAGTGTTTCAGATTAATAAGAAAAAAGAACATGTATGTGCAAGCACAGGGGACATGCAAGGGAAACATATTGTGCCTGTTTTTCACTTTAACTTGCCTACTTGTTTGGCAATTTAGTCTTACAAACAGAAAAATACAGAAATATTGATATCTACCGGTAAAGTTTACTGTTTTGTCTGTGTGCAAATGTTAACTTTGTAAATGTAACTATTTTATTGGACCCTTACTTAATACATAAACTTACTTCTTTGTAGATTGAGCTAACACTTGCAGCTGACAGGAGACGGCTTTTGTAATCACGATCAAAAGTATCTAAAGTTTAAACCAAAAAAGAATTTAACATTGATATATACAGTTGTAACATACATGTAATTCCCAAAGATTACATTCATGTACACCTTATTCAATGGTTAAACATATGATATTTTTTGGTAACTTTTTTCAAAGAGCCCAAAAAGCCTTTAAAAAAATGAAGCTGGCTAGCAATGGTTACAACTTTGATGATTTAGTACTACCACAATATTTAAGTTGATGCTACAATAATGGCATCAAACAAATGCCTAATCAGTGTTGAATAAATTCTGTTTATTTCCTTGACATTATTGGTTACCATATCTTATCAAGACAGCCTTAATTTTAGTTTTTAAGGCTAATAACTAAGAAACAAACTCAGTTTGCTCTATTTTTTACTATTGGGTAATAAACAGCACGTTGAGGTATGGCGCCACCTCTCCCCCCCCCCCCCCCCCCCCCCAAAAGCCGGACCCACACAAAAAAGACGGAAACTATAGCAACTTTTTGCAAAGTTAAAAAAATTCTGCAAGCTTATTAACACTCAAAGTTAAAATTAAGGGTGTTTTGCTGTGGTAGCCTTTTACAAACATTGCCACAACTTGCTCACTGATAAATAGTGGTAGTACTGACCCATCAATGCAAAAGTCGTGGAAAGTGCTGGAAACTTTTGCCAGCCACCTGCCGGAGCCCAAGTCTTACTCCAGGTTTTACATTGTACACATTAATAACCATAAATATGGTCTGCCAACAAAGTAAATGATGCTGGCTGCACAATGACAGTTCAGTTGGTATCCTGGTTGTGGTCTATGGGATACATTTTAACTTTGAATTGCCAGTTATATGTTCACAGCAGTTGCTGATACATGTAGCTGGTTGCTGGCTTTTGATGACCAGTTCAGCTACAGTGTACATGTTTACATGTTTGTGAAGTACATATACTACCTGCAATTCCAAATGTTTAAATCCTGATTTCCAGGGTTTTCCCCTGATTGCATAATGAAAATAAATCAAAGTCAACCAATGCATGTACATTGTATCTTTGAACAAGGAGCATTAAAATTACCTGAATCATCACTGAATTTTTCATCTGACCTCCTTGACCCCGGTGCCTTCTTGTAGTCTGGTGGGGGTACATAAGGCGGTGGAACTACGGCAAATCTACTACCTGTGTCATCATGATCAGTAAACACACTGTCCTCATAATCTGATAGAAGTTCACTCTCTGCCTTTGTGACTGTCAAATGCTGCTGGGAATACCCACTTACAGGATCTGGTCTGGCATAATGATGTTGGCTGTATTCCGTCGAACCATAATTTGCAGATCTGTTGTCAAAGCCATCACTTGGCAAGGCCACTGTTTTCGGGAACTGTCTAAATTTGTCTGATTCTACCCTTGAGCGTTCCCAGCCATTCTGGGTTGTATTGTCATGGTTTGTGGATACAATTGATGGCTGCTGTTTGGGTGTGTCAACAAGTCCAGTTTTCACCTTGACAAGCTTGCCTCCTGCAGGAGTTGCATCACGGAATGCTGTTGGGGGAGTATACAATGGGGTATGAACACTGCCATGTATGTTCTTTGCAGTGGGGTTTGTTGGAGTCACAATCTCTTCCTCTGGTATCATTTTCTGTTGAAAAAATTCCTCATGCCAATAGAGTTGCTGTGTGTCTCCAGGTTCAGGTTCAGGAATCATTTGTTTGTAGTAGTCTTCTACAGCAGCATCCTCATACCAGCTAGAATAACCATTCTCTGCTTGCCTTGGCAATGAGGTACTTCCCTTTGCTGACAATTTCTGGTTGTCAAAACCTGATTGGTTCATATTTAGGGATGCCATAGTCTCGGGTTTAAAAATCTCCTCCTTTGCATATCCCATTGGTTGCGCCTGGGAGTTTGCAGTTTTGTTCCCCATATTGACTTGAAATGTTGCAGTTGAAGTGTACAGTTTTTTGCCAACTGATTTGGAAGTTGACCTTTCCACTGGAATTAACTTTGGTCTTGTTGAAGAACTACCCACTACAACCTCAGGCTCTGCTGTGCCAATTGGTGATTTTTGACGTGAGCTTTGAGGTTGCCATCCTCTCTCATTATTGTCCTCTACAGAAAAGTCTAAAACAGATGTTTGTCTTTTGTCAATTTTACTTCCTTCATAGTCTGTCCGCTTCTTACTATATGACCAATTCACGCCATGGTCACTGTGTTCTTGACTTGCTGCATGCATTATTTCATCAGGAAGTTCCCAGTCTTTATCTCTGCGATGCTTGACTTCAGGCACAATCAAACCTTCCAGCTCATCTGCTGGAATTCTCTCTCTTTTCTCATACTGTAAATTCAGAGCTGCATTTGATTTCTCATTCAGTGCCTCTTCCTTGTAACTGTGTGGACTTTTCTGTACCATGTCATTGCTTTCTTTGACAATGCTCTGGTGCTGCTCAACATCAAACACAGCTCTTTCATTTACTGCTGCATCTTCCACATCCATAGCTGGTGCCACGTTGTGGTTTATGTACAAGATTTTTGGTCGTACTACCCTTATCGGCTGATCTGCTTTGTTTTCAGGAGGCACAGATTTAATATAACCCATACTTGCTCGCACAACTTTTAAATCCTCCTTGGCTTTTCCTTGTCTTGAACCAGAGTGTGAAACTGATTGTGTTGAATCTGGGTTGTGCAAAAATTCTTCATTTTGTGTATGCACACCATTATACAGACCATTCTTCCTGCTTTCAACAGCCACCATAGGAGGATGCAAACTATGCCTGTCTTGAGCGTGATCAACAAAATCACCCTGCATAGACTCATTAATAGAGGAGAAGCTTGTGATTGACAGGTCATCGCCATAACCATTCTTTCCAGATTTCCTTCCAAAGTAAACCCCACTTATGCTTAGTTGCTCCAAAGCAAGACAAACATCATTTCTACCAAGTGAGGTGCGAATGTGTTTGCGGACACACAATGGCACCAAGACATAGACCAGTATGTCTGTTTTACCAAACGAAACTCCCATGAATATAACTGTTTCGTAATCAGGATCACCTGAAGCAATCTCTGGAACTCGGAAAAGTCTTTTTATTGTCTGCAAAATTGTCTTTTTGTTCTCTGAGAACCAAGTAAAATGATTCTTGATCCTAATCCACAATGGAAAGTATCCACATTCTAAAAATTAATAAAGAATGTATTCAAATATTTAATATTTTTTTGGTTAAGATGTTGAGCCTTAGAATAACTACAGCAGCAAGAGCTACTGGCATCCAGTAGAACTCTCAGTTCGACAGTTGAGAACATTAAAGCTTTATAATTTATAGCATACATGTACATGGAATTTCTGGGTTGCATTCAAACCAGTAAGAAACAACTTTTAATGAGGGGAGGGGAGTAGGAATGAAAATAATTTGTTTATTTTGCCAACTAGGGCATGTTTTTTAAAGAAACATACAATTTTTTTTGTGGGTGTCTCAACTATTTTGCAAGTGGTTACAAGCCCCGGGAAAAAAAGGCGAAAAGAGGGGGTCGAGTTACCGAGTTCGAGTTACCGGGGTTCTCTAGCTTGGTGCAAACACAAACAAGAGTTTGAAATGTACATAGCTCTACGGTTTTTAGCAAACTTGAGCCACAAATGAGTTTTTATGCAAGCACTTCTCTTCAATACTCCCCAGATCACTTAGTTGTTTGAATGATTTATATGAACATAAAACTGTTGATTTCTATATTTTTCCTTTATAAAATTTAAAAAAAGGAAAGTTCATGAACCCATTATATAGGTATGTATGAGTTGCAGTTCAATTTTACCCTTGGTATAATCTGGTAATTTCCTTTGTTTGGGTTAGAATTATATGATGAAGGAAAAAAGCAGATTGTATCAAGGGTAAAATTGAACCAAAACATATGTAAAAAGGCCTTCTAAGGGGTAAAAGCAACAAGCAACATGACCCTAAATACTGGGGACACAGGAACTTTTTAACAGCGACAAGGGATATCATAACGACACTGAGTGCGACAGCAATACAACCAGGGAGAAAACGACAGCAACATTTAAAGCTGTTGGCTAGGTGACATTGGTTCACAGAAAGATGCGACGTTATGACACAGCTACCCCCCTTGGAAGGCCTCTGCAAAACACATACATGTACATAGCCTTCCAACCAGGGTGCTTCTTTCAAGCCAAAAATTAATATCTTAATATTTAAAGAAAGAGTCATTTGATGATTTTAGAAGCACGATTTGCTGTAAAATTAAAGCCAGAGAGTAGCATGGAATTTCCTTTATATTTGTTTCCTGAATTGTCTCACTTCAGAGCAGGAAATGATAGTGACAGCTTGAATTACAAGAACTCGTGTGGGTTTTGATTCAAATGTCACTACATGTAAAAATGCAAATAATGTAAACAACAAAGTATGGCAAAACTTTTCATGTCACACAGTAGGAATTCTGCAAGGATCCCAGCATTCGAGGACAGGTGATTTAGGGACATTTAATTTCACAGCTATAGCGATATATTTGCATAATACTGGACAAATAAAACGCTACGGGTCGAAAGTAAACAACCGGGATCCGCGGGACTAAACTACTGGTGACGTACCTTGAAAAACTCGTGGGTCCACAGGATTATTACTCGCTTCCCACTCGTTCAAAACTTGAAGGAGATCATTACAATTTATCTTCTTCAGAAGCCGCTGTAAAACTCTCAAATTATCCTTCCCATAGTACAAATTCAAGACAGCGATTAAAGCTTCACCGTCTGTCACAGTCTTCAACGTGTCGCTTCGAATAACATTGCCAAGAAAGCCAACGATGTTATCTACTTCGTCCAACCTTAGATTTCGAGCCACAAAATCTTTGATTTCTTGAAGGGGCTCAAACACCAGCTCTGAAAGTCGCTGTCTGTCATATCGAAGACTCTGAACATCGATTTTATAAGCGTCCGCAGCCATAATTTCCACTGAAGCTATAAAACTTGAAGTCCCAAATATTCTAGTGCGACTGTGTGGTAGTATCCGTAGACTAACGAATAAATGGTGTGGTTGGAAGACCAACAAACTTGCATCTAACTTGAACTTTTAAGGATACTAACAATCTCTTTCACACAAGGTCAGATACGACAGTCTCAAAAACATTGGCTAACTTTCTCGTGGAGTGTCAATCTTCCCGCGACATTTGCAAGCCGGTTTATTCTACTGGAATTCCACGCCGATCCTTCGCCTTGTCACAGACGCCGATATATAAACCAGATGGTATTGATAAAACCTGTCTAATAGGTTTTTAAAAACTGTCCTTTGATAAATGTCAACGCTGTATTTCCTTTCATGTGGTAAAGGTTTTTTTCCTGTCATGCAACGCCGTTAAAAAATGCCGATTGTGCTTTGTGTGGCGTTTCGCTTCGACGCCTTGCCGACTAAATTCGTTTAAAATAAAATCATTATATAAATTTCCCATGCGTGAAAAACACAAAGAAAACACCCACTGAGGGTTCAGTAACTAAAACAACAATGCAGCGATGCGAAAGCCAGTGGGAATTCAAGCTGATGGCACTGTTTGACCTCGCTTTTCTCTTTAGGTGACACTGTTTGACACTGCTGAAAGACACGGCAATCCAACAGGAAGTGGCTAAATCCCTCAAAACGTAAATACCGTCGACAAACTTTCCTCCAGTCTGTAATTACGCTTGTAATGGTTGCTTCGTGGTGATTCAATCACGTTTGCAGACTGTTAAAGCAGCCAAAAAAAATAACACTTGTATTGCCTTCTTGTTATTGAATACCAAGCGCCATGTTTGCGCCATGTCACCACGAGGAGTGGGAAACTGGACGCTAGAACCTAGTTCTCCTTTACCGTTGTCAGGCGCATTTTCGACGCCTGGTAGATTCTGCATGACAACCTTGAAATACCATTGTCACAAACTGTTTTTGGTTCCAAATGGCTCTGGGAAAAACTCAAATATTTGCCTTTGCAACCTGCAAACGTTACTTGGGAAGATAACATTTCTGTAGCTTGCCTGTAATTTATTTCCTTGGCTGGAATCCAAGAATTTCGCCTCAGTTTCGACATAGCACCGACATGTACTGAGGGGTTTACGAGTTCAATAATTTGCGAGGACGGAAACAAATGTTTTAATGCTACAATGTAGGTCTGATAACTGCAAGTAAAATGACTGCACATTTTCGAGGACCAGTTGAGACAGAGCAAGGAAATGGGAATGACTCAATGACGCTTGTTGATTTGGAGAATATAGAAGATGAAGGGGAAAAAAGTGAAAGTGGTTTTGTATCACCAACGGAGCTCACAAAGATCAATTTCCGATCATTAATTGGTCATACGGACGAGGTAAGGAATTTTTAATTTAAATTCCCCGTTAACTTTTAAAATCTCTGGCATCAAAATTTTGCTTTAATTTAGAAAATTCATATGCGCCTGAAAGTAAATGATAGTATATTATTTGAGAGAAGGAAATATTTTTTTAAAAATAATAATAGTTAATGACAATAAAACAATGTAGTTGTTACGAGGTAAGGTAATGGTATTAATAGAGGGGGTGTAATTGATATATATAAGGTGATGAGGAGAGGTGGGATACTCTGTATTTAACATTAAGGGCTGGGAACTTGAAGTAAGAGGTTAAAGTGGGAAGTTCAGACCCCCTTGTTTCCATTCCCCCTCCCCTCAATGAAAACTGGAGGGTCCCAGAAATACTATTGCCATCAAAAGTTCACAAGTTGGGTCCTAGTTTACTACAAATATAGAAGAACATGTATACAACTCAAATTTGCTTGACACCCCGAGGATAAAGCTAAGAGCACTTATTACCCGGGGGGGAACTCCCATATTAAAGGGACGGGGATACTCGTCGGAAATTTTAAAAAGAACCCCTAAAAGAGACCAATCTGGGCGTGGTTCAAGCTAGTTTAGACCCCTAAAAGATACCAAAATTCTAAAAAGAGGATTTATATTTGTATATTTCTTCGTGTGCAACCCTAAACAAGACCCTGATGGCTAAAAATATTGCCATTTTCTTGCATTTTCCCCAAAACACCCTAAGCGAGACCCAAAATCCAAAATTTATACCCCTAAGCGAGACGACGAGCATCCCCGTCACTCTCATATGGGAGTCCCCCCCCCGGGACTTATCACTGGCTGAAATTTCACTAGAAAACAATTTTAAAGGTGCACAAGCCAGAAAAGCCAGCTGGGATTGCTAATGAGCCTACTCAGTTTTTTCTTATGTCCAGCAGGGACACATAACTCTTTGATCATGTTATTATTGTTAACAGGTCAATACGTGTGCATTTTCTTCTGACTGGTCAAAAATTGTCACAGGAGGAGATGATATGCTGGTCAAGTTATGGGATACAAAGACTGGCAAAGTGCTGTTTACTCTAGACAATCACGAGGGTAAGGAAGTGGCATTATTTTATGATATTTGTCAATTATGCTTTACATGCGTAATCTGGCAAACATATGAATGGATTAAAGACAGATGTCTTGTCCAGTTTTCATTATTCCGAACTAAAACAATTAAAATTTTACAAATAAATTGGTGGGGACTGGAAATGAGTGAGTTGCCATGGTAACATAATTTTATTACAACTGTAGGTGTATCACCTATAGGACTATAAGTCTGCCAAGTTTTTTGGTCTCTGTAAAAAAAATAAACGAGATAACTCGAGTTTTGTACTTGAAATAAAATTGTGTTGAGTAGATGCATATGTCATCCTTCCCCTAATTTGCATATTTTACAAGTTGTTTATAGCTTTAATATCTTCGGAACTAAAATAGATATTTGAAAATGGAAAATGCCATTTTGAGTCTTTTGTTGAAATGCTAAAAAAGCAAGGGGTGAAAATTTGAACATGTACATTGTAGTAGCACTTTAAATTTAAAAAGCTTTGTCAAATTCTGTTCTTCTCGACAAGCTTTGCTATTGGGGTAAGTCTTTTTTTTCTCTAAGAAACTTGTTACTGACTTATTGACATCCTTTTTTAAATGTCTACCATTTAGTAACTTTATTACAAGTGTGGTTCCAGAAAATATCCATACCCTCCCCATGGAGGGTCATTGGAAATTTTGAGGGGGTGGTGGGTGGGGGGAGGAGCTCAAAAGCCAAAATTTCAATAGGAAGGTATGAAGGCTTAACTGGAATGTCCATTGGAGTGAAGGGACTCAAAACAAAATGCCTTCCATGGGAGGCATGTGGATATTTTATGGAAGTTTGCACTAATAGGATGATCTAATAATCAAATTAACAGACCAATAATTTCCAATAAGTAAGTCATTTTATGTAGGAAAATGTATCTTATGGGGGTCAATAAACTAAAGTAAGCTAATTGAATCAACATGAGGATTATAACCATGTAATTGAAATTAATTTGTCCCTTAAAAGAGATTGACTAGTGTCTTTTCACTGAAACTAGTTGTTTTTACTAGGTGCAATAAAATGTGTATGTTTTTCATCTGATGGGAAGCTGTTTGCTTCTGCTTCTTATGATCACACTGTTAGAGTTGTAAACACCAGCACTGGGAAAGAAATCTTCAATCTTGAAGGTACAGTTGTATGGCAGACAGAGATCATAGATACATGTATCATAGCCATGTCCCTCAACTGGAAACAATAGCCATGTCCTAAATATAAGTGGAATGAACCAAGTCATGCATGGTGGACTTTGGCCAAAATGTATCCTAAACTTTTTATCTTAATGTTTGTACATGTAATCTGTGTCAAATTCCCCAGTGACTACACAGATGATACACTCTGAACAAACTTGCATTTTAATAAGGCAAGCATGTTTCATTTCACTGAGCCAGTCATGACTCTCCTTGTTCAGGGAAAGGGGAAACTGTACTTGGTGCCCTACCCTCTGATGTTACATGTACAGTGTACTTATCAAAATATACATGTAAATGTGAAGATGTTTCCATTCTAAGCCACGCAGTGGACTAAGTCCTAGCTACAGTGTACATGTATGTATTAGATTGACTATAACTTTACTACCAAGTTCACATAACTATATATCAATACTTATATCCAGAATATTACATTTCAGGACACACTCACAGTGTTGAAACATGTTGCTTCTCACCTGACTCTAAATACTTGTGTTCTGGATCTTGGGACACTTCTGCAGTGGTTTGGAACTTAAAGGTTTAAATATTATATGAATTGTGCATTGTACATGTAGATGTATTTAAATTATAACATAATATATTTTTTTATATGTTGTAATTACTTGTTGTTTTCAGTTAATTGTGCTGTTCCAGAGAATATCCAAACCTACCCTATGGAAGATGTTTTGGTTTGAACCCTTCTCCCCCACCCCAACCCCACCTCTCCAGAAATCCAGTTTAGCTTCATACTTTCATTTAAAAAATTTTGAGACCCCACCCCTTGGAAGTTTTTGTTTGAAAGAAGATTATTCTGTCATGGCTTGGCTAATTAATTCTGTATAAATTAATGAGTGGATATTGAAAGCTGTAGCATTTTACTGATCATGCATTAGTAACTGTTGGAGTGCCTTGCTATGATAATCCTTTACAAAACCTTTGTTTCGCGTGTGTCCAGACAGGCACTGCTGCATTTGTATTGGATGGTCATCGAAATGTCGTGCAGGCTTGTGCATTCTCTGTTGATAGCTCAACTGTGGTGAGTATCCCCAGGGGGGTACTCCGGGATCCAAGTGACGGGGATGTGCGAAGGATTTTTTTGGGGTCGAAATTTTCGATTCCGGGATTTTTTTGGGTAGGAGAATTTGGCAGGTATTTTTTTGAGTGACTTGATTTAAATAGGGGATTTTTTTGGGTATTAAAATCAAACTAAAGTGCCTTGGCGCGGCCTTGGCAATTAAGGGGTAATTTGACAAGGGATTTTTTTGGGCGTTTTTTTTGGTCCAGGGATTTTTTTGGGTAATGTCGGGAGACTTAGGGATTTTTTGGGTCCTGAGTTTTGCCTCCATTCGATCATCCCCGTCACTTTGATCCCAGAGTACCCCCCTGGGTGAGTATCTGAAATGTATTCCAACTGCATTCCTGTTTATATGTAGTAAATTGGGAGTTAAAAAAAATGCCTTTACACTAGTTGATTCAATCTTGCGATTTTTCAGGGGCGTACAATGTAAGCAGTCATGCAGAAATCCATCTTTGTTTGCAGGCTACAAGTAAAGCATGCAATACAATTAGGTAGTATAATTTGAACTCCTTGAAAAAGCAGTTACCAAAACCTGATAAAACTGTTCAGCCTCACGCAATTATCTGTAAGTAATTTTTCTACCATTCTAAGGATGTTGAACTTCATGTATTTTTAAAAGTCAGGATTTTTTTGTGTTAATTTTGATAACCAGGCAACAGGTTCTTGGGATTGTACAGTTCGTTTGTGGCCTCTGACCGACGGGAAAATGGATGTAACATGTTTAAAAGGACACAAAAGTAACATTCATGCTGTGGCATTTTCCTCTAATGCATTACTGGTTAGTGAAAAACGTTTTGTTAAGTTAAGTAAGTTCAGCATTATCCTGTTAGGCCATAATAAAAACATAAATAGATGAATTAAAATTGGTCTAGGGATAAAAACAATAAATATTCTTCTCAAAATTTCCTCATACTTTTGGATGCACATTCTAGTCATAGTATACGTAACATATGTCAAGTTTCTGGCAGAACGTTTACCTTTCTATTTACATTTTTGAAATATTCAATTTTAAAAAGAAGTTTTGTAGCAAATAAGTTTAAATCGCATTTAAATTTCTCGGTTCATTTTTTCTACTTATTTACACTTGCGTGTTTTTTCAGGCCTCTGCATCCTGGGACAGTACCCTTCGACTTTGGGACACCCAGTCGGGGGAGTTATTACATGTACTAGAGGGCCACACCGGCTGGGTTCAGGTAAACACAGTGTTATTAAATAGAAAACACGTACATGAACAGGCAAGGCGAGTAAAAATTGAGTTTCATCGTGCTTCTGTGGATTAAAATCTCAGCATGTTTGCTCTGATTTCTACGAAGACCTCGACCACAGTAAAATCGAATGAGCGTTCTGAATAAAGATTGAATCTTTCTGGTTTCAGGCGTGTTCATTTTCAGCTGATGGAAAACTACTTGCTTCCGCTTCTGATGATCAAACGGTATGAATTCTGATACAAGCCATTTGCTTTTTCTTGTTGTTGTTTCTTTCTTTCCTCACTGAACTGTTTTTTGTGTTTTTTTTCGTTACGTGTCAAGAACCCTGTTTGATTCTTTTTTAATCGACTCTCCTTCTCGAGGTATAACCGAACTGTTTTTAACAACGGTTTACATGATTTTTTGCTGACTTTCAAACGAAAACCGTCCGGAACTATTCGATAATAAACGTTATTATACATTGTAGTTACTAGCTGTCTTCTCATTGGCTATGCCTAAGAGCCTACAGCTAATTCTGTCCATCTGTAGGTTGCGCGCGCAATGCATGATTTCTAAGAGCAATGTGTCAGGCATCTGGCGGCGAAGGAAATTCATAGTTCTTCAACCGAGAAATAATTTGACCAAAGTTCAAAAAATTGCTGGACAATAAAGTCTCGGAAAACACAAAATAACTAACAAAAATTGGGAAGGAACTATTCCACGATTTAGTAGGACGACCAGCCGGAATTAGCACAAGTTTTGAAACAGGTTGAAATCGTTTGTCATTACTTCCTTTTCCAGAAAAAAAAAACAATGTATAATAAAACAATTATTAGATTCGGTTTATGTGATATTCGGAATTACCGTACCTAAATTCGCAAGTAGCCAATCAGAAGCGCGATCTACTGTCCTGATATCCTACGATATCAAGTCACTGACCTGATATGCCACCATATCACGGTCATTTTGATGTAAAGTAGTTTTTCTGAACGATGAATTGAAAAGACGTTTTGCCAATAATACAGAACTTCGTAATTTAAATTTAGCGGTGTTTAGCGGTCGTAAGAAGAGAAAAACTTTCCCGCCAAAACTAAAATTGAGCGCGCTCGCCAATTTCGCGATGTTTGCCGACAAGTACTGAGACATTCAGACTGAAAAAATGGAGTCGGAATTTCCAAATATTTCGCTTAAGTTGAATTTTGAAAATTTAGAGAATGAAACTCTAAACAAACGAGCAGAAGAAAAGGCAGAAGATGAACTTAGCAAAAGTGTTGAAGATCAATTCAACACAATTTGTGGTGCGTACCTTGCAAGCATGGCTTCAACAGAGCGATAAATATAACCGGAGTTTAGGCTGAATTTGGGTACGGTAAATACCTAATCGTACCTTTTTGGTACCGTTCGGCTGCATATCAGGCTCGTTTGGTCTCGCCATGGGTATTTTGGCTCGACTGCGTCTCGCCAAAATACGAACCATGGCTCGACCAAACTCTCCTGATATGCCGCCGAAGCGTACCAAAAAGGTACGATTAGGTATAATTACCGTACCCAAATTCGCAAGTAGCCAATCAGAAGCGCGATCTACTGTCCTGATATCCTACGATATCAAGTCACTGACCTGATATGCCACCATATCACGGTCACTTTGAAGTAAAGTAGTGTTACCGAGCGATGAATTGAAAAGAGGTTTAACCAATAAAACAGAACCTCGTAATTTAAATTTAGCTGGTGTTAAGCGATAGTAAAAGTAGAAAAACTTTCCCGCCAAAACTAAACTTGAGCGCGCTCGCCAATTGCGTGATGTTTGCCGACGAGTACTGAAACATTCAGACTGAAACAATGGAGTTGGAATTTCCACATTTTTCTCTAAATTTTGATTTTGAAAATTTAGAGAATGAAACTCCAAACAAACGAGTGGAACAAAAGGCAGAAGAGGAACTAGATAAAAGTGTTGAAGAACAAAAAGGTATCAACACAAGCAGGTCAACACAACTTGCACTACGTACCTGGCAAGCATGGCTTCAACAGAGCGTTAAATATAACCGAATTTTTGGCTGAATTTGTGTACGGTAAATACCTAATCGTACCCTTTTTGGTACGCTTCGGCTGCATATCAGGCTCGTTTGGTCTCGCCATGGGTATTTTGGCTCGACTGCGTCTCGCCAAAATACGAACCATGGCTCGACCAAACTCGCCTGGTATGCCACCGAAGCGTACCAAAAAGGTACGATTAGGTATAATAATCAAGGTCTTTGTAAGTGTTATCAGCCTCAGCCTCCGGCTTCGGCTGATAACACTTACCGTGACCTTGATTATTCCGGATATCACAAAAACCTCATCCAATAATTGTTAATTATTTGGCAATATTAATATTCTGGGTAATCTGGTATTACTTGTAAGTTGTGTCATGGGCTCCTGGTTGTGGTCAGTTTTTTTTTTGTTTTAGTTTTTCTTTTTTTTTACGATTTTTTTCATTTTCTTTCTCAGGTCCGTGTGTGGGACACAGAAACTGCCGAGTGTATAAAGGAACTCGAGGTAAGTCAAATTGATATTCTGCCAGCGACCTGCGTAACATTATACGAAACGAAAGTGGTAGACAGCAGCGCTGAATTTTTAAAAACT
Source organism: Oculina patagonica (assembly GCF_052425735.1). Lineage (NCBI taxonomy): Eukaryota > Metazoa > Cnidaria > Anthozoa > Scleractinia > Oculinidae > Oculina > Oculina patagonica. The sequence goes on along the minus strand of NC_135758.1, from coordinate 43,976,149 downwards.
ACTTGACCTAGCGCGTATCAGAGCTATCCGTCTTTTGCTTTGAAAGGTTTTTTCTTTCTTTCTTTTTTTGCATTCTTCCATTGAAAAAATAGGTATTAAAGTAAGCCTAAACAAGACGAAGCTGCGTACTGTCAGTACGCGCACCACACCACTACCCCAGTCCCTACCTTTGAGCCGTGAGCCAACAACGCGACCACCCAAAAAGTTTATAGGTGTTAAAGCGTGCGAGTGGGATTGGGTTAGAATCGGGGAGGGGGGACCATTAAACAAACATTATTCGCTCTCTTCGTGCGCCTGTCCATGTCACATTTCAAACGAGCACGGAACATTGATAAAAATAAAAATAACTAAATAAAAAATAAAACGCACGAATGCTTTACTTCCGTCATAGTAAAGGTAAATTTATTTCTATCACAGTAAATTTCTATCGTTAGCCAAGGAGCGCGCGGATAAGTTTGAGCCGGGTATTGTTAAATAAAGACGGGTTTTGTTTTTATTTTTAGTGCGATACAGACGAAATTCACACATGCTGTTTCACTCCCAATGGCTCGGTATTCGCGTCGGGACCAGCAGAAGCCGAGACAACTATCTGTATTTATTAAATGTAATGATGACAATTTAAACCAAACGTGTCACTGAAAAAAGACTGCCTGTTTGGGCGAACATGAGAAGCTATCTTCAATTACTTTGGGTCCACTACTACCTACTCGCCGGTTTAGTAGCACTGAATCCATAGTTGTTTACGATTGATTTCCAATAAATTTGTTTCTTAAAAACAGTATCATTACAAATGATACCACTTCATATCTTTTACCACACATCGTTTGCACATGTAAGTTCTTAATTGTTAAACTGTAACGCTCTCGCTTTGTAAGATTTACGTGTAAAACAAAGAACATACGCAGAAATAACGTCAATATGTTGTGCAGAATACATGAAAAACGTTTATTTAAAATCGTGCACGAATACAGTCGGTGCTGAATAATTTATGTACAATACCATTGGTCAATAATATAGTGAGCACTTTTACAATGTAGCGCCGTAGATAGACAAAAATTCTTAAATAGAATAATAAAAATATCAATAAATCAATCACTTTATTTAAGTGTCAATGTATTTAGCACTGCTGTGCTACTTGAGAACACTGCAATTATAAAGGCAATACCAGGAGAAAAACTTCTTTCGTATAGCATGAAAACTGAAAAAATAAATAAATTCAAAATTTTACCAAGGCAAGTGCCTCTTTTCGCCTGTTACTAGCTGGAAAACAAAAGAATGTAATAAATTGTGAATAGGCTTTTATGTCTTTCCTCCAACCAGGCCGCTGCGTGTGGGAGACTGAGTATTGGGTGGAAGGTACATGCCCACTTCGTCTCTTTTGTCATTTCATGGTCACGTGATAAAGCGAGTCACACGGATGTTGTCCCCGCTCCTCCCCATATCCTCTACCCACGCAGCCTTCGTTTAATCCTTTTTGAGTTCAATTTGTCAATTTGATTGCATGTTCTTTTTTGTTTTGTTTTGTTTGTCTTTACTGTCTATACCTCAACTGAAAATATCAATTTGTCTCCGGTTAATAAAAGTAGCTATGGGCCTTTGGTCATAATCGTAGCTATACTACTATAAGCTTTAATTTTTTTACCACGAGAAAATCAAAGATACTGTTGTTGTTGTTTTTGTGTTTTTTCTCGAACGCATCATTTTTATCTTCTGCGAATATTAAAGTCCAGGAAATTAAAACCCTAGATCCCAGGGGGGTACTCCGGCTTGTAAATGACGGGGATGATCGAATAGAGGCAAAACTCAGGACCCCAAAAAATACCTGGACCAAAAATAACCCCCCAAAAAATCCCTTGTCAAATTACCCCTAAATTGCCAGGAGGGGTAATAACATAACACAAAGAACACTCGTTTTGTTTATTCATGATACCATTAATACGCCAAGGCCGTGCCAAGGCCCTTTAGTTCGTTTTTAATACCCCAAAAAATCCTCTATCTAAATCAAGTCACCCAAAAAAATACTTGCCAAATTTTCCAACCCAAAAAAATCCCAGAATCGAAAATTTCAAACCCAAAAAAATCCTTCGATCATGCCCGTCATTAACTAGCCGGAGTACCCCCTCCCCCCCCCCCCCCCTGGGCCCTAGATAGTATAGTCGACAGAAGCTATAAGGGGTTGTTTAACCCAGCTCCAGCACCTAACATATTTTTCTCTTATTTGTGTTTTTTTTTTTTTGTAGAATATAGCGGTCATGGACGCTTAACTACTTGACAAACTGCAACACCCTAACCCCTTTAAAATTATACTTGAAAATCTGCGTAACTGGTAGATATATTTATATTTACAACTGTTTCACTGACAAACACTAAAACAGACAAGTTAAAAGGCTCTCCATACCCGTGGTTAAACTGTGCTTAAATTCAATTTGCAGCATTAATATGCGATTCTTCCTTTAACTTGAAGCAATACCTAATCGATCTCTGAGCACACGTAGATAACAATTGAATACATTAACTATAAATACATGTCAAAGCTAGTACTACGGAAATGGTCCTGAACATAACAATTATCATTTATAACTACCTTTGACTGTTACTTGAAAACCATCAGCATTCATGCCCAAGTTAGCTTAATGCTAAATACCGTAAAATTCTGGTTATAAGCCCTGGACTCATTCAACTTCGTAAGGGGTTTTGGGTGGGCTTATAACCGGCTGTATTTTTTTGTTTCCAGGTAGATGGGCCATAACCAGGGAGGGCATATAAGCAGGGGGCTTATAACTGGAATTCTACGGTATCCTTAAAAGAAACTATTTCCTTGAGTATTGGTAGTAAAGGTTTTAATCACCGCGGGATCAAAAGAGAAAGCCACAGAGGTAGCCGGGTAGGAGCGGTTGCTAGGAGTGCCTGGGGTATCCGGAAAGACGAAATGCCGGTCATCAACGGGAGTATTGATGTTGGAGAGACCGCTCTCTGAGTCGGCATAATAACTGTGTGTGGGGCTCAGCTGCGTGCAGACTGGAGGCTTGTGCATCAAGACGCGCAGCTCCTCCTCACACAGCTCCAGAAGCTCATGTACTGGAGGAAAGCTGGTTGGCTTGAAAGCAAAAGAGAACTGGGAGCCAGCAGTCAGATCATGCACAGAAGGCGACACTGGTGCACTGGCCACTTTTCGTGGTCCGAGAGAAGATCTTGGACCGAGCAACGCTGACTGATCGTAGACATCCATTTGCTGGGCAGTACTAAAACTGGGAAGTGCTGTAACAAAATAAAAATGCTACCTTTAGTCAAATGACCGGAATTGCTACTGCAAGACGAACATACTAAATCAGTGTCGCTACTTGACTGCTAGAGGTTTCAAAAGTGTAAATTTTACCTATTTCAAATGAACACTTCGGAGTTTAGCTTTTAGATTAAAGGGCATGTTGTTTGTTTTGCATGAAGGGCTAAAACTGACCGAAGAGCCGTCACCCACTAAACGCTTTATTTCACTTCTAAGAAGCTGAATCCATCTTCACTCAAACGAACGTGACCTTATAAATTGTCGGAGGGTATTTCGGTTTCCGTAGCATGATTTACGACTACTGTACAGTAGAATCTTTGTGTGGACCACCTCCAGTTTGCTTGTCAAATCACTATAGTTGGAACCTCTCCAAGGCGACCGCGACCTCTTTTAGAGCTGATGGTTTGAAATTAGCTATTGCTTCTACCCTACGGTAGGCGACCACTGGACTTGATTCGACAACATCAGCTAACATTACGGGCATCATTTGGGTAACGAGACATTTCTCATCCGTTGCTTGCGAGTGATTATTGGTTTACCGTAACCCTGTCAGACGCACTGAGATCTCTTTGAATTACTAGATGTGTTTTTAAATAAAGCGTTTTAGAGTTTACGGATACATTTTTGCATAAATCAAGCTTCTGAAACAACTACTTGCTATAGCTCTAGTAAACGACCACTTTTGGGAGGTACGACTGTAGTAGTCACCCGGGGGGCCCCCGGGAGTAGTCAGGAACACCCAAGAAGGAATTTGGTCGAAAGTCTTGGATTGTCGTTGTTCTGTTTTCCCGTATCGTGTAGAGCCTTTTAAAAAAATATTTGTGTAAATTAACACAGTTAAATCTTTTCGGATATTCTAGTTAAATATTGAAGTGACAGAATCATTTACGGAACAAAATCTCATTACCCGAATTTGCGAACTGTTACCTTTCCGAAAATCGCGATCGTAGCTGGCGTTTTCCCGCCCACAAAGCAACATTTCTCCGAAAACAACAGGTGTTATGTTCCCGGCCCATATTACGAAGGGTTCGATGTGATATTTCATTAAATAAAATCTGAGGGAATAACAGGCCTTCCGAACAGATATTCACTGAAATGATCCATGGGTGCCCCTGAATAGGTATTATAGGTAATTCTATTTATTAACGTTAATTAAAAGCTCTAAACTCTAAATTGGCAGAGCGAAAATCTCAGTTTATTGGCGAAATCACGGCCACATATTAACAGACGAGGATGATTTTCCAGCGTTGTAAATGACACGGCACTTTCATACTAATTGTGATAAACTTGAAAAACGTCGGTCCGAAGTTTTTTTCTCTGTTTCTTTTGAGTTCGTTTTTTCTCTGTTTCTTTTGAGTTCTTCTATATACGCAGTTTTAAGCTGTAATTGTGATATTTCAGTTAACAGTTGGTCAGTGCCAAAATTGCCTAAAATTGCGTGACATTGCCCCTTTAATCAGGTAGCTTCGGTACATCGCAAACAGTTGAACTGGAATCATGGGCAAAACAATACTAGAAATGAGTACGTTTATAGGTATATAACAACGCTCTTTACCTGAGTAGCTTAACGCATCATCTTCAGGGTAGATCTTATCAGCAACTGGGCCAGTTACAGGAGGAGATGTAGCAGCAACCGTGGACGACAAATCCAGGGAGCGAGAGCGCCTCTTGGCGAGTTTATTCAAGTGGTTTATCCAAGGGTTTTTACCCCTGTCTGCCAATCGTCTTTCCTTTGCGCGACGATTTTGAAACCAAACTTGCACCACTCGCATGTCGAGCCCAGTCATGTTGGAGATTCTGTGACGCTCGGCCAAGTCAGGACGAGGGGTGATGAGGTAGACTGATTTCAGTATTTTTAGCTGTTGAGCTGTGATGAAAGTGCGGACTCGCTTGCCTTTGATGCTCGGTGATTCGCTGGGCGATGAGTGGTTAGAGTCACCTGAAATTGTATTGATCAAGATTATTAATTGAGTGTCTGACATCGTAACGAAAACTGAAATACCTTATAAAATTGTTGTTTTAGTCGACAGTGATTACAAATGGTTTCAGTTTTCAAAATTGCCTGACCTTTCTCTGACTTTTCCATGATAAAAATTAAATTCCCTAACCAAATAAATACAAAATTCCAAATAAATATAGCGTCCCCCAGCCTCCGCTTTCAAAAGAAAAAACAAATTTGAGATCACATTGACCTCAAAGGTTTCTTCCAACCATCAATGACATTAAATCAAAAGCATTATAACAACAACAACAACAACTTTATTACCAGAAAGTACCTAGATACATTGCTTTGAAGAAGAATTATAATCTCAATTTTCCCTTAAAATAAAATTCCATGCCCTTCAAGATTTTTATTTTTACCTGACCATTTCCTGACCTCTGGTAACCATTTTGCAGGGGAATTATAAGACATGTTTGTTGAAAATTAATCCAAGGTAATAAAGATTACATACACACAAAAAAAAATACTCGGCAAGCGTTAATGCGTATTGAATTTCATTAAGTGAATACTTGGATAACGCACAAACTAGCCGCGGATTTTTTTTCTAGAATTAAGATTAGAAATTAAGAAAATACGGAACGTGACCTCCGATTAACAGATTTCAGGTAAGCAACACATAATAGTTTTTCAGGTGTCCCTTAATTGCTATCTTCTCACCTACATTTTTTACCTTCATTTTGTAAGCATTTCTAAAAACTAATGAGATCTTTTGTTTTTCAACAGTATTTGGCCTCGTGCCGTACAGATTTTATAGACCTTTCTTTTGATCGCCTTTTATTTTATTATTGTCGGTAATTTCCGCAAGCTCAGAAGAAAACAACGAAAACGTTATATATTCCGTTTTGATTTTGAGGAACACTAAAGATTGAAATAATTTCCTGGACGTATATTTTACCGGGTAATTGCTGGACACAAAACTGTAAATGCGCAAAGAAATTTTCAACAAAGAATCGGATGATCTTTAGAACTAATTTCCGTAAAAGTGCTAGTATTTTGTTCTCTTTTTTCACTCTATCGATTTTGGATTAAGAATAAAAAAGAGGACGGTGAAATTCTAACCATACTTTGGAAAAAATTACATACTGTATAATATTTTAACGACTGTATCTATCGAAAAAAAATATATAAAAGTGGTCATCAAATGACTCGCTGCAATAATCGTTCTTGATTAAACCTTTTACAGGACCATCTAGTAGCCACTTAGGGCGATCGTATTTCAGAAGGAGTGAAATACGGACGCCTCTAAAAACAACTGCGTGGGAGGCTAACCATCTAGCCCCCTACCTGAATATTTGCTTTCGTCCAGGTCCTGTTTGCAGATAACCCTGTCATCTTCCAACAGATAAAACAGATCGCCAGTGGAAAGCTGCCTTTTGCACATCACACAAGAGAAGCAGGTGATATGGTACACTTTTTCCTTAATTTTTCGCACACTTTGCTGAGGAGAGACAACTTCTTGGCAAATTGAACAGGTCTTACCATACCGCCTGAAAGAACACAACAGAAAAAAGTTGTAAAAACGTAATTTAGTTACCAAGTAGTGTATATAAAATATTCGGCATTGGCGAAAACTTTATTTATGGCGAAATTTATATTACTGCTATAAAATTCAAAAAGACAACTGTGCATGTTGTATGGGCATTTTTAACCTATATTTTAGGTGGTTGTGAATGCCCAAGTCGGGTACAGCCAATTATTGCACGAAAAAATCGTACATCCTTTTTGTCTAGCTTGGTCAATTGCTTTGACCTAGGTAGGGTTATTTAGTTGCTATATAGTCTAAATTATATTTGATAATGCAAGAAATTGGCTGAAATAAATGTAAACGAAGACGTTTTTAAACTCCTAAGGGGGCCTTTTGTTAAACCTTTGTTATTCAATTGTTTTTTGTTTTTTTTAAAAAGAGATAAAAAAGTACACCGTGAATTATAACTCAATCCTCTCTTTTTTTAAAAGAAAAAAAGAAAAATGGAACATAGAATCTTGGAATATGGGACTGAAAAAGCCCTTCAGCCAATTCCTAAAAAACGGAACAGCAACATAAATATTTATTTCTCGTGAAATAAAAGATCGAGACTAAGATCAAACAATCTCTGAAAAAGAGCGGGCAAAATAAAAAGAAAAAAAAACAAAAAGAGCAAAAGAAAACAAAAGAGAAAACATGAAACATCTGCCTGTGGCAGGTGATAGCGTCATAGTAACTCATTTTTCGCTCACGAAACTTTTTTTAAAACTTTCAGATTTATACTTTTAGCAATTTCTGATTTTTGTGCCAAAGGTGCAGCGAAAATGCTTAATCCATTCTGAATAAACGGGTTCATGACAACTCTAATAAACGTTTTTCTTTTTCGAGAAAAGGTTATCTAAAAAATTGCCGAGCATTGACTAAAATACTTAACCCGGAAACAAAAATTAATATAATTTATACGGTAAGTACATTACCCATTAGTTTAATTACATTACATTTTAGTTCATTACAATCCTCAATTTGTTGACCTTGTACCCTGTTTTTTTGTACTTACTGTTTGTGCATTTTATGTTTGTATAAAAATCTCTACTCATTTCCAAACCTTAAGAACGACATCTTTTTAAAAATATTGTACTTGTGCAAAAAGGGCGCATACAAACGTTGAAACGAGGAAAAAGAAAGAAAGCTTTGGTTACTCAGCTTTGGCCTTGCTACCTCGTTTAAAGGGAACGGTTTTGTTAACGTTTATTTACAGTACTTAAAAACAGGTTTAAAAACCAAACCGTTTTCAGTAACTGCTTGATCCAAACGATTTCACAAATAAGATGAGTGGTACTCAGAGGGATGTCCTACCATCAATTTCAGGGATGCGCAACCTCCCCATAAAACGCCTACGAGCAGCTAGCGATAAGCTTCCGTCAATTATACCTTATGTGGGAGGAATTTGCTTTTACTGCGAGATCACATTCAATCTCGAGCTCAATCGACACAAGAAAGGCGGAAAACTATCTTGTAACTATCCTGCACTGTCGAGTCATAAATTAAGACGGAAGCCTATCACCAACGGCTTGGAGGAGTTTTGATTCAAAGGTCGCATATCACTGAAATTGGTGGTAGGGGTTTTCATTTTACGTTAATTAGGTATTTGCCCGATGGAGTAGTTAATAGGCCAAGTTTATGAGTGCACCATAACCTCATTTCAAGTAATAACACTAAATGACATCAAAAAATTATTAACTTCAGTTATAGAGAGTTTCACCAAAGTTGTATAGTTTTGCCAAAAGAAAAAGGGTCGTTCCGTAATGTAACCATTGATTACTGATAATTCAAAGTAATTATTGCTTACCGGAAGAAATCTATCTTGCACAGAATGTTACCATCGCGAAAGAAACACTTTCCTTCGTCCAGGGTCTCTCTGCAGTCGGAGCAACGCAAACAGTACACATGCCACAGTTTGTCCAGTGCTTGAAGGAGGTATTTGTCCCTGATGTCTTCATTACAACCACCACACTTTGAATATAAACAATCATCTGCACCTGTGGGTGAGACAGTAAAAAAAGGTAGCATTCTGATTTTGCTGTACACAGAGAAATATGGAACATTTTAGTCCTTGAAACTCTGGTTTAAATTTTTTTGGTTTAAATTTAATGTTGCTGTTGTTTTCAACAGAAGTAAGAACTGTTTGCATATAGGGTCTTTGGATCGAATTAGAAGTGAACGCCCTTTTTTCGATCAGGGACATTCAACATCGAAAATTAAAAACAAACTTTTGCACTCGATGCTCGTTTTGCCTCCATTATCGTATTTTGAATTAGGTAGCTAAGCTGAAAGGGAATGGTAAATTTCCAGAAAAAAAGATGCGAGCCTTACGCTTCCCGAAACGTTTAGCTAATGTTTTAATTTCTAACTAATGAAAAAAAGATATAGTTGGACTTTTACGCCCGTCCGAACGCTTGATAACAGACTTTTGTTGTTTGCGGCGAATGTTGTGAAAATCAGTAAGATTGTTTTCGTATGTAGTGCGAGCTTCGAAAATTGTAGAATCTTTTTCACCGAAAAAAAAATATTTAGAACTTTTTCGCTGGGTACCATAAAGTGAAGCGGTTAACTTCAAGCTACTCGCGCCTTCAAAGAGTCAAAAACGTATCAGGACGCGACATGCTGTTCAAAAAGAAAATCAAATTACAGTTGACAGCAAACCGGTGTTTTGCTCAGTGGATGTTGCCACTCTTCGAACGGTCATGGAATGGTAAATGTTAAAGCAAAACGCATCATTATTTTTCAGTTTTGTTTTTCACAAAACTTGCCGGCGCTATTCCAGGAAATTGTTTTCACTTAAAAGGATGGTAAATTACCTAGTTGTTGTAAATACTGTGCAAATCTCAAATAATTTCATGTCAGTATAGGCTTGCCCTGCATTGGAGACAGTATGGTTTCAAAATCAAAGTATAGAAAGGTCGGCAGTCAAAAAAACAAACATAAATTGCATTGCATGCAGAAGATGGAGAGAACTACATTACAAAATATAAACATTGTCAAAACGTCAAACTACATACCTCTTTTGCTCTCAGCCATCGTCCAGATAAATTTGTCGTTCTTTCCACAAGCGCTCGAACTTTGTTTTGGATCCAACTCGCAAACAAGGGATGATATTTATTCGAAACAATGAATAACGGTACTCGAGAGCAATTAGTGTTAATGAGATCGAGAAGTGTGTCGTCATACAAAACATTTGCACGGCTATTGATCCTCACTCATTAAAAATTCAGGCTCCTGTAGGTCACGTGACTCTACCAAAACGCGAAGCTCAGACGTTGTAAAGTTTGTACACATGCGAAAAAAAGCCACAAAATTTAAAAACAAGCGAAGAAGAAATGTCCACTGAGTCTTACTAGAAAATTATAAATGAATTTTCTAGTTTTGTTGTTGATGTATTTTTTCCGGCTAGTGCTTGTTTTGATGAGTTTGCACAGTCACTGAACTATTATAAGGTATCTTGACGTATTTAAATATCTAACTTGCGTACACAGAGGACATTAAATCGATGGTATTGAAGGGTCCCCACACGTACCCAACCCGTGACTGCAAAAACATTGGAAATAACAGCGATTAAAATGTATATCACAATCTGCTTTAGCTAATTGCAAATTTCAGCCGAAAACTTCCTCAGTTTGGGATAATAAGCAAGACGAATTCGACCAACACTCATAATTTGATTCACCGCCTTCTTTTCATTCAGTCTACGTGCATATTTTGCCTACTGTCGCCTGTCCAAAGCACTGGGTCGTCAGGGGAGGCTTGGTATGTGAGACAGGGGTGTTCTTAATTGGGGATGCGGTATTTTTCTTCCGAAATGTGACTACTTGGTATTTTCTTCTATAGATTTTGTGTACACAGGATATTACACTTATCTAAATTTTGGTTATTTTTTGAATTGCTTCTTTTTGATACTGGAAATTTACCATCTTTCCCCCAGCTGATCCTAGAAACTTAAACAAAACAAAAATAACTCCTACCCAATGGAGTTTTCTTCTTTATCAGTATGACAAATTAAAGTAAAAGTAAGGTGGGATTAATTTGACGAGTTTCAAAACAATTTCCTAACGGTAAATATAGCGGGGTTATATGGGAACACTGAAAGGACTTGATCGAAACAAAAAAACCTGATTTGAAAGACAAATTCTCCCAATGCAAGTAATAGAATAGTACAACAACAAGAAAGAAGAATTTGCATGTTGTGAATGGGGATGTACATATTGGGTAAGGCTCTCAGCCTCACAAGTGAGAAATAGGAAAACCACCCACAACTATTTTGCAAAATATAAATATCAAGTTAAAAAAAAAGTATCAAGATTTACTGAATTGTACAGTTTTTTGCTTTTAGCATTTGAAAGAAACACCTAAAGATCACTACCTTCGGCTTCAAAAGCAGGTGCTTGGTCGAATCGATTACCATCGATTCTTCGTCCAACCTCGTCCCTATGATTGCACCGTTATTTTTGGTAATCTGCTATGATTGATTGATTGATTTACTTTGCTTTGCTTTATAAGGGAAGAAAAACTCAAACTGAATCGTTATAAGTGGGAAATACAGGAAACAAGCGATATTTTCGCTATTCATTTCTCATTTTTGTACAAATTCTTATCTGCCTTGTATCTACCAATGATACACGCCGATCACATCTTAGGTATACACTTGATGGGCAAAATAATCCACATAACATAGTCCAGTACTAAACACTACCCTACCCTGGCAAGACTAAATGGTTTTTCTTGAACAATTAAGCCTAAACACGTTCGCTGTTCGTTGCCAATCTCATCCTCCTCATCTTTCTCTCTTGACTCATAGTTAGTACCGTACAAGGTGTTTGTCGACTAAGGTAAAAAAATGTTCTTATAGACAGAACTCCTTTAATCTCTCTTCCAGTTATTTGAAACCATCCTTTTCCCAGCTTTGTACAGAACGCCACAATTAAAGATAAAACGGTCTGCGTGTGTGGTGGGAAGACTATTTTTTAATCCCAGTTATAAGCCCCGCCTCCGTCCTAATTTTAAACTCCTTTATAAAGTTCTGATAAGCTCAGCGGGACTTATATGCAGGATTTTACGGTATTTGCCATAATTGGATAACCAAACAACAATTTAATGGCGTGACAATGCCATGAAGTTAATTCTTTGCTTTGATATTAAGTGTCCACCATTATGTGCCTGTTTAGCTGTCTTCTCGGCCGTCAGTTTGCGATGATTACCCATCCACGAGCTTGGAGACCTTGTCTTTTATGGAAATTTTCAAGTTGAGTTGGGTAGGTATAAAGTGTGAAAATAGTGAAAGCACTGAACTTCTGAAAAAAAAAAAGTATCATGATAGAAAACATGAAAAGGAATTACCCGGTGTTGTGTAAGAAAAGGTTAAAAAGCCATTTTAAAGGCATGATAAAAATTGCACGTGTAGAAGGACGTTCTTGAAACCCTGCGCCGTACTGTGATGTCTGATTGGCATGATTTAATTAGGAAAACTGCGTATTTCAAGATTACAAGAGCAGCAAATTGTTAGCCTCAGCAGGATCGAACTGAGACACGGAAATTCGCAGTGGAGTTGAGACGATGGATCTAATCCGGTTTTCTTCTTAACATTCCTTGTCTCCCGCCAGCATGGCAGTACAACGATTTGGGAGGAAAGTACCAATTGGTTCATGTAATTACGCCATTTCCCTGTTGACTTTTAAAACGCAGTCTTTACCACGCTAAATGGATGAGGGGATTAGCATTAAAAAGAAAATTGTTAATATAGGTGCAAGAGTAAGTTAAAACGTTTATTCATTTTATTGTCAACGCAAGGTAATCAGTCCGACGCGGAGAACTAGTGCCAGTCTGTGGTAATTCTGAGCGAGTTTGAGCCCGCGGTTTCCGTTCACAAAGTTGCTAAGCAACGCTAGTGACGTATCCTGGCGTGACTGTTTTCGGAGACACACTTGCAATATGAGGGTTTTGGCGCAAATCCAAAAAAATGCGTTCGGGGCTTCGCCTGGCTCGCCTGCCGGCTTCGCCATTCTCGCCCCTCACTGTTTTTTTGGATTTGCGTCCAAAACCCTCATATTGCAAGTGTGTCGGGGTTAGATGACAGCCTTTCAACCCATGCACATGTATCTAGGCAAAGGCACCCTTTTAACACTTGTTGAGGACTGTCCTAAAACAAGTGGCCCCCGCCAAGCCCCAAAGAACAGGCGCGCCAGAATTATTTTTCAATTGAACAAATATTTTTTACTTTGTATATGCACCAAATGGCTGCCGCAAGATATTCGTCAGAAGTTTTGCAAGCTATGATGGAGGAAAACCTCCGTGAATTTCAAAGAAACCCGCAAAGAAATTTGTCTTTTTTACTGGCCAACACCGATTTTAACGATTGGCTCCGAGTATGGAAAATGGACATACCCGAAACCGAAAAAAACAACAAAGATCTTTTAATTTTTGCAAAAAAACACAAAAAAAAGTTTTATGATCTTTTGGAAAGTGAAATTGAAGAATTGAATGACATAAAAGCAAGCTTCGGGCTTAAAGTAAAATTTTCGATGAAAAGAAACGGAGTTACGCAACACATGGAGCACTATTTCAGAGAAAGAGAACCGCGTCTTTTTACAAAAAACACCAAAGACCGAATAAAAAAAGAGTTTGACGAATTTATTGACAAAGCAAAGGGAGAAATCGAGGCTTGGTCGGAGAGGGGCTCGGGGTGGGTTGTTGAAAGAATAACAAGGGCGTACACCTATGTTGCGCGTTATCGGCCATTGCGCGGAGGAACTTACTTGCCTTTGCCTCCCAAACTGGCAAACAAAAAAGCAATTATTAACGTGCAAAACAGTGACAACCAGTGTTTAAAATGGGCTTTGAGAGCTGCTTTATTCCCGCCTGCGAACGGAAAAGATCCTCAAAGAACAAGTAAATATCCCGTTGATGACGGCATAAACTACAACGGAATCGATTTTCCGACACCCCTAAAGCAGATTGACAGGCTTGAGGCGCAAAACAGAAACCTTGCAATAAATGTTTTTGGGTGGCACTTGAAAGACGGGTGTGTGATACCTCTCAGACAAAGCGAAAAAGAAAACAAAATACCCCGTATAAACCTTATGTTGATTGAGTCAGGATTGAAACAGCACTACTGTTTTATAAAAAGAATTAGCGCTTTGTTACACGACCAAACCAAACACAGTAACAAAAAACACTTTTGCATGATGTGTTTGACAAATTTTACAAGAGAAGACTTGCTTGAAAAGCACAAAAAGTATTGCAATGGGGTCAAAGGCAAGCCAACAAGAATCGAAATGCCAGATGAGGAGAAAAACACCCTTTCTTTTAAAAACTACCAAAAACAAATGAAAGCGCCTTATACGATTTACGCCGACGGCGAGGCATTGTTAAAAAAAGAGCGCCGAGAAACGCCCGAGAACCGCCAGAAAAGTTACACGTACAAAACAGAAAAGCACGAGGCATGCGGATTCGCTTACACGCGTGTAAGAAGTGATGGTGAACACGAAAAACCATTCGTTTACAGAGGAGAAAACGCCGTTGAAGTATTTTTGAACTGTCTTTTAATTGAAGAAAAGAAAATAAGATATGAATTGTCAAAGCCAAAACCTCTCCTTATGACGCAAAAAGACTGGGCAAACTTTAAAAAAGCCGAAAACTGCCACATCTGCGAAAAATCGTTGGTGAAACAAAACTTTTTAGACTCTTTGCCGGTTTGGCTTAAATCTAATAAAAAGGAGTTTGGTTACTTAGGACAGTTACACAAAAAATGCTATTACGAAAGAATAGAATTGGCGAATACTCTTAATAGCGGGAACCATTATAAGCTAAAAAAGCTTGAAAAAAAATCACACAAATTAGCCGCTGAAAACCAAAAAAACTGCCTAGCGTGCAAAGAGCCGCTTATCCAGCCGAACTACAAGGATGCGGTGAGGGATCATTGTCACATAACAGGCAATTTTCGAGGAGCCGCGCACAACGTGTGTAACTTAATGATGAAAATAAATCCAAAAAATATTCAAATACCAGTTGCATTTCATAACCTGAGTGGCTACGATGCTCACCATTTGATGCAGTCAATTTCGAAGATTTCAAAAGAGGCACAGAAAGAGGTAAAGTGTGTTGCAAACAACATGGAAAAATACATTACATTTTCACTGGGGGGTTTAAGGTTTATTGACACTTTGAACTTTTTACTTGGAAAGCTTGAAAAACTTGTAGAAGATACGCCGAAGGATGCATTAAATATGACGAAAAAGGTTTTCTTTGAAAAAAGTGAACTGTTGTTAGACAACGGAAAATATCCAAGCGAATACGTTGAAGTGTGGGAGGAATTTAATTATAACAACTTGAGTGAAAGTTTTTTTAAAGGTGGGGACGAAACTAAAGAAAAATGGCAAATTGTCAATAACATCCACATAACAGATGAAGGATACAAAGAAGCAAAAACCATTTTTATAGAAAAATTTGGCTTGTTAACACAAAAGGGGATTTATCCCTATGAATACATGGACTCATGGGAAAGATTTAAAGAAACAACTTTGCCGAAAAAAGAAAAGTTCTACAGTAAACTTACAGGCGAGCACATAACAGACAAAGAGTATGCACACGCGCAAAAAGTGTGGGAAACCTTTGGCTGCCAAAATCTTGGAGACTACCACGATTTGTATATCAAAACGGACGTTACCCTGTTAGCGGACGTTTTTGAAAACTTTCGAAAATTATGCCTTGAGAAGTACAATCTGGATCCCGCAAATTATTACACGTCGCCAGGTCTTTCTTGGGATGCGCTTTTGAAAAAGACAGGTGTGGAGCTTGAGTTACTCACAGACTACGAAATGCACCTCTTCGTCGAAAGGGGAATAAGAGGCGGGATTTCGTCGGTAAGCAAGAGATATGCAAAGGCGAACAACCCATATGTTAAGGGATTTGATCCGAGTCAACCAAAAAAATACATAATGTATCTCGATGCGAATAACCTTTACGGGTGGGCAATGAGCAAGCCGCTTCCGAAAAGTGGTTTTAGATGGAAAAAGGTTATGCCAACAGAAAAAGAAATAATGACAAAAAAAGAGCATGCAAAAACTGGATGGATTATGGAGGTGGAGTTAGAATATCCGAAAGAGCTGCATGACGCTCACGACAGTTACCCATTAGCGCCAGAGAAAAAGAAAATAGACAAAGAAATGTATTCGCCTTACCAAAAGAAATTAATGAATGATCTTGAATTAAACCCCCCAAACACTGAAAAGCTTGTTTTAACGCTTGAAGACAAAACCAATTACGTCGTGCATTACCGAAACTTGCAGTTTTATTTAAAACAGGGAATGAAACTCAAAAAAGTGCACAGGGTTTTAGAGTTTGAACAGGAATGCTGGATGGAGCCCTACATCCGGATGAACACAGAATTCCGAAAAAAAGCAAAAAACAACTTTGAAAAGACCTTTTACAAGCTAATGAACAACTCGGTTTTTGGAAAAACAATGGAAAACCTGAGAAACCGTGTAGACATAAGAATAGTAAGAAGCGACGAGACAAATAAAATAAGAAAATTGGTCGCAAGTCCATTGTATTCAAGGCACGTGATGTTTTCAAACGATCTTGTCGGAATAGACATGCGAAAAAGTAAGCTGTTTCTCAATAAACCGGTCTACACAGGCATGACTATCCTTGACGTAAGCAAGCTATGCATGTATGACTTCTTTTACAACCATCTGAAAAAGGAGTACGGGGAGCGTTGCGAGCTTTTGTATACAGACACAGACAGCCTTTTGCTTGTGATAGAAACAGAAGACGTTTACGCGGACATGGCAAAAAACATCGGCGAGTACGACACAAGCGACTACCCCGAAGAGCATTCACTTTATTCGAAAGAAAACAAAAAGGTGTTGGGGAAAATGAAAGACGAATGCGCAGGAAAACTGATTTCAGAGTGTGTTTGTTTGAGGCCGAAAATGTATTCAATAATGACAGAAGGTGAAAGCGAAAATGAAATCGAAAAAATAAAGAAAAACTTTCCTGAGGCAAAAATAAAAGAGTGCACTTGCGAAGGGGAAAAAATGCAGGTAATAATGGCAAACGACGAAGAATTGGTCAAAAAAATAAAAGAGAAACATCCGAAAGCAAGTGAGTCAAAATGTTGTAACACGCTGAAAGTGGACGAAAAAAATATAAAAAAGGCAAAGGGGGTGAAAGAGTGCGTGACGAAAAATGAGATAAATCATAAAGACTTCAAAGATGCACTTTTTCAAAACAAGGAAAGCTTTCACGAAATGCACATGCTAAGAAGCTATGCCCACGAGATGCATTCAATAGTGGTAAACAAAAAATCGCTGTCGCCATTTGACACAAAGAGATGGATAAATGAAGATGGGATAAACACTTTGGCATATGGGCACTATCGGATGGGTGCGGAGCACGAGAGCGAAGCTCTTGCAGAGAAGGGGCAAAAAAAGAGCCCACCGCCCCATAAAAGGGAGTGAAAAAACTAACTAGCCGCCAAGCAAAGGTCTCTCTAGAGTGCTTTAATAAATAAAAAGCCACTCAGGAGTGCCCAAGGGGCTCAAGCACTAAGGGCTTGGTGGTAACTGTGTATTTGGAGGAATAACAAGCAATTCTTCACGCACGAAGCCGCGCTTTGGACCATCGTGCAAGTAATAAAGAACTGGCTGATTAGGTTTAGTAACAGACCTTTCAATGCTGTAGACTTTTAATGACCAAATCGGATCTGTAGCCCTTTTTACGCCGCCTTCCAGCTCGCCAGGTTGGTAGAGATAGCGCACATTAACGAGAGAGGGGAGTTTTTTTTCTTTCTTGCCAACAGGTCTTGTATATTTTGAGGACGGTTTTGACGAAACAGCCTTTTCTTTGATTGCAGCAGCAGGTTTCTTACCAGTAAGACTGGTTACTTCGTTGTTCAGAGCGGCAACAACTTCGGGTAGCCTTTTTACCCACGCTGTCGACCGCTGGCCAGATGGCAGGTTCATCTCGACACCGTACTGATAACCAAACAGGCGCCCTGCCAGTGTTTGATTAAAACGTTCAACAATAGCTTGATCTCTGTGAATGTTAACACGCCCGCGTCTAATATAGGTTTTGTGATTTTCCATTTCTTTGGTAACAGCTCCCATGAATTCGCGACCAGGGTCAACTTGCAGCATCTGTGGCCATTTTAGTGCACTTCGCCTGTAAATTGTCTGAAAACCTTTTGCAACCTCAGTTGAATCTTTGGAGGTCAAAGGCTCGGCCTCTTTGAATCGGCTGGCAACGTCAACAACAGTCAGAGCGTATTTGTAAACTTTTCGCCCTCGCGGCAGTTTGTCGTGTGGCAGAAAAAGAAGGTCCGCCTGGTGGACCGCGTTTGGAGAAGAAACATCGAATTTTGGGCGAGGAACGTATCGTGGTGCCGGAAGGTAGATCTGCCAAAGGGCCTGCTTAACGAGCCACTTTTTTGCGGCATCTTCGGAAACCTTGGCCGCCTCGGCTAATTTTTTTATCGCTGCAATTCCCTTCCAGTAGCCCTGGGGGCTATAGTAGACTTTCGAGATTTTCTTCGAAAAGTTTTGCTCCGCAAAAATCTTTGCATCCATGTGTATACAAGAAAAAAAGAAAAGTTTAAAGAAACCGAAAGGCAGCGTACCCAAGTGCAAGCGCGCCAGCGCCAACGAACATAAGTTCACCTTGTTTCTGCTGCTCACTTGGCTGATAGAAATCAGAGAACTTGGGTTCTTTCGGAGGAATCATTTGTTTGTCAGGATGTGCCTGGTTGTAGAGTTTGAAAGCGTAGTCTGTGTTCGTAAAGTTTTGTTTCGCTTGCTGTTTGATCTCATTGTTGGTTTCGATCCAGTCGAGAAGCTTCGTGCGGTCGCGAGAGTACTTCGCGTAAGCTGCCTGGTAAGCCTCGAGAGCTTTGTCGTGTCTTTCTTTTTCTTTCAAAGCGGCGTCATCTCCGCCACCCAAAGCTCGAGCAAGATAGTTGCCGCCAATGAAAGCAGCAGCGTTCAAGATAGCTCCGCCAGCCATAATCGCGACGCTTGCCATTTTGTTATTATACTATTCTAATTTTTTTTTAATTGGTTGGGAGAATTTTCTGGTCCTCGAGATACTGTTTAAGTGCAACGCTGCCAGCCATGACGGCTGTGAACTTTACATAGTTCATAAAACTGCTGCTTGGGTCGGATGTGAAGTTTTCTTTTACAACTTTTTTGGCAGCCCAGCCGATTCCGGCGGCAAGGCCAGTGAGAGTCGCGGCATCCATGAGTGTTTTTACGAGTTTGTTGTCAGACATGGCGGTTCAGTATAAAATAATAAAAAATATTCAATTGAAAAATTTTTTTGTTTATTCTTCACCGTTTTGCGAAGCAAAGTTTGCAACTTCTTCACCAGATTCAACTTCTTTTGTTTTTTTTATACCTCTTTTAAAAATTGTATCCTCATCCTTTTGCACCCGAATAGCGGTTTTAACGCAAGTTTTGGAAAATTCAAACCAAAGTAATGCAATACCAGCCATAGCTGCACCTTTAACAAGGCTGTCAAGAATAAAACCAAGGGACATTGTCGGTATAATAAATGAAAAAGAAATGTTCAAAAGAAATTTTTTAATCCATCGGACGGATTCCTCTTTGTTTGCGAGGTCTAATGGCATTTTGGATTGTCGAAGGCGTGTCTGAAGAACGCGTTGCAACCCTTCCAATACTTTCTGCTGTAACGCGCAAAGCGCGGGGTTCCTCTGGGACCCCTGGTGTGTCATCAGTTATAAGAGTTGGCGGAGCTTTAAATGTTGGACTTCTTTTTTCGTTTATAAAGGCTTTTATGTCTTCGCGTTTCACATAAGTTGTAACGATTGCAACGCCGATACCAAGCAAAGATATCCATTGATTTGTGGTGAGACCGCTTGATTGCGGCTGAGCCTCGGGCGGAGCTGGTTCCGTTACGGCCGGTGGTGTTACATTTCGCTTTGCAGCAGCAGATTTCTTTTCCTTTTCTTTTGCAATTATTGCAGCAGCCTCGACAGCAGCTTTTTTCTGTGCTTCACGAGCCTGTTTTGTTTTTTCAGCTGCAAGCTTGCCAGCAGCAACTCGCTTTGGATTTTTGGCAGGCTTTGTTGCTGGAGTTGTTGAAGTAACTTGTTTCTGTTCTTCTTGAGCGATCGGAGTTGGTTCGAGCTCGGCCATTTATAATAAAAAAAAATAATATTTAAATAGAAAATTGCTCAGCAAGATTTTTTGCTAAGCAATTGCTAAGCATTGTTCAGTAATTACTTAGCATTTTCTTAGCATTGCTCAGAAAAATCTTCAGTAGTGTTTGTGTCCGCATCTTTGGAAGCACCTTTGGTTTCGCACAGCGAAGTGTGCGACTTTGTAGCTTCGTTTAAATCAATGTGCTTTGTTGTGATGAGCGCAGCATTTGCAACGGCAAGAAAGCGGCCGCATTTCAAAGCCAGACCGCCTGCCAAAGTGGACAGCTCTTTGCTGATGATGTAGTCGTTTTTGAGTTCCTTCTGATAATCATTGACGTCCTTGATATTTACGGCCATACCAACGACTTTAGTAACAAGAAAAATAAAGCTGTCAATCAAGCTGTCGGTTGTTTTGGATCCAACGTATGCCTCATATCTCTTTAAGTACTTTTCAACTTCTTTATCTGTCAAGCGCTTCACCTGCTCGTGTGTCAGTTGCACACCGATTGCTTCTTTGGCTTTTCCTGTTGAAACAAGGATTGCAAGCTGTTCACGCAAAGCAGGAATGTCAGGGCCTTGAATGAGTGCCATAGCGCTTTCTGTACTTTCTGGTTCAGCTCCTAGCAGTTCCATTACGGAAGCTAATTCTTGTTCACTTGCAGCGCCCTTGACGCTCTCGGGAGGAGAAGTTGCGAACGGGTCAGCCATTTATTACTCTAAAAAATATGTTCAATAAGAAAATTTTGTGCCGTAAGGGTGGCGATGAGAAATGACAAGATGCGAAAACTTATTTTTTTTTAGCTTTAAAATGATTTCTTTGTAATCCTCATGGGCAAGTTCGCCAGCGTAATCCTCAAAGATTGCCTTCGTGGTCTTGGCAGAGGGGGTGTAAAAGAAAACGATTGCCGCAACATTTTCGCGGAATGAGGATGTTATGCTTGTCAATTTTTGAGTTAACACCCATATGCTCAAGCCTGCGTGGCGAGCAGAGAAAGCAAGATTCACCAACTCCCCTGTTCTTCCTTTTACATCTTTCGAAGCAGCACAGTCGTCGAGGATGATAAGCGTGTTCGTACCCTCAAAAAGAAATCTTGAAAGCCTTAACCAAGATTCCACCTCGTGCTGCTCACAAATTAAAACAAAAAATCGAAGATCTTCCTCAGCAAAGCGATAATAAGTCTTGTTGTGCGCGAACGTCGGGCAGATGAGCACGATGTAGTCAAACTTGCCTCGGAAAGGGCCACAAAGCTGATTGACCACGTATCTTGTTTTTCCTGAGTTCGTTGGTCCCACAATGAGGGCGTTGAAGGGTATATTGGCAGGATCCATCTTCGTTCGTATATGTACCTAAGGTACACTTTTTCAAAGAAAAAATTATAAAAGCACAGATTCTAACTGCCTGCCAATTATATTCATTTGGGCGTCGCTGATTACGTAAATGTGGCAGTTCAAATTACCTGAGCCGCTTGCTTTCCTCTCTAGCTCAAGCTGGACACCGTCCTTTGTGTTCACAAGGCGCGTGCCGCTTCCGTGCATCGAGTGGTCAGCCATGGAACGCAGATCAATAAGAAGGCCAAACTTGTCTTCTGTGTAAAACTTTTGCAGAGTCATGTGCTGCGTTTTATTTTTTTCTTTCATGTAGAATCTTTTAACTTCTCCCCAAATGTCCATTCCTTCGATGCCGTTGTTGTACAGCATGTTTGGCGAGCCGTTGACAGTGATGCTTACTTTTGTAAGGTCCGGGTTAATGTACTTTTCCGAGCTCCTTGCACCTTTGTTATATTGCTCAATAAATAGGAGCAAGATACCTTTCATGGACCTCCTCTGCGGGTTGACCCTTAGATTCAGACGTGTGTCGGAGCCTTTTGCAAAAGTCACCACTTTAACACGCTGGATGTGGTCGTAAGCGAACTCTTTGCCGCCCGAATAAGCGCTGAACGCTTCATCTGCAATTTCCTTGCTTCTTATCATCTCGTACTCCAGCTGGATGTTTGTCAACTTGTATTTCAGTTTTGTTGTATCTGAGCCTCTGACCACATGTTCGGCTGCCGCGAGCTTCAGTTCGAACACAAGATCGTTGTATAGTGCCTGAGGATAAAATGCCCCATGGTCAGTTAAAATCTGGTGATCCAGACGGATGCGGTATTTATTACCATATAGCTCATTCAGCTTTTTTTCTGCTTCGACTCCTGAAGTTTTCTTATCGCCAGCATTTGAGCGAATTTTGTTAAGGTCCTCGCTCTGAATGCCCTCTGGCACCCTGTCGTCGCGCTCCTCCTGCGAAAGGAAAAAATCCTCAAATATTTTGTAGATGCCATAGCCAACCGTGTCCTGCACGACGGTGCCTTCGTACTTTACAACAAAATCGTCGACCAGAGCTCGGCTGACGTTGTCAACCAGAAAGTTGTTGGCATGGCCTCCGCTCAAGTCGATGTTGAAGCGCAGCGCCAGCGAGCCAGGCACAATGACCTCGTTTTCGTTCAGCTTGGGCACTGAAACATACAACGTTTCCTCTGGATTGGCTTCTGTGCGGTCAAAAGTGATTCGTTTTACCGCGCGCTCGGCTTTCAGTGCGCCGAGTATTTTCTCTGTGCGTCCCGGTTGAAGGTTTTCTTGAACAGCAGCCATCTCTCGATTGGTTTTATTGTTAAATTGAAAAGTTTAATTTGAAAATATATATAAATTACGTGATGGCGGAAGGTGGTGGTGAGTTTGGATACGAGGACCATGATTTGGACCGAGATCTTGACCACAACAGTGATAACGATGATGAAGAGGAACAAGAGGTCGACACAACCCGACCATTTCAGCCCGGGGAGGCATCCACACCCTACCATGGGGGTGAACAACATGAAATGCAAACGATGCAGCACGAACAGAGCGGGCTGCCAGACACATCCTACGAAGAAACACCTTTTTTGGGAAGCTTTATTCATCAAGATGACAAACCGGCAATGATTGACAGAGCTAAAGATTTTATCAAAAGAAAATTCCCCAAAGTGAACTTCGCAAAATTAGACCCAATAGGTTTTAGCAAAAAGAGTGGCAATGAAACTACAATTGTATCCTTTGGATCAAAAGGTGGCGAGACCGAAATTTTCAAAAAAGACGGAACTGGCCTTCTCAAAAAATTCACAAACAAGTTTAAAGCCCCCCTTGGGCCAGAAGCGGAATCTCTGATTGCTCAAGACAATGAAGAAATAAGAGAAAGGAGACAAATATTAAGAGAAGCTGAAAGTCAACTACAACAGGCAGAAACAATTGCCATGCAGAAAGAAAAAGTCACCCAAGAAGTAGAAGATCTCAGAATAGGAATCGAGCGAACAGATGCCAAGATGGATCAACTTGGGTCAAATGTTGAAAATGAATCAGAATTACGCAGACTTAAGCAACTGAAAAAAAATCTTGAAAAGGATTTTGAAAACAAAAAAAAAGAAGTTGCTGCTCTTGAAAAACAAGCTAAGCAGATTGCAAAAGAACAAACACGAGTCGGCCAACTAAGGGCAGGCCTCGCTGACATAGAGAGCAGAAGAAACACTTTGCAAGAAAGGCTCAACGACACAAGAGCGTTGGATGATCTAAAAGAGAAAGAAGCCGAGCTGAAGCAACAAAACGAGGAAGATCAAGCTGTTATAGAGGATGAGAATGCATCCCCCACTGACAAACAAGCTGCGGAAGAAAGAGTTGCAGAAAGAACCGAGGAGCTCGGGCGTTTGCAAACGCAGATTGCAGAAAGAGAAAGGGCGCTTCCACTTCGTGAGAGGATCAAAGAGATCTTCAAAAAATATGGCGTGACAGTAACAGCAATACTTCTTGCTGCTGGTGTCACGATTGGTTCTGTTATTGGAGCCATTACAAACGCGTTGAAGGCAACCGGCAAAGCGTTGGGGAAAGGCCTAAGTGATATTGGCTCAAAGGTAGCATCAGCTCTGCCTGGTCTCATTGGCTCGATTGCGAAATTTCTTTTCAAAACCGCTGGTCAAGTAATTGGATTTCTTGCAGAGCACACCTGGCTGCTTATCCTTGCTGTGGTTGCTTTTCTTGTTGAAAAATACATCAAAAAGAGACGTTAACGCATAAGGGTGTAGAGCAAAGCTGCTGCTCCAACCGCGCCAACAGCGACAGTTGCTTTGTTTATTTCGTGTGAATCATTGGCTACGGCCTTCGTAGGTTTAGCGCTTTGCGCGTTGCTAGCTTGTGTTTCAGCAGCGCTTGCTGCAGGTGCCTGATTTTTTTTTGCTGTGGCGCTCTTGTGTATAGGATTTGAAGGGTGGCTGTTTGGTGGGTTGATTTTTGATTTTCCTCCCGCCATCAGTTTAAGAGCTGCTTTTTTTGTAGCTTTATTAACCTCATCATTCACTCCTAATTTCATCCCAACAACAGCCTGCTTAAGCTGGTTATTGTAACCAACAACGCTTTCTGTGTTTATCACCATACGAGCGGGCATCAGCCAGGCACCTGGGCAGACTGCAAGGTTAAGCCGAACCTTAGCTTCGTCGATGGCTAGTTGGTATCTTTGGACCGACTTTGCCAGATCAGGTTGCCTTATAGCGTCTTCAACCAACACGAGGAACTCACTTTGCGCTTCCTTTGCACGGCCGCCTGTTCCAAGTATGCTACTTCGAACGTTCACCTGCGAACCGAGAATACAGTAGACAAAAGCCTCTATCGACTGGTTTACTCTCGACAAACCTGCCTGAGTAAGCCCTTCAGTGCCGTTAGGACAAAACCAGTCTGCCTGTGCATATGCAGCGTCGTCTGGCTCGATGTATTGAATCAAGTTACCTTTGCTTGCAGTTCCACCTTCATCCGAAAATTTATCGTAATCGGGGTATTTTGCTCCAGTTTTGTTTGGTCCAATGTTAGTAATCCAGATATAAACGTTACCAAGTCCGTGGTTTGCGCCTGTTGTGAAACGGAAATCGCTTGACGGGTCGACACCGAACTCAGCGCATATTCTTTTGTAAGAAGCCACGTCGTACTTGTTGTCGAACTGGCTAAAAGTGGGGTCGCCTGGCAAGGCGCTTACGCTCTGAATTCCCCCCATCTGAAACAATATTCGCCTTATCGTGAAATAAACGTGAAAAAGATAAAAATTACGCACAATCGGTGGCAAGCTAAGAGCTGAGTGCTCTTCATCGAAAATATCTCGACTTATACCGCAGCCTGTTGTCGCGCACCATACCGCAAAGTTAAGTTGCTGTGGCCAATAGGCCATATTTTGGCTAGCAAGCCACCTTTTTGACTCTTTTCCTGATGTATGCTTCAGTTTTGTTTTTTGAAAAATCTCTCTTAATTTCGTTGTGAAATATTGGTCTGGTGTGACGTAGATGTTTATTTGGCTGTTAAATATTTTTTTCAAACTTGGTGCGGCTTCGTGAAATCCAACAGCTGGAATTGGCAAAGATGAGCCTTTTGCGCCGCTTGGTGACAGCTGTTGTGGAAAACCGCCTGAAATTTGATTCACCCCCAGTGCTTTTTTCATCTCTGGGCTCCAATATTTGCTGTCAGAGCCAAAAACATTTATCAAATGGCCTTGCCCTGCCTTGTAATAAATGTCTGCCGTTGCTGTGTGGTTGTACGCGAACTCAACCTGTGCAACAAATTTTGTTCGGTCAGCGTTTGGATATTTTGCAAGAAAAGGTTTCCATGCATTGTCTTTTGCCGCTTTAGAAATTGTAGTTGCTTCTGGGGTTTTCATCCACTTCATAAAACCTCTTGTTTTTGCATCCATGGTCCTCTTTTATATTAAACATTTTTTATTTTTATTTAATATAAAAATGGTTGTGCTGACTGTTACCACAAAAGAAAATCCGAACACTGTTTATTTTGACCAGCCTATTCCAAAACCAAGCTATATCCGGCTTTTAAGTTGTTCTCTTTACAACAGCTGGAATAGTTTGGAAAAGGATGGAATAGTTTTTTATAAACAAGTGAACAAGGAAGAGAAGGCGCGTTATATACGGCAAGGAAACTTCTCACTCGATGACATTGGGAGTATTTTTGAAAAAGGATTTCCAGAGAAAAACATTTTTTCTGTAACAAAAGGCATTGCAGGTCGTTCATTGATAATAAAAGCAAAAGAGCCCAATTTAAAAGCTTTTGGACTGAACGAAAGTCTTATTAAGTTCTTTAATTTGCCTGGGTTTGAGAATTACGCAAGTATTGAAAAGGAATATTTTGAAACAATTGAGGTAAATAATGTTTCAAATCCTAAAAATTACTTCATCAACTGTGACCTTATCGACAAGCAACAAAGCTTGCTAAATGGTAAGCCATCAAGCCTTTTAGCGTTTTTTGACATACGTGGAAAACCGTATGAAAAAGTTTATTACCAAAATACACATTTTAACGTCTTGCGCGACGTTTCTGCTGAAGAAAATGTATCATCTCTGACTCTTTCGATTAGAGATGAGAATGGAAAGCCATTCGATTTTAACGGCTCAAATCTTACATATGAGTTGGAATTGAATTAAATTAAATACAAAAATAACTTTTATGTATACGAGACCATGTCATCTGCTAATGTTCTCCCGAGTGCCCCTGCTTATGGTGATCGCGAAGAAACACAACTTTATCCAAGCCTCCCAACAAATGCCGAGAATTTTCGGCTGACTGAAATAAGTAAAATTGAAAAAGAAATATCCGCTGAAGCTGAGCATTACAGGCTTGTGTTAAAAAAATATAAAAAAGTCCGGAAAGTTATTCACTATTCCGTGGTCTGTCTTGGCGCCGTGACGGCAGCTCTGTCTTCTGGAGCTGTTGCGACTTCACTTACTGGTGTTGGAATTGTTATCGGCGTGCCTGTTGCAGCAGTAGCAGGTATATCTGGCGCAGCTTCCACTGGCCTGTCAGTTATCAACAAAAAGCTTGAACGTAAAGTTAATAAGCACTCAAGAATCCTCGCTCTGGCTGTTGCAAAACATGACTCGATAAACAGCTCTGTCTCACAAGCTCTGAATGATAATCTTGTTTCTGACAAAGAGTTTCAACTGATCTTACGAGAAATGCAGAAATATCGTCAACTTAAAGAGACTTTACGTTCAAGCTTTGCACACAAACAAACAAATTCACAGCCAGACATCGAAAAAATACGACAAGAGATCATGAAAGCAGAAAGACAAAAAATGAAAAAAAAACTTCTCGAAAGCACCACCGACATTTCGAAATAAAATTTCAGTCCAATAGAACATTTTTTCATTTAATGAAAGAATGATTGTCTGCGCTCATCTTGTCGTTTACTTTGTGATGGAAGCATTGTCGTTCGAGTTGCAAAAAAATGTTCGAGACATCACAAGAGAGGTTGTTGTTTGCCTGAACGAGGCAAAATAAAAGGTTAAAGCGCGCTTAAAGTGACTTTCAGCCGAGTCGAAATCAGAAAAAAAATAAACACTTGATTTAATCCCCACAGTCAAGGGCTTGTCTGAACGCATGCAAATTTTTTTTGTGTGTGGGTGAATGTCCCACAGCGTCAGACTTATGCAAGATATAATAAGCAATCAATAAACATTACAAGTGTGTTAAGTAAAATAATTTTATTCAGTTGCTAAGTTAAATGTTCGTTGACAACGGCGGACATCTATGGCCGCGGTATCCAAGATAAATTGTTCGTTGACAACGGCGGACATTCATGGCCACGGTATCCAAGGTAAATTGTTCCTTGACAACGTCAGAATATTTTAAGCTTGTAAACTTGCAAGTTTTTGTCAATTCGGGTTACGCCGTAACCCATTGGCATTCCAATGTGATGACGTTTTTAAGGCCTGTGACTAAGATAATTTTGTCAATTCGGGTTACGCCGTAACCCATTTGGTATTCTAATGTGTTGACGTTTTAAGGCATGTGACTTAGATAATTTTGTCAATTCGGGTTACGCCGTAACCCATTTGGCATGTGATGTTGCCTGTGACTAAGATAATTTTGGTCAAGTTTAGCAAACGCTAAAGTTGTATCATCCCATCGTTAGACATCTACAAATGATATATGTCGATAAACTGAGTTAAAACTTCTTAATTTTTGATCTAGAAAGGTTTGATAAACGTCTTCAAGCATCCGATATACTTAACCTTGCGATCAAACTTCACGACCAAGCATCTGATTTTTGTCCGTAATTATTGCTTCGGCACGAATAGCTGATATGAAATATTAAAATCGGATCCTCGTTTGTCGTTTCCAAATGATTCATGTCCGTAAGCTGTGTCTTTGCTTCTTTTTCAATGAAGGTTTGATAAACGTCTTTATACATCGGCCATACTTGCTTGTGTAATACAAAAAAGCTTATGTGAATAATATAAAGTTATAATTTTAACTGTGATTGGTCACAAAAGACGTCATTACATCGGGAAATAACCTATTAACTAAAAATAGTAATGACGCCTGGTGAATAAAATTACCGTGATCTTATATTGTTCTTTTAGGTGCTAGAAAGTTCTTAGCTCAATATTTCACGGTATATTTACATGTTAGTCAAATTAAATATTGTTGTTGAATAAATCATAGCTCTCAAAACACACATACAAAGAGTTTGAGTTGTTTTCCGGCTAAAAATATTCAAAATGAAAAAAAAAAAACAATTAGATTACGTCAATGGGGTTTCCCACGCAATTGGCACAGGGTAAACAATGACTTCCTGTGTTACTCGATAATTTATGCACTCACCGGAGCGTGCAAGTTTTGTTTAGCTTGTCAAAACGTTTGCGACAACACTGCTGTCTAGTTTTTTTAATTTTTCAATCAGCTCGTCTGTTAAAAAGATTGTTATTTGTTTTTCATTTTCTTTAGTTTTTTTGTAGGTTGTAAACGCTTTTCCACGAGATCTTTTCAAGTTTTTCTTTACATTCAAGTTAATTTCTCCAGTTCTCCCTCTTCCCATCTTCGTTTACTCAATAAGAGCATTTGTTCAATTGAAAAATAATTCTGGCGCGCCTGTTCTTTGGGGCTTGGCGGGGGCCACTTGTTTTAGGACAGTCCTCAACAAGTGTTAAAAGGGTGCCTTTGCCTAGATACATGTGCATGGGTTGAAAGGCTGTCATCTAACCCCGACACACTTGCAATATGAGGGTTTTGGACGCAAATCCAAAAAAACAGTGAGGGGCGAGAATGGCGAAGCCGGCAGGCGAGCCAGGCGAAGCCCCGAACGCATTTTTTTGGATTTGCGCCAAAACCCTCATATTGCAAGTGTGTCGGAGTACTCGTGAGTAGTCGCTCTCGTTTCTGATAGGATAGCATTAATCGGAAATCCATCGAGTACTATCAACAATGATTTACGGGAAATAAAGCGTATTTTACATATAAATCTTCGTTGTTAGCCACGGAAAATCAGAAATCGATTTTTTTCCTGCTTATTTAGGCTTCGTTGTTAGCACTGGAAAAGATTCCGATTGGTTTGTTCTGACAAAACTAACTGCGATTGGAATGCCCTTCTTTAGTAAGTCTAAAGCGACAAGTCAGTCATTCTTTTTGTCACAAAATGGTTTCTGCCATAGCTATTTTGCCTGTCGACACTCTCAGATTTATATCGTTTAGTTTTATTGAGTTGCTATTCACATGGTCGCAGCATCAAACGTTTCAGTTTTCTCGATCCCCCGGTGTCAAGTCAGGAAGGAAGTCTGGCTACAAATGCAAATCGCGAGAGCTGATAAAGGAATCAATAACCCTTAGAAAATAATCTTAAAATATGAAAGGTTAACGAAAGCCGTTGATTATGTCTGCCGGACTCGTTATGCACGTAACCGCATTAACCATCTTTTCAAAAAAAATGCACATTTTTTTTCGAAACAGAAATCCAAAAGATGGATGGATGGTGGTGGTGGTAAATTGCTTTATTTGCATGACCGCTATCGCTTACAGTATTGCAAAAGGATATTTAGACTAAAAGTAACAAAACGATCCTATCACTTCACCTGGTAATAACAATGCATCACGTACATTCATACATGAAGAAATAAACTTCACCACTAGCTTATTAACATGATAATCATTAGAGTTCATAAGAAGTTTAATGCTTTGTGAGGTTGATTTCTTTTCAAAGTCAGGTACTATTTCATTGATTCGTTTTAAGAATGTCCTTCTTTGTAAAGAGTATTTGCTACAATCTAATAAGAAATGTGTTTCGTTTTCTACTTGATTTGACTTGCACACTGGACATAATCTATTTTCTCTGGGTATATGATCACTATGATATCTACTCAGTTCAATCATAAGTTTGTGATTACTTAATTTAAATTTCACCAGATTTTTTCTTTCATTCAAATTTCTTAACTGTTGTAGATAATCAGATGCAGCGTATTCATCTTTAAAAACTTTATAAAATTGTAATTTCCTTCTCAGGTGAATTAAGGCCTGGGTCAAGGGAGAGTTTCACGTCCCCAGCAGAGTTCAAGGAATTCGTGGAATTCGCGTGGATCTTGCGAGGATCTTGCGAGTTGCCATAGTGACTTTCGGGTACCCGCGGAGAACGCGCGTACGTTCGCGAAATAATTCCGCCATCTTGAATTATCGTTTGTCGTTGTTGACTTTGACGATTCCAGCAATTTAAGGACTCAGAAGAAGAAGATCTTGTAGGAAGGTAAGAAAAGCTTTCTTTTGTCGCTTAATCCCATCGAAAGCATGGCAGAATATCGCTATTTTATGCAATACAAATAGCTGGAATGTTGATCGTTTGCTATAAGCTTAAACTGTAAACTCTATCCGGAGCCATGGATTCATAAAGCTTACACAGAATAATTTTCGTGTAATATTCTCCAAGATTCACAGTGCTTGAAATATTTCGGTTGTCTTTCTTTTAGTTTCGCTGGCGAAGGATGCCAAAGCGCATGGAGACTCGCACAGTTGGCTATATAAGGTCAACTGAAGCGTACAATGGTCATATTTTACATACTGCAAATAAGCTAATTTGCCAAACACACCCACTGGCAATTTAGGCTAACTAAGGTTCTTAATTTTTATGAAGGAAATATAGTTGTTGATTACCAGAAAAATAAACTTGATTGGTTTGGTCTTAAAAAACAGTATTCATTTACAAACTCATAATTTATCAGCAACTACAGAAATTATGTATATTTGGTGTTATCTCTTCAAAGTCAAACTCCTAGGTTATAAAATGTTTATCGTAATTTAACTGTGACCCACATACCTGCTCGATCTTGCTTGACTAAACAGGCTCACTAACAGGTTCTTATATTTGGATCATATGTACATGTATTAAAGGCACCCATCGACTGATTCTCGACTTATACTGTTGTCCAACATGTTGAACAAGAATTGGTCGATACATCAGCTAACATAAACAAATAGATAAACAGAATATATCTGAACACAACAATAATTTTGTAGAGCCACATCTTGCATTTGAAATTTTGATGTTTAAAATTTAGAGACACTGTCATTTATGACAGTCTTTACTGACCAAATGAACACAGGCACACGCTCAGGTTTCTTGCCCAGGTACCGGCACTATACAAGCCTGACTTCTGGCCGTCATTCTGGCACTGGCTCTGTGTTAAGTGGCCAGTTCACCGAAATAAAACTCGCAAAAAATGTTTTCTCTTTTTATTTTCAAAAAGTGGCACAAAATAGATATTAACAGCAGCAATGTGTCCTATGAAGTAGTTTTTGAACATTTTGTCAATGGACTAATGAAACACAGTAAAAGCATAAAACTTTCTGATGGGAACCTTATACCAGAATCACTCTTTCATAAAAGCAATACAATAAACTTCAAAATATGTGCCATCAAAGCCATGAGTTATTGTATACTGGTCAGTAAGATATTATTGTAGCCAGCATTGCCATAATGCCTGTTGTTGTTGGTCTTCTTTCAGGGCAGCTGGTATCTAAACATTTTCCGCAATGGAAATCAGAAACTATGGAATGGCATGCTTAATACCTACATTCAGCACAATTGTACCAAGAAAAAAAATATCTCTGGCTTTGCTACAAGGAGAACCATGAAGTACTTCAGAAGCAATGTGAGGATAACAAATGGTGTGCTTCTTTGCAGGAGAAATGGAGCTGTTACGTGCTTTTCCAAAATCAATGATGTAGCCATGTTTGTTACTCACTTGTCACAAGAACATTATTGGACTTAAAATCACAGTGCAGAAAACCTTTTGCGTTAAATAAATATATGTGAAAGGACATCTGTCAGGTCATGTGAAATAATTAACCAGTCATTTCTTGTCAGGGAGTTTTGCACATTTTTCAGCAATACACTGTTTTTATCACAAGATAATAGTTTTCTTATTGTTACAGAAGTGTCGTGTTCCCATTGAAAGTCCATAATAAAGGATATGGGTTCCTTTTTAAGCTGTACACCTATAATGGTAGGGATATTTTGATGTGTAAGGGACTGCATAATTTGAGCCTCCTTTGTTGTCTCCTTGGTATCATGCACAAGGGACTGTTTTTCTACAACCTGTACATTTAACTACATGTTCTGTCTAAAAAGGCAGTGACCATAGCATCCTTCACCTCGTATTATGTTGTTTCCATAATTTGGTTGGAAGAAGTTCAGTGGGATCAATTAAATTTACATCAAACTATTTGGTATGGGATGATACTGATTTTACATTCCTGTTTTTAAGCTGGAAAATAAAGTTAAATAAATTATCGAATAAGAATAGTGAGAAAATATTACTAACTCCCCTGGATGGAATGTTTATCCATTAACACATTGCGGATGACGGTTTTCAGTCATAATTACAAAGTGTGCATTATGTATCTGGGTAATAAATAATTCTGACCAGAAAGCTCAAGTGCTGTGCGACAAACTCTGCTCCTGATGCTCATTCAATCCATTCATGGGTTTACTATTTAAATGCTGCTGTTGCCAGATCTTCATCAGAAAAATCTGATAGAGGGTCAGAAAAATGACAGGGGCGGTCCAACATACATGTATTTTTTTTTAGTTGAAAATTTACACCCTCGGTATTTTTTGGGTTAAGCGATCTGTCACATATTATTTTTTTTAGGTTTGATTGAAAAATCAGTTCCGAGGTATTTAAGTCTTCTATTTTTTTGGCTAGAAAATTTTGATGCCAAGTCTTTTGGGGTGTAAAATTTCAGGCTCATGTATTTTTGGGGGGGTTTGCAACATAAAGCTCTGTTGGACCCCCTCCCCCATCATGTATACTGCGAGTAACCCCCTGGGGCTTTGAAGAGAATAATATTATTACTTCTATGGCCCATTCCTTCAGAGTTGTTTGTCACTTCCTCATTTTTTTTTTAATTTGCAAATGTTGTAATTTGCCCATGTTTAGTTTCTGGGCTGTTGCTGCGGATTTGAAATCTCACCCTGTTAAGTTCCCTGTGTAGGGGAGTACCCTCTATCTAGTGCTAGTCCTGAAAATGATGAAGTGCTAACTGATGATCTGCTAAGTTATACAGACAGGGGACAGTCTTGCAGCTATTCCATCTAAATTTGTGTCTAGAATGGGTACAGATATAATTTATAATTTATAGACCAGTGCTTATAGCTATTCAATGTGGATGTGAGGCCATGATACCCCAATTCATAGTCAAAAAAATTATTCGGTTGGTTAGCGAACCGCTTTTCTATGATCCAATATTTCTTAAAGTTTTCACTTAAAACAATCTTACTTTTTTGTCCACAGCTCTGCTTTTGTTTTGCTCTGCCAATTGCTTCATTTACCATATAAAATAAAAGCGCGCCAACTCTCTCGCTCGAGAGTGTGCAGCTTTTTTCCTTTGTGCAATAATTCCTTTGGCCAACCTTTGCTTTTCAGCCCTTGATAACAGTTTTCTTTTGTTTTTCTCGCTTACACCATGGAGATTTTCATCCAAGAGATCTTGTAATTCCTTTTTGTTGTTTCCCTCAAATATTCCCCTCCCTCCTAGTTCTAATTCTAGCTCTTCTCTTGCTAATGCATTGAATGGTTTAGGCTTTTGAAGGAGAGAGTTTCTCTTTCCTATAGCTCCTTGCATTACTATCTTTTGCCGGTCTTCTAAAGAAACTGCTTCGCAGCGGAAGCAGTAGTCAAGCTCACACACTCTGAGTGCATGTGCTCCACATCCAGAACAGTAGTAGTGGCCTCCTTTTTGTTGTCCACTCTCAAATTCACGTGAGGGAGAGTCCCCATGAAAGAATCTCATGATGTCCTTAATTTCAACCCCATCTTTGGTTTTTAGATTTCTTTGAAGGTGCTGGAGACAACAAAGGCGTGTTTCCACATACGCAAGCTGCTCAACATCACAGCTCCTACACCTTGCAACGATGTAAACATGGGGCTTTTCTACTTCTGTCTGGATGTTCAGTACCTTTCCTGAAGCTGCTTTGTACTCATCATCTGACATGTAGATGGCAGGGTCATAGAGGCAGTTGACTGTGAATATGATGTGGCCAGTATTTGCAAGTGTTGAGTGGTCATGCCATATTTGGAGGTGTCTTGTGGTGGATATTTTCTGCAATTTCTTCCTCATTTTCGTGAGTCCATCATCTGGGTTGTATTCATTTAGTCTCGTTAGTTGGGTAATGACATCCTCTCTAGACATTTCTGAGTAGTACTCATCAGGCTTAACTTTCATGAACTTTTCATGCACTTCCAGTGTTTTCCCTCTTATTTCTTCAAGAGGCTGTTTTCTTCCTTGAACAGTGAAAGTTGTTGTGTGAATCTTGCCATCTGCATCAATGATCAGCTTTTCATACTAAAATAAGAAAAATAGTAGTATCCGTATGGTTAATAAAGCAGAACACCACAACAACTCAACCATAGTGCTAACATAACACCTTATTGCATTGCATGACTGCCTTGTTCTTTATTTACACAAATTATGCACTCTATCAGAATATTTGTTTTTACTGAAGCCAATCTCATTTTATTTTAAGAAGTACTACAGGAAACTCCATTGATTGTCGGACATTTTTTTGCAGAGTATTATTGTGAAGTTCTACTTGACAAGACTTCAATCACTGTAGACCTTGAGCCAGATTTGAGAGCTTATCCCTCGCAAAGGTAATGACATATGTATTTGCATTTATTTTTGTCCACGAGTGGAATTTATTATTTTATTTATTCCTTCATTCCACTGTGTGGTCATTACTAGGGACAGTAATGTGATGATTTATTTATCAATGACTTATCTTTTCGAAGAAATGAAATGAATTTAATCTTATTCATTCACATGCTCACCTCTCTAGGAACTATGAGCTCTCCAACTGTGAATTCCCCTTGTTGAATTTTTAGCTTGAGCTTTTGCTTTAAGCTGTCATTGGTTTCTGGTGTGGGGAGGGAAATTTCACCACCAAGTCCTTTCAGCTTCTTTCTTCGTGGTTGTCGCTCATTTTCTGAGGGACGGCTAAACCGGTGCAGGTTGACACCCTGAGAAATGAGCCATTCCTGAGCGATTTGGCCACCATTTTTAGCAATCTGCCCCTTCTTGTTTTTGATTTGATACCTTCTTGCTAGCTCAGACCAGTTGACCTTCGTTTCATCTCCATATCCTTCCACTTCATTCTTTAAGCCATCCTTGTCCCATGTCATTGCCTCAAAATTACCAGCATGACGTTTCCTTTTAACGACAGGTGTTTCATCAAGCTCTGAACTTGTCTCCTTTCTTTTCATTGCAGCGTGCTTTCCTTCAAATGACGAATCAAGACGCTCTCGTTGCCTTGCAGCATATGATTGTCGCCCACCAAGACACCTGAAAGATCAATGACAGATTTTACTTTTAACTTAAGAATTATGTTCATGTGCATTTCCCTGTTCTTGTTGAAGTCAGTGCCCATTCAGGGCACGTATCATATTCATGTCGCAATTTGCATATAGTGTGAGTGTTAATAACTATTCTTTTGTAATTCAAGAAAGGCGCACAGAAGCATACAGTGATAGTGATTGACAGGTGATACGCGTAGACCTAAGAATGATGGCAAAAATAAAGATTTTTTCTCCATGTTAGAATGCTAATTATTGGCTTCATATATTTATCAATTTTACTTCCCCCTTCCCTCGCCTAAACCTGATAATTACCTCAAGAGGGAAGTCTTCTCCCATTCGTCTTCCACTTTCTGTTTGAAACTTCTGTAAGAAGCTCTCCTTTCTCTCTTGGCTTCTGTTGGACTCTTCCTCTTTTGAAGCTGGAGCTCTGGGATTTTGGTTAACACCTCGCCAAATGATGTACTACACGCTTTCTGGAAGGTAGCATCTATTTTATCATACAGAGCCCTCGCAATTTGTTTGGCTTCCCCTGCCTTGCATGGCTTGATCTTAGCCTCTTTGCCAGCAATAAAAAATGGATTCTTCTTTGCCATTCCCACAAACTGATTTGACTTCACGGGGAGTAATGCCTGAATTTGAGGATAGCGATGATAGCACCCTTTGCAGTTTGCAAACGAATGCTCAGATTTTAACGTGGGCGCCATTTTTTCCCAGTTTTGAATAGTGAATGTTTCTAAGTACTTTTCCTTCTCGTCCTTTTTTCTTGGGTTCCAGCTGCTAAACAAATCTCGGAGAGCTGGTATTTTCTTCTGAAATTTCAAAAAGTCAATGGCAAATTCCTCTGATCTCTCCTTGAAAACTTCGCTGTACCTCTTGAAGCACTCCTGCATTGACCGCGCTCTGAATTTCGCTGTTCCCTCTCCATTTTCCCGGCGAAATGTTTTCGATGCCTCTCTCGCTATTTCTAAAGCAGCCACTCGGGCAAAGCCGCAACTTGTTGGGCAAATAAGGGTAGCAACCATTTTGACTTTGAAGGAAAATCGTTTGCTAAGCCAATTCGTACTAAGTACTGCGTTTGAAGTTGGCGCTCTTTTAACTGAGCGGTACATTATATGCCCACATAAATTATGAAAAGATCGTAGATCAGATTTCGATGGTTTATTATTTCACCATTAGAGAGGTTTAGAGAAAAAATACATTTGACATCGGCAAACTGAATGCAGCTTAATGTCAGTAATACCTTTATTTGACTCCGAACAATGTCTGAAACAGCCACAAATACTGTTAGTTGTTCACGTTACTTAAAGAAATTGTTTTTAAAATACCCAAAAAACTACACCTGGTAAATTTAGACCCTACTTTGGTAAAAATAATACGTTTCTTCCGATGATTTCTTCAAAAGAAGTAGCATCTCTCCTTCGTCCGCCATCTTGCTTGCCTTCCAAATTGCCATAGCAACAGAGACATCCGCTGTTTCTAAAACCCGTAGGTTCACAAAAAAATGGCGCCCAAAAACAAACCGAAGTACGACTCGCGAACCTCTGCTGCAGGAGCATTTTATTCGCACCTTAGCTGCGTGTTTGTCACAGAATATTTACATGGAGCCTCAGTCAACATATTGTTGACTGGAAAGGCTGCATTGAAGCACTAGATAAAAATCAGTTAGGAAGAGATTTTCCACCTTCTATCAGAAAGTGCCTAAATTTCTTGTAGCACACTAAACCGAAAGCTTAGACTTCCTTGCCAGTAAGTTTAAGACTTCTCATCTCATCAACTACTCTCCTCAAGCGTTTGGCATCTTGAGGCAAGCACAAAGTGCTCTTGCAAGGCAAGCATATTAAATTGGCGGGAAAATATACGTTAAAGTGTCACGTGACAGTTCTCTACTGACAGTTTGTGTTGGAAAAAAAAGGAAAAAAAATATCTAAGTATTTAAGCCCACCATGAGCCATATACACCCATTTTTAATTTTTAAATAATTTTTTTTTATTATTTTATCAATTTTCAACCCTGACCCAGGCCTTAACGTAGCTGAGTTGAGTGTTCTAGGCTATGTCGCCAGAAAGATATATATTTCTCTTTCATATTGGTTGTGTATCGTTGAATTCTATCATTATCTAAGGATTCTGGTTCGAAATTGGGAAGAAGGAGTGTCCTATGAAATTCAAAAAGCTGGAATATAAAACGGAGTTGTTGATAGGGTGTAAATTCTTTGACATAAGAAAAGATTGTTTGACAATTGAGTCGTTGTCTTTCTTGTTTAGATCGGACAAAGTATTTCATTATTCTCTGGTTAGTTGGGATAATTAGAGGTAATCTTCGAAGTTCCGCTCTGCAAGCTATGTTCGAGGCCTTATTGTTTACTCCTAAGTAACATTTACACAATTTGAGATTAATGTTTTCTATTGGGGAACTATGCCAAGTCTTAAAATTCTGTTTAATGTACATCCTCCATATTTCACTGTTGTAGCTTAAGATAGGAAATATCATTTTGTCAATAATTTGGGATGCGGTATTAGGTCTAAGTCTATTAAGTATTGAGTGTTTTCGTGTGCTAAAAAAAGGCATGCTGATAAGGCAGTTTTTTTTTAATTTCTCGACCAATTAAAAACGACGTGACTATAAACTTAGGTTCACGGGGCAGAAACTAAAACTGTTTAAATTCTTGACCGATGGAAGTTTCTCTGCTGACAAAACTTGTTCTCGACTAATCAAAGATTCTTGTCGCTAAATTAAAAATATTTCCACCGACTGGAAATCTGGACTGATCAAAATTTCTCGAGATACTAAAGTTTGATCTCGACGGGCCATCTTTTTTGGACTGCTGACCGCTGTTTCGAGCATTCATCATCAAAGGTCGGTTTCCATCTCGCCCGTCTGGAATGACATCTGGGCTTTTTTGTCTTATTTGCTTATACTTTGCTATGCTTATTCAGAATATAGTACAGTAGTTGGTTGCCAGATTAGGGCAGCTATATTCTCGCTCTTTAACTGGGATAATTAAATAGAATCTTATATAGCTTCCTTACATACGCATGAATGAAGTGGCAATTTATGTAACTGAGTTGTTTCCTTTTCATCAGTTCGCCGTCGAAGATCGCAATTGTCTTTTTTTATTCTTTCCTTCGTCGTCACAATTTTATTTCTTTTTAATGTCGCTGTTTAAACGCCGTGTCGGAATTTACCCTAGCCAGCAGCCTCCTGCCCTAGCAGGGCCGCATTGTAGTGTTTTACTGATGGAGGCAAAATTCAAGGGGAACTCCTTTTGGTTCATCATCACTCATCATCACTTTGTTTACCCTCGGATTTGAAGAGTAGCTTATACAGCTAATATCTCCCAGCATTTCACAGTAAGCACAATACAACGGGCAAAGACCAGACCACAACACCGGGAACTCCATGCCCTCCATGCCCATTCGAGTTCGGAGATCGGTACGTTCGAGAAATCGGTACGTACCATTTAACCAAATATCCCGGAAATTTCGCATGAAAAGCAAATTTTTGGAACGAAGCGTCGGAAAATTCTGTACCATTTGTCTATTCAGTTCTACCCTTTCGAGCAGCCGGAAACTGAATTACAAATGATAAGCGCCATCTTAGTCTCGGTCGGTTTGCTGATTTTGGAAAAACACTTACCACTATTTAATGGTCATTCCAGTCGGTCTATTCCGGAAAATGACAAACATCACCGGGATTGTACTGTATTTGTATTCTTTTTCAACCAGAGCTTACTTAAAAGTGTTAATTCAGGCCAACATGGGTGTTTACCTTATCCTCGCGTACCAAACATTTCCGTTTTATGGCTTTAGGTATTTTTACCTCAAATTGACCTGTAGTGTGTAGTTTCCTAGATTGGTCTACAATGTTTCGACGGAACTGTCAGCAAAACTCGGATCCTGGACAATTGTGAAAATTCCTACAAATTTTGCTCTGTTGTTATGGAGACGAGTGATAATGCCTCAAACTGTCAAGTTAGTTATCATGCTCAATACCCTGTCTGTCTGTCCGGTCTTGAGAGATTTTGGGAGACAGAGTTGAAATCTGACTTGCGTGCACAGAGGACATTAAATCGATTGTATTGAAGGGTCCCCACACGTACCCAACCCGTGACTGCAAAAACATTGGGAATTACAGCGATTAAAATTTATATCACAATCTGCTTTAGCTAATTGCAAATTTCAGCCGAAAACTTCCTCAGTTTGGGATAATAAGCGAGACGATAGATTTCAGCCAACACTAATAATTCGATTCACCGTTTTCATTTAATTCAGTCTACGTTCGTATTTTGCCTACTGCCGCCTGTCCAAAGCACTGGGTCGTCAGGGGACGTTTGGTGTGTAAGAGACGGATTTTCTTAATTGGGGATGCGGTATTTTTCTTCCGAAATGTGACTACTTGGTATTTTCTTCTATAGATTTTGTGTACACAGGATATTACACTTATCTAAATTTTGGTTATTTTTTTGAATTGCTTCTTTTTGATACTGGAAATTTACCATCTTTCCCCCAGCTGATCCTAGAAACTTAAACAAAAAAAAATAACTCCTACCCAATGGAGTTTTCTTCTTTATCAGTATGACAAATTAAAGTAAAAGTGAGGTGGGATTAATTTGACGAATTTCAAAACAATTTCCTAACGGTAAATATGGCGGGGTTATATGGGAACACTGAAAGGACTTGATCGAAACAAAAAAACCTGATTTGAAAGGCAAATTCTCCCAATGCAAGTAATAGAATAGTACAACAACAAGAAAGAAGAATTTGCATGTTGTGAATGGGGATGTACATATTGGGTAAGGCTCTCAGCCTCACAAGTGAGAAATAGGAAAACCACCCACAACTATTTTACAAAATATAAATATGAAGTTAAAAAAATATATAAATCAAGATTTACTAAATTGTACAGTTTTTTGCTTTTAGCATTTGAAAGAAACACCTAAAGATCACTACCTTCGGCTTCAAAAGCAGGTGTGCTTGGTCGAATCGATTACCATCGATTCTTCACCCAACCTCGTCCCTATGATTGCACCGTTATTTTTGGTAATCTGTTATGATTGATTGATTGATTTACTTTGCTTTGCTTTATAAGGGAAGAAAAACTCAAACTGAATCGATATTAGTGGGAAATATAGGAAACAAGCGATATTTTTGCTATTCATTTCTCATTTTTGTACAAATTCTTATCTGCCTTGTATCTACCAATGACACACGCCGATCACATCTTAGGTATACACTTGATGGGCAAAATAATCCACCTAACATAGTCCAGTACTAAACACTACCCTACCCTGGCAAGACTAAATGGTTTTTCTTGAACAATTAAGCCTAAACACGTTCGCTGTTCGTTGCCAATCTCATCCTCCTCATCTTTCTCTCTTGACTTATAGTTAGTACCGTACAAGGTGTTTGTCGACTAAGGTAAAAAAATGTTCTTATAGACAGAACTCCTTTAATCTCTCTTCCAGTTATTATTCAGGAAGGAAGTCTGGCTACAAATGCAAATCGCGAGAGCTGATAAAGGAATCAATAACCCTTAGAAAATAATCTTAAAATATGAAAGGTTAATGAAAGCCGTTGATTATGTCTAACTCGTTATGCACGTAACCGCATTAACCATCTTTTCAAAAAAATGCACATTTTTTTTTTTTTCAAAACAGAAATCCAAAAGATGGATGGATGGTGGTGGTGGTAAATTGCTTTATTTGCATAACCGCTATCGTTTACAGTATTGCAAAAGCATATTTAGACTAAAAGTAACAAAACGATCCTATTATATTATTATATTAAAACTTAATTAGGTTACATTACTTCACCTGGTAATAACAATGCATCGCGTACATTCATACATGAAGAAATAAACTTCATCACTAGCTTATTAACATGATAATCATTAGAGTTCATAAGAACTTTGATGCTTTGTGAGGTTGATTTCTTTTCAAAGTCAGGTACTATTTCATTGATTCGTTTTAAGAATGTCCTTCTTTGTAAAGAGTATTTGCTACAATCTAATAAGAAATGTGTTTCGTTTTCTACTTGATTTGACTTGCACACTGGACATAATCTATTTTCTCTGGGTATATGATCACTATGATATCTACTCAGTTCAATCATAAGTTTGTGATTACTTAATTTGAATTTCACCAGATTTTTTCTTTCATTAAATTTCTTAACTGTTGTAGATAATCAGATGCAGCGTATTCATCTTTAAAAACTTTATAAAATTGTAATTTCCTTGAGTGTTCTAGGCTATGTCGCCAGAAAGATATATATTTATCTTTCATATTGGTTGTGTATCGTTGAATTCTATCATTATCTAAGGATTCTGGTTCGAAATTGGGGAGAAGGAAGTGTCCTATGAAATTCAAAAAGCTGGAATATAAAACGGAGTTGTTGATAGGGTGTAAATTCTTTGACATAAGAAAAGATTGTTTGATAATTGAGTCGTTGTCTTTCTTGTTTAGATCGGACAAAGTATTTCATTATTCTCTGGTTCAGATTGGGATAATTAGAGGTAATCTCTGCAAGCTATGTTCGAGGCCTTAATGTTTACTCCTAAGTAGCATTTACACAATTTGAGATTAATGTTTTCTATTGGGGAACTATGCCAAGTCTTAAAATTCTGTTTAATGTACATCCCCATATTTCACTGTTGTAGCTTAAGATAGGAAATATCATTTTGTAAAAAAATTGGGATGCGGTATTAGGTCTAAGTCTATTAAGTATTGAGTGTTTTCGTGTGCTAAAAAAAGGCATGCTGATAAGGCAGTTTTTTTTTAATTTCTCGACCAATTAAAAACGACGTGACTATAAACTTAGGTTCACGGGGCAGAAACTAAAACTGTTTAAATTCTTGACCGATGGAAGTTTCTCTGCTGACAAAACTTGTTCTCGACTAATCAAAGATTCTTGTCGCTAAATTAAACATATTTCCACCGACTGGAAATCTGGACTGATCAAAGTTTCTCGAGATACTAAAGTTTGATCTCGACGGGCCATCTTTTTTGGACTGCTGACCGCTGTTTCGAGCATTCATCATCAAAGGTCGGTTTCCATCTCGCCCGGCTGGAATGACATCTGGGCTTTTTTATCTTATTTGCTTATACTTTGCTATGCTTATTCAGAATATAGTACAGTAGTTGGTTGCCAGATTAGGGCAGCTATATTCTCGCTCTTTAACTGGGATAATTAAATAGAATCTTATATAGCTTCCTTACATACGCATGAATGAAGTGGCAATTTATGTAACTGAGTTGTTTCCTTTTCATCAGTTCGCCGTCGAAGATCGTAATTGTCTTTTTTTATTCTTTCCTTCGTCGTCACAATTTTATTTCTTTTTAATGTCGCTGTTTAAACGCCGTGTCGGAATTTACCCTAGCCAGCAGCCTCCTGCCCTAGCAGGGCCGCATTGTAGTGTTTTACTGATGGAGGCAAAATTCAAGGGGAACTCCTTTTGGTTCATCATCACTCTTTGTTTACCCTCGGATTTGAAGAGTAGCTTATACAGCTAATATCTCCCAGCATTTCACAGTAAGCACAATACAACGGGCAAAGACCAGACCACAACACCGGGAACTCCATGCCCTCCATGCCCATTCGAGTTCGGAGATCGATACGTTCGAGAAATCGGTACGTACCATTTAACCAAATATCCCGGAAATTTCGCATGAAAAGCAAATTTTTGGAACGAACCGTCGGAAAATTTTGTATCATTTGTCTATTCAGTTCTACCCCTTCGAGCAGCCGGAAACTGAATTACAAATGATAAGCGCCATCTTAGTCTCGATCGGTTTGCTGATTTTGGAAAAACACTTACCACTATTTAATGGTCATTCCAGTCGGTCTATTCCGGAAAATGACAAACATCACCGGGATTGTACTGTATTTGTATTCTTTTTCAACCAGAGCTTACTTAAAAGTGTTAATTCAGGCCAACATGGGTGTTTACCTTATCCTCGCGTACCAAACATGTCCGTTTTATGGCTTTAGGTATTTTTACCTCAAATTGACCTGTAGTGTGTAGTTTCCTAGATTGGTCTACAATGTTTCGACGGAACTGTCAGCAAAACTCGGATCCTGGACAATTGTGAAAATTCCTACAAATTTTGCTCTGTTGTTATGGAGACGAGTGATAATGCCTCAAACTGTCAAGTTAGTTATCATGCTCAATACCCTGTCTGTCTGTCCGGTCTTGAGAGATTTTGGGAGACAGAGTTGAAATCTGACTTGCGTGCACAGAGGACATTAAATCGATTGTATTGAAGGGTCCCCACACGTACCCAACCCGTGACTGCAAAAACATTGGAAATTACAGCGATTAAAATTTATATCACAATCTGCTTTAGCTAATTGCAAATTTCAGCCGAAAACTTCCTCAGTTTGGGATAATAAGCGAGACGATAGATTTCAGCCAACACTAATAATTCGATTCACCGTTTTCATTTAATTCAGTCTACGTTCGTATTTTGCCTACTGCCGCCTGTCCAAAGCACTGGGTCGTCAGGGGACGTTTGGTGTGTAAGAGACGGATTTTCTTAATTGGGGATGCGGTATTTTTCTTCCGAAATGTGACTACTTGGTATTTTCTTCTATAGATTTTGTGTACACAGGATATTACACTTATCTAAATTTTGGTTATTTTTTTGAATTGCTTCTTTTTGATACTGGAAATTTACCATCTTTCCCCAGCTGATCCTAGAAACTTAAACAAAAAAAATAACTCCTACCCAATGGAGTTTTCTTCTTTATCAGTATGACAAATTAAAGTTAAAGTGAGGTGGGATTAATTTGACGAATTTCAAAACAATTTCCTAACGGTAAATATGGCGGGGTTATATGGGAACACTGAAAGGACTTGATCGAAACAAAAAAAAAACTGATTTGAAAGACAAAT
Organism: Oculina patagonica; assembly: GCF_052425735.1. NCBI lineage: Eukaryota > Metazoa > Cnidaria > Anthozoa > Scleractinia > Oculinidae > Oculina > Oculina patagonica. Next base: position 43,931,629 of record NC_135758.1, on the reverse strand, counting down.
TCTCCCAATGCAAGTAATAGAATAGTGGAATGAATGGATGAATGGGGATGTACATATTGGGTAAGGCTCTCAGCCTCACAAGTGAGAAATAAGAAAACCACCCACAACTATTTTGCAAAATATAAATATCAAGTTAAAAAAAAAAAATCAAGATTTATTGAATTGTACAGTTTTTTGCTTTTAGCATTTGAAAGAAACACCTAAAGATCACTACCTTCGGCTTCAAAAGCAGGTGTGCTTGGTCGAATCGATTACCATCGATTCTTCGCCCAACCTCGTCCCTATGATTGCACCGTTATTTTTGGTAATCTGCTATGATTGACTGATTGATTGATTTACTTTGCTTTGCTGTATAAGGGAAGAAAAACTCAAACTGAATCGATATTAGTGGGAAATACAGGAAACAAGCGATATTTTTGCTATTCATTTCTCATTTTTGTACAAATTCTTATCTGCCTTGTATCTACCAATTACACACGCCGATCACATCTTAGGTATACACTTGATGGGCAAAATAATCCACCTAACATAGTCCAGTACTAAACACTACCCTACCCTGGCAAGACTAAATGGTTTTTCTTGAACAATTAAGCCTAAACACGTTCGCTGTTCGTTGCCAATCTCATCCTCCTCATCTTTCTCTCTTGACTTATAGTTAGTACCGTACAAGGTGTTTGTCGACTAAGGTAAAAAAATGTTCTTATAAACAGAACTCCTTTAATCTCTCTTTCAGTTATTATTCAGGAAGGAAGTCTGGCTACAAATGCAAATCGCGAGAGCTGATAAAGGAATCAATAACCCTTAGAAAATAATCTTAAAATATGAAAGGTTAATGAAAGCCGTTGATTATGTCTAACTCGTTATGCACGTAACCGCATTAACCATTTTTTCAAAAAAATGCACATTTTTTTTTTTTTTCAAAACAGAAATCCAAAAGATGGATGGATGGTGGTGGTGGTAAATTGCTTTATTTGCATAACCGCTATCGTTTACAGTATTGCAAAAGCATATTTAGACTAAAAATAACAAAACGATCCTATTATATTATTATATTAAAACTTAATTAGGTTACATCACTTCACCTGGTAATGCATACGTGATGCATCGCGTACATTCATACATGAAGAAATAAACTTCATCACTAGCTTATTAACACGATAATCATTAGAGTTCATAAGAACTTTAATGCTTTGTGAGGTTGATTTCCTTTCAAAGTCAGGTACTATTTCATTGATTCGTTTGAAGAATGTCCGCCTCTGTAAAGAGTATTTGCTACAATCTAATAAGAAATGTGTTTCGTTTTCTACTTGATTTGACGTGCACACTGGACATAATCTATTTTCTCTGGGTATATGGTCACTATGATATCTACTCAGTTCAATCATAAGTTTGTGATTACTTAATTTAAATTTCACCAGATTTTTTCTTTCATTAAATTTCTTAACTGTTGTAGATAATCAGATGCAGCGTATTCATCTTTAAAACTTTATAAAATTGTAATTTCCTTGAGTGTTCTAGGCTATGTCGCCAGAAAGATATATATTTCTCTTTCATATTGGTTGTGTATCGTTGAATTCTATCATTATCTAAGGATTCTGGTTCGAAATTGGGGAGAAGGTAGTGTCTTATTAAATTCAAAAAATTGGAATATAATCCGAAGTTGTTGATAGGGTGTAAATTCTTTGACATAAGAAAAGATTGTTTGACAATTGAGTCGTTGTCTTTCTTGTTTAGATCGGACAAAGTATTTCATTATTCTCTGGTTCAGATTGGGATAATTAGAGGTAATCTTCGAAGTTCCGCTCTGCAAGCTATGTTCGAGGCCTTATTGTTTACTCCTAAGTAGCATTTACACAATTTGAGATTAACGTTTTCTATTGGGGAACTATGCCAAGTCTTAAAATTCTGTTTAATGTACATCCCCATATTTCACTGTTGTAGCTTAAGATAGGAAATATCATTTTGTAAAAAATTTGGGATGCGGTATTAGATTAGGTCTAAGTCTATTAAGTATTGAGTGTTTTCGGGTGATAAAAAAAGGCATGCTGCTAAGGCAGTTTTTTTTTTTTTCAATTTCGCGACCAATTAAAAACGACGTGACTATAAACTTTGGTTCACGGGGCAGGAATTTTCAGGCATTTCCTTAAGGAAACTAAAACTGTTTAAATTCTTGACCGATGGAAGTTTCTCTGCTGACAAAATTAGTTCTCGACTTATCAAAGATTCTTGTCGCTAAATTAAAAATATTTCCACCGATTGGAAATCTGGACTGATCAAAATTTCTCGAGATACTAAAGTTTGATCTCGACGGGCCATCTTTTTTTGGACTGCTGACCGCTGTTTCGAGCATTCGTCATCAAAGGTCGGTTTCCATCTCGCCCGGCTGGAATGACATCTGGCTATGGGCTTATTTGTCTTATTTGCTTATACTTTGTTATGCTTACTCAGAATGTAGTACAGTAGTTGGTTGCCAGATTAGGGCAGCTATATTCTCGCTCTTAACTGGGATAATTAAATAGAATCTTATATGGCTTCCTTACATACGCATGAATGAAGTGGCAATTTATGTAACTGAGTTGTTTCCTTTTCATCAGTTCGCCGTCGAAGATCGTAATTGTCTTATTTAATTCTTTCCTTCGTCGTCACAATTTTATTTCTTTCTTTTTTATGTCGCTGTTTAAACGCCGTGTCGCTTGTCAGAATTTACCCTAGCCAGCAGCCTCCTGCCCTAGCAGGGCCGCATTGTAGTGTTTGACTAATGGAGGCAAATTCAAGGGGAACTGCTTTTGTTTCGAGTTCGGAGATCGGTACGTTCAAGAAATCGGTACGCACCATTGAACTAAATATCCCGGAAATTTCGCTTGAAAAGTAAATTTTTGGTATGAACCGTCGGAAAATTCTGTACCATAAGCGCCATCTTAGTTTCGGTCGGTTTGCTGATTTTGGAAAAACACTTACCACTATTCAATAGTCGGTCTATTCAGGAAAATGACAAACATCACCAGGATTGTACTGTATTTGTATTCTTTTTCCAACAAGAGCTTACTTAAAAGTGATAATTTAGGCCAACATGGGTGTTTACCTTTTCCTCGCGTACCAAACATTTCCTTTTTATGGCTCTAACCGAAAGGGCTAACGCTCGAAAAGTCTGTCGTCCAATTCACTGTAGAAGTTATTTCACAGTTTTTTTTAGGTATTATTTCCTCAAATTGACCTGTAGGGTGTAGTTGCCTAGATTAGTCTACAATTTTTCGACGGAACCGTCAGCAAAACTCGGATCCTGGACAAATGTGAAAATTTCGACAAATTTTGCCCTGTTGTCATGGGGACGAGTGGTAATGCTTCAAGCTGTCAAGTTTGTCATCATGCTCAATAGCCTGTCTGTCTGTCCGGTCTAAGTTGAGAGATTTTGGGAGACACAGTTTCTGTCAGTCATAAATTAAACTTCGGAAAATGAATTCAGTATCTCGCTTAACAGACTGACTCTCAAGGTCAGACCCAAAATTGACACCTTGAGCTTTCCTAGCGCGAGAGCTTGTTTTGTCTCCTCATTTGCACAATATAATAATATTTCCACTCGCGTGGAAGATTTGAGGAATAAAGACCGGCTGCTCGCAGTCTAAACAAAATCAAGATATGATATTTGCACCTTGTAATCTTTTGCCTTTTCATCATTTTAAATTAAACCATTCAAGCCATGCTAAATTACGGGGGGACTTAACGTAAATTTGAGTGAAATTTATAGTAATTTATAAAAGGAATAATAGAAAGAAAATTTTTTTTGCAATACCGACAGACAGTTGACCCCCACGCAAGAGTACTCCAGGTTGTCAGGGGGACTAACTGGTGTCCGTCTACCAATTTTAAACTTCAACGCAAGTTCTGATTTTACAATTACATTAAATCTCCAATATTTCTTATTTCTCTAAATTTTACTAATCCTTTAGAAAAATGATCTTCTCCAGAAATTCACAAAAATCACCCAAATATTTACACAACACCGCAAAACATAGATTTATGGGACGAGCATAGGGTTTTTGCATTGCTTAAAAAGCGAACGAGATATTCCAAAAAACCCATGTAAAGCGGAAGGAAAAAAAAAGAACTTTTAGTTAAGTCGCTATCTTGCAGGTATGTAACTGAGCTGGCAAAACCTAAAATAGCGTGATCTAACCCCGTCCAAGTTATCAGATATTGTAATTTTGTTTTTAATTTTAACCAACCACGCGTGCTTTGGATTATTTTCCAATCTGGGAGGCAGACACACAATTGATCCCACCAGTCGACTTCCGTGCCTCTTAATAAACTGACAAAAATAACAAACTGTTTGCCTCCGAAGACAAATGAAATATAGGAGTTATATTAAAAATATATATTTATACATCGAGAACATTGTGATATTGTTATGGACCGAGAAAGCTGTGACCCGAAACAAAAGATAACGTATTAACAGGCATAGAAAAAAATCCTTGACACACTTGCAATATGAGGGTTTTGGCGCAAATCCAAAAAAATGCGTTCGGGGCTTCGCCTGGCTCGCCTGCCGGCTTCGCCATTCTCGCCCCTCACTGTTTTTTTGGATTTGCGTCCAAAACCCTCATATTGCAAGTGTGTCGGGGTTAGATGACAGCCTTTCAACCCATGCACATGTATCTAGGCAAAGGCACCCTTTTAACACTTGTTGAGGACTGTCCTAAAACAAGTGGCCCCCGCCAAGCCCCAAAGAACAGGCGCGCCAGAATTATTTTTCAATTGAACAAATATTTTTTACTTTGTATATGCACCAAATGGCTGCCGCAAGATATTCGTCAGAAGTTTTGCAAGCTATGATGGAGGAAAACCTCCGTGAATTTCAAAGAAACCCGCAAAGAAATTTGTCTTTTTTACTGGCCAACACCGATTTTAACGATTGGCTCCGAGTATGGAAAATGGACATACCCGAAACCGAAAAAAACAACAAAGATCTTTTAATTTTTGCAAAAAAACACAAAAAAAAGTTTTATGATCTTTTGGAAAGTGAAATTGAAGAATTGAATGACATAAAAGCAAGCTTCGGGCTTAAAGTAAAATTTTCGATGAAAAGAAACGGAGTTACGCAACACATGGAGCACTATTTCAGAGAAAGAGAACCGCGTCTTTTTACAAAAAACACCAAAGACCGAATAAAAAAAGAGTTTGACGAATTTATTGACAAAGCAAAGGGAGAAATCGAGGCTTGGTCGGAGAGGGGCTCGGGGTGGGTTGTTGAAAGAATAACAAGGGCGTACACCTATGTTGCGCGTTATCGGCCATTGCGCGGAGGAACTTACTTGCCTTTGCCTCCCAAACTGGCAAACAAAAAAGCAATTATTAACGTGCAAAACAGTGACAACCAGTGTTTAAAATGGGCTTTGAGAGCTGCTTTATTCCCGCCTGCGAACGGAAAAGATCCTCAAAGAACAAGTAAATATCCCGTTGATGACGGCATAAACTACAACGGAATCGATTTTCCGACACCCCTAAAGCAGATTGACAGGCTTGAGACGCAAAACAGAAACCTTGCAATAAATGTTTTTGGGTGGCACTTGAAAGACGGGTGTGTGATACCTCTCAGACAAAGCGAAAAAGAAAACAAAATACCCCGTATAAACCTTATGTTGATTGAGTCAGGATTGAAACAGCACTACTGTTTTATAAAAAGAATTAGCGCTTTGTTACACGACCAAACCAAACACAGTAACAAAAAACACTTTTGCATGATGTGTTTGACAAATTTTACAAGAGAAGACTTGCTTGAAAAGCACAAAAAGTATTGCAATGGGGTCAAAGGCAAGCCAACAAGAATCGAAATGCCAGATGAGGAGAAAAACACCCTTTCTTTTAAAAACTACCAAAAACAAATGAAAGCGCCTTATACGATTTACGCCGACGGCGAGGCATTGTTAAAAAAAGAGCGCCGAGAAACGCCCGAGAACCGCCAGAAAAGTTACACGTACAAAACAGAAAAGCACGAGGCATGCGGATTCGCTTACACGCGTGTAAGAAGTGATGGTGAACACGAAAAACCATTCGTTTACAGAGGAGAAAACGCCGTTGAAGTATTTTTGAACTGTCTTTTAATTGAAGAAAAGAAAATAAGATATGAATTGTCAAAGCCAAAACCTCTCCTTATGACGCAAAAAGACTGGGCAAACTTTAAAAAAGCCGAAAACTGCCACATCTGCGAAAAATCGTTGGTGAAACAAAACTTTTTAGACTCTTTGCCGGTTTGGCTTAAATCTAATAAAAAGGAGTTTGGTTACTTAGGACAGTTACACAAAAAATGCTATTACGAAAGAATAGAATTGGCGAATACTCTTAATAGCGGGAACCATTATAAGCTAAAAAAGCTTGAAAAAAAATCACACAAATTAGCCGCTGAAAACCAAAAAAACTGCCTAGCGTGCAAAGAGCCGCTTATCCAGCCGAACTACAAGGATGCGGTGAGGGATCATTGTCACATAACAGGCAATTTTCGAGGAGCCGCGCACAACGTGTGTAACTTAATGATGAAAATAAATCCAAAAAATATTCAAATACCAGTTGCATTTCATAACCTGAGTGGCTACGATGCTCACCATTTGATGCAGTCAATTTCGAAGATTTCAAAAGAGGCACAGAAAGAGGTAAAGTGTGTTGCAAACAACATGGAAAAATACATTACATTTTCACTGGGGGGTTTAAGGTTTATTGACACTTTGAACTTTTTACTTGGAAAGCTTGAAAAACTTGTAGAAGATACGCCGAAGGATGCATTAAATATGACGAAAAAGGTTTTCTTTGAAAAAAGTGAACTGTTGTTAGACAACGGAAAATATCCAAGCGAATACGTTGAAGTGTGGGAGGAATTTAATTATAACAACTTGAGTGAAAGTTTTTTTAAAGGTGGGGACGAAACTAAAGAAAAATGGCAAATTGTCAATAACATCCACATAACAGATGAAGGATACAAAGAAGCAAAAACCATTTTTATAGAAAAATTTGGCTTGTTAACACAAAAGGGGATTTATCCCTATGAATACATGGACTCATGGGAAAGATTTAAAGAAACAACTTTGCCGAAAAAAGAAAAGTTCTACAGTAAACTTACAGGCGAGCACATAACAGACAAAGAGTATGCACACGCGCAAAAAGTGTGGGAAACCTTTGGCTGCCAAAATCTTGGAGACTACCACGATTTGTATATCAAAACGGACGTTACCCTGTTAGCGGACGTTTTTGAAAACTTTCGAAAATTATGCCTTGAGAAGTACAATCTGGATCCCGCAAATTATTACACGTCGCCAGGTCTTTCTTGGGATGCGCTTTTGAAAAAGACAGGTGTGGAGCTTGAGTTACTCACAGACTACGAAATGCACCTCTTCGTCGAAAGGGGAATAAGAGGCGGGATTTCGTCGGTAAGCAAGAGATATGCAAAGGCGAACAACCCATATGTTAAGGGATTTGATCCGAGTCAACCAAAAAAATACATAATGTATCTCGATGCGAATAACCTTTACGGGTGGGCAATGAGCAAGCCGCTTCCGAAAAGTGGTTTTAGATGGAAAAAGGTTATGCCAACAGAAAAAGAAATAATGACAAAAAAAGAGCATGCAAAAACTGGATGGATTATGGAGGTGGAGTTAGAATATCCGAAAGAGCTGCATGACGCTCACGACAGTTACCCATTAGCGCCAGAGAAAAAGAAAATAGACAAAGAAATGTATTCGCCTTACCAAAAGAAATTAATGAATGATCTTGAATTAAACCCCCCAAACACTGAAAAGCTTGTTTTAACGCTTGAAGACAAAACCAATTACGTCGTGCATTACCGAAACTTGCAGTTTTATTTAAAACAGGGAATGAAACTCAAAAAAGTGCACAGGGTTTTAGAGTTTGAACAGGAATGCTGGATGGAGCCCTACATCCGGATGAACACAGAATTCCGAAAAAAAGCAAAAAACAACTTTGAAAAGACCTTTTACAAGCTAATGAACAACTCGGTTTTTGGAAAAACAATGGAAAACCTGAGAAACCGTGTAGACATAAGAATAGTAAGAAGCGACGAGACAAATAAAATAAGAAAATTGGTCGCAAGTCCATTGTATTCAAGGCACGTGATGTTTTCAAACGATCTTGTCGGAATAGACATGCGAAAAAGTAAGCTGTTTCTCAATAAACCGGTCTACACAGGCATGACTATCCTTGACGTAAGCAAGCTATGCATGTATGACTTCTTTTACAACCATCTGAAAAAGGAGTACGGGGAGCGTTGCGAGCTTTTGTATACAGACACAGACAGCCTTTTGCTTGTGATAGAAACAGAAGACGTTTACGCGGACATGGCAAAAAACATCGGCGAGTACGACACAAGCGACTACCCCGAAGAGCATTCACTTTATTCGAAAGAAAACAAAAAGGTGTTGGGGAAAATGAAAGACGAATGCGCAGGAAAACTGATTTCAGAGTGTGTTTGTTTGAGGCCGAAAATGTATTCAATAATGACAGAAGGTGAAAGCGAAAATGAAATCGAAAAAATAAAGAAAAACTTTCCTGAGGCAAAAATAAAAGAGTGCACTTGCGAAGGGGAAAAAATGCAGGTAATAATGGCAAACGACGAAGAATTGGTCAAAAAAATAAAAGAGAAACATCCGAAAGCAAGTGAGTCAAAATGTTGTAACACGCTGAAAGTGGACGAAAAAAATATAAAAAAGGCAAAGGGGGTGAAAGAGTGCGTGACGAAAAATGAGATAAATCATAAAGACTTCAAAGATGCACTTTTTCAAAACAAGGAAAGCTTTCACGAAATGCACATGCTAAGAAGCTATGCCCACGAGATGCATTCAATAGTGGTAAACAAAAAATCGCTGTCGCCATTTGACACAAAGAGATGGATAAATGAAGATGGGATAAACACTTTGGCATATGGGCACTATCGGATGGGTGCGGAGCACGAGAGCGAAGCTCTTGCAGAGAAGGGGCAAAAAAAAGAGCCCACCGCCCCATAAAAGGGAGTGAAAAAACTAACTAGCCGCCAAGCAAAGGTCTCTCTAGAGTGCTTTAATAAATAAAAAGCCACTCAGGAGTGCCCAAGGGGCTCAAGCACTAAGGGCTTGGTGGTAACTGTGTATTTGGAGGAATAACAAGCAATTCTTCACGCACGAAGCCGCGCTTTGGACCATCGTGCAAGTAATAAAGAACTGGCTGATTAGGTTTAGTAACAGACCTTTCAATGCTGTAGACTTTTAATGACCAAATCGGATCTGTAGCCCTTTTTACGCCGCCTTCCAGCTCGCCAGGTTGGTAGAGAAAGCGCACATTAACGAGAGAGGGGAGTTTTTTTCTTTCTTGCCAACAGGTCTTGTATATTTTGAGGACGGTTTTGACGAAACAGCCTTTTCTTTGATTGCAGCAGCAGGTTTCTTACCAGTAAGACTGGTTACTTCGTTGTTCAGAGCGGCAACAACTTCGGGTAGCCTTTTTACCCACGCTGTCGACCGCTGGCCAGATGGCAGGTTCATCTCGACACCGTACTGATAACCAAACAGGCGCCCTGCCAGTGTTTGATTAAAACGTTCAACAATAGCTTGATCTCTGTGAATGTTAACACGCCCGCGTCTAATATAGGTTTTGTGATTTTCCATTTCTTTGGTAACAGCTCCCATGAATTCGCGACCAGGGTCAACTTGCAGCATCTGTGGCCATTTTAGTGCACTTCGCCTGTAAATTGTCTGAAAACCTTTTGCAACCTCAGTTGAATCTTTGGAGGTCAAAGGCTCGGCCTCTTTGAATCGGCTGGCAACGTCAACAACAGTCAGAGCGTATTTGTAAACTTTTCGCCCTCGCGGCAGTTTGTCGTGTGGCAGAAAAAGAAGGTCCGCCTGGTGGACCGCGTTTGGAGAAGAAACATCGAATTTTGGGCGAGGAACGTATCGTGGTGCCGGAAGGTAGATCTGCCAAAGGGCCTGCTTAACGAGCCACTTTTTTGCGGCATCTTCGGAAACCTTGGCCGCCTCGGCTAATTTTTTTATCGCTGCAATTCCCTTCCAGTAGCCCTGGGGGCTATAGTAGACTTTCGAGATTTTCTTCGAAAAGTTTTGCTCCGCAAAAATCTTTGCATCCATGTGTATACAAGAAAAAAAGAAAAGTTTAAAGAAACCGAAAGGCAGCGTACCCAAGTGCAAGCGCGCCAGCGCCAACGAACATAAGTTCACCTTGTTTCTGCTGCTCACTTGGCTGATAGAAATCAGAGAACTTGGGTTCTTTCGGAGGAATCATTTGTTTGTCAGGATGTGCCTGGTTGTAGAGTTTGAAAGCGTAGTCTGTGTTCGTAAAGTTTTGTTTCGCTTGCTGTTTGATCTCATTGTTGGTTTCGATCCAGTCGAGAAGCTTCGTGCGGTCGCGAGAGTACTTCGCGTAAGCTGCCTGGTAAGCCTCGAGAGCTTTGTCGTGTCTTTCTTTTTCTTTCAAAGCGGCGTCATCTCCGCCACCCAAAGCTCGAGCAAGATAGTTGCCGCCAATGAAAGCAGCAGCGTTCAAGATAGCTCCGCCAGCCATAATCGCGACGCTTGCCATTTTGTTATTATACTATTCTAATTTTTTTTTAATTGGTTGGGAGAATTTTCTGGTCCTCGAGATACTGTTTAAGTGCAACGCTGCCAGCCATGACGGCTGTGAACTTTACATAGTTCATAAAACTGCTGCTTGGGTCGGATGTGAAGTTTTCTTTTACAACTTTTTTGGCAGCCCAGCCGATTCCGGCGGCAAGGCCAGTGAGAGTCGCGGCATCCATGAGTGTTTTTACGAGTTTGTTGTCAGACATGGCGGTTCAGTATAAAATAATAAAAAATATTCAATTGAAAAATTTTTTTGTTTATTCTTCACCGTTTTGCGAAGCAAAGTTTGCAACTTCTTCACCAGATTCAACTTCTTTTGTTTTTTTTATACCTCTTTTAAAAATTGTATCCTCATCCTTTTGCACCCGAATAGCGGTTTTAACGCAAGTTTTGGAAAATTCAAACCAAAGTAATGCAATACCAGCCATAGCTGCACCTTTAACAAGGCTGTCAAGAATAAAACCAAGGGACATTGTCGGTATAATAAATGAAAAAGAAATGTTCAAAAGAAATTTTTTAATCCATCGGACGGATTCCTCTTTGTTTGCGAGGTCTAATGGCATTTTGGATTGTCGAAGGCGTGTCTGAAGAACGCGTTGCAACCCTTCCAATACTTTCTGCTGTAACGCGCAAAGCGCGGGGTTCCTCTGGGACCCCTGGTGTGTCATCAGTTATAAGAGTTGGCGGAGCTTTAAATGTTGGACTTCTTTTTTCGTTTATAAAGGCTTTTATGTCTTCGCGTTTCACATAAGTTGTAACGATTGCAACGCCGATACCAAGCAAAGATATCCATTGATTTGTGGTGAGACCGCTTGATTGCGGCTGAGCCTCGGGCGGAGCTGGTTCCGTTACGGCCGGTGGTGTTACATTTCGCTTTGCAGCAGCAGATTTCTTTTCCTTTTCTTTTGCAATTATTGCAGCAGCCTCGACAGCAGCTTTTTTCTGTGCTTCACGAGCCTGTTTTGTTTTTTCAGCTGCAAGCTTGCCAGCAGCAACTCGCTTTGGATTTTTGGCAGGCTTTGTTGCTGGAGTTGTTGAAGTAACTTGTTTCTGTTCTTCTTGAGCGATCGGAGTTGGTTCGAGCTCGGCCATTTATAATAAAAAAAAATAATATTTAAATAGAAAATTGCTCAGCAAGATTTTTTGCTAAGCAATTGCTAAGCATTGTTCAGTAATTACTTAGCATTTTCTTAGCATTGCTCAGAAAAATCTTCAGTAGTGTTTGTGTCCGCATTTTTGGAAGCACCTTTGGTTTCGCACAGCGAAGTGTGCGACTTTGTAGCTTCGTTTAAATCAATGTGCTTTGTTGTGATGAGCGCAGCATTTGCAACGGCAAGAAAGCGGCCGCATTTCAAAGCCAGACCGCCTGCCAAAGTGGACAGCTCTTTGCTGATGATGTAGTCGTTTTTGAGTTCCTTCTGATAATCATTGACGTCCTTGATATTTACGGCCATACCAACGACTTTAGTAACAAGAAAAATAAAGCTGTCAATCAAGCTGTCGGTTGTTTTGGATCCAACGTATGCCTCATATCTCTTTAAGTACTTTTCAACTTCTTTATCTGTCAAGCGCTTCACCTGCTCGTGTGTCAGTTGCACACCGATTGCTTCTTTGGCTTTTCCTGTTGAAACAAGGATTGCAAGCTGTTCACGCAAAGCAGGAATGTCAGGGCCTTGAATGAGTGCCATAGCGCTTTCTGTACTTTCTGGTTCAGCTCCTAGCAGTTCCATTACGGAAGCTAATTCTTGTTCACTTGCAGCGCCCTTGACGCTCTCGGGAGGAGAAGTTGCGAACGGGTCAGCCATTTATTACTCTAAAAAATATGTTCAATAAGAAAATTTTGTGCCGTAAGGGTGGCGATGAGAAATGACAAGATGCGAAAACTTATTTTTTTTTAGCTTTAAAATGATTTCTTTGTAATCCTCATGGGCAAGTTCGCCAGCGTAATCCTCAAAGATTGCCTTCGTGGTCTTGGCAGAGGGGGTGTAAAAGAAAACGATTGCCGCAACATTTTCGCGGAATGAGGATGTTATGCTTGTCAATTTTTGAGTTAACACCCATATGCTCAAGCCTGCGTGGCGAGCAGAGAAAGCAAGATTCACCAACTCCCCTGTTCTTCCTTTTACATCTTTCGAAGCAGCACAGTCGTCGAGGATGATAAGCGTGTTCGTACCCTCAAAAAGAAATCTTGAAAGCCTTAACCAAGATTCCACCTCGTGCTGCTCACAAATTAAAACAAAAAATCGAAGATCTTCCTCAGCAAAGCGATAATAAGTCTTGTTGTGCGCGAACGTCGGGCAGATGAGCACGATGTAGTCAAACTTGCCTCGGAAAGGGCCACAAAGCTGATTGACCACGTATCTTGTTTTTCCTGAGTTCGTTGGTCCCACAATGAGGGCGTTGAAGGGTATATTGGCAGGATCCATCTTCGTTCGTATATGTACCTAAGGTACACTTTTTCAAAGAAAAAATTATAAAAGCACAGATTCTAACTGCCTGCCAATTATATTCATTTGGGCGTCGCTGATTACGTAAATGTGGCAGTTCAAATTACCTGAGCCGCTTGCTTTCCTCTCTAGCTCAAGCTGGACACCGTCCTTTGTGTTCACAAGGCGCGTGCCGCTTCCGTGCATCGAGTGGTCAGCCATGGAACGCAGATCAATAAGAAGGCCAAACTTGTCTTCTGTGTAAAACTTTTGCATAGTCATGTGCTGCGTTTTATTTTTTTCTTTCATGTAGAATCTTTTAACTTCTCCCCAAATGTCCATTCCTTCGATGCCGTTGTTGTACAGCATGTTTGGCGAGCCGTTGACAGTGATGCTTACTTTTGTAAGGTCCGGATTAATGTACTTTTCCGAGCTCCTTGCACCTTTGTTATATTGCTCAATAAATAGGAGCAAGATACCTTTCATGGACCTCCTCTGCGGGTTGACCCTTAGATTCAGACGAGTGTCGGAGCCTTTTGCAAAAGTCGTCACTTTATCACGCTGGATGTGGTCGTAAGCGAACTCTTTGCCGCCCGAATAAGCGCTGAACGCTTCATCTGCAATTTCCTTGCTTCTTATCATCTCGTACTCCAGCTGGATGTTTGTCAACTTGTATTTTAGTTTTGTTGTATCTGAGCCTCTGACCACATGTTCGGCTGCCGCGAGCTTCAGTTCGAACACAAGATCGTTGTATAGTGCCTGAGGATAAAATGCCCCATGGTCAGTTAAAATCTGGTGATCCAGGCGGATGCGGTATTTATTTCCATATATCTCATTCAGCTTTTTTTCTGCGTCCACACCTGAAGTTTTCTTATCGCCAGCATTTGAGCGAATTTTGTTAAGGTCCTCGCTCTGAATGCCCTCTGGCACCCTGTCGTCGCGCTCCTCCTGCGAAAGGAAAAAATCCTCAAATATTTTGTAGATGTCATAGCCAACCGTGTCCTGCACGACGGTGCCTTCGTACTTTACAACAAACTTGTCGACCAGAGCTCGGCTGACGTTGTCAACCAGAAAGTTGTTGGCATGGCCTCCGCTCAAGTCGATGTTGAAGCGCAGCGCCAGCGAGCCAGGCACAATGACCTCGTTTTCGTTCAGCTTGGGCACTGAAACATACAACGTTTCCTCTGGATTGGCTTCTGTGCGGTCAAAAGTGATTCGTTTTACCGCGCGCTCGGCTTTCAGTGCGCCGAGTATTTTCTCTGTGCGTCCCGGTCGAAGGTTTTCTTGAACAGCAGCCATCTCTCGATTGGTTTTATTGTTAAATTGAAAAGTTTAATTTGAAAATATATATATATAAATTAAGCGATGGCAACAGGTGGTGATGATTTTGGATTCGAGGACCCTGATTTGGACAAAGATCTTGACCACAACAGTGATAACGATGATGAAGAGGGACAAGAGGTCGACACAACCCGACCATTTCAGCCCGGGAGTGCATCCACACCCTACCATGGGGGTGAACAACATGAAATGCAAACGATGCAGCACGAACAGAGCGGGCTGCCAGATACATCCTACGACGAAACACCTTTTCTTGAAAGAACCCCTTCGATAAGTGATCTTCAAAAAGAAAGTTTTTTGCGGCAAAAACTTAAAAAAGCTGTAGACACGATAAAAGGCAAATTCCCCAAAGCAAATTTTGAAAAAATTAGAATTAGAAGAGGCACTGGGAAAAATGAGGGGAAAATTGTTGCTATAGGAACTAAAAAAGGCGAGTACAAGATTCTAAAAGATAATGAGTCAGGCTTCATGAAAAACTTTTTAGACAGCTTCAAAGATGAACTTGGGCCGTCAGCTGAAGATCTTATTGCTCAAGACAATGAGAGCATAAGAGATGAACGTCAAAAATTAAGAGAAGCTGAAAGTCAACTACAACAGGCAGAAACAATTGCCATGCAGAAAGAAAAAGCCACCCAAGAAGTAGAAGATCTCAGAATAAGAATCGAGCGAACAAATGCCAAGATGGATCAACTTGGGTCAAATGTTGAAAATGAATCAGAATTGCGCAGACTTAATCAACTAAAAAAAAATCTTGAAAAGGATTTTGAAAACGCAAAAAAAGAAGTTGCTGCTCTTGAAAAACAAGCTAAGCAGAAGGCAAAAGAACAAACACGAGTCGACCAACTAAGGGCAAGCCTCGCTGCCAAAGAGAGCGAAAGAAACACTTTTCAAGAAAGGCTCAACGACACAAGAGCTTTGGATGATCTTAAAGAGCAAGAAGATGAGCTCAAGCGCCAAAACGAGGAAGACAAAAAAATTATTGAGGATGAGAATGCCTCCCCCACTGACAAACAAGCCGCGGAAGAAAGAGTTGCGGAAAGAACCGAGGAACTTGGACGCTTGCAAACGCAGATTGCCGAAAGAGAAAGAGCGCTTCCACTTCGTGAGAGGATCAAAGAGATCTTCAAAAAACATGGCGTGACATTAACAGCAATACTTCTGGCTGCTGGTGTAACGATTGGTTCTGTTATTGGAGCCATTACAAACGCGTTGAAGGCCACCGGCAAAGCGTTGGGAAAAGGCCTAAGTGATATTGGCTCAAAGGTAGCATCAGCTCTGCCTGGTCTCATTGGCTCGATTGCGAAATTTCTTTTCAAAACCGCTGGTCAAGTAATTGGATTTCTTGCAGAGCACACCTGGCTGCTTATCCTTGCTGTGGTTGCTTTTCTTGTTGAAAAATACATCAAAAAGAGACGTTAACGCATAAGGGTGTAGAGCAAAGCTGCTGCTCCAACCGCGCCAACAGCGACAGTTGCTTTGTTTATTTCGTGTGAATCATTGGCTACGGCCTTCGTAGCTTTAGCGCTTTGCGCGTTGCTAGCTGGTGTTTCAGCAGCGCTTGCGGCGGGTGCCTGATTTTTTTTTGCTGTGGCGCTCTTGTGTATAGGATTTGAAGGGTGGCTGTTTGGTGGGTTGATTTTTGATTTTCCTCCCGCCATCAGTTTAAGAGCTGCTTTTTTTGTAGCTTTATTAACCTCATCATTCACTCCTAATTTCATCCCAACAACAGCCTGCTTAAGCTGGTTATTGTAGCCAACAACGCTTTCTGTGTTTATCACCATTCGAGCGGGCATCAGCCAGGCACCTGGGCAGACTGCAAGGTTAAGCCGAACCTTAGCTTCGTCGATGGCTAATTGGTATCTTTGGACCGACTTTGCCAGATCAGGTTGCCTTATAGCGTCTTCAACCAACACGAGGAACTCACTTTGCGCTTCCTTTGCACGGCCGCCTGTTCCAAGTATGCTACTTCGAACGTTGACCTGCGAACCGAGAATACAGTAGACAAAAGCCTCTATCGACTGGTTTACTCTCGACAAACCTGCCTGAGTAAGCCCTTCAGTGCCGTTAGGACAAAACCAGTCTGCCTGTGCATATGCAGCGTCGTCTGGCTCGATGTATTGAATCAAGTTACCTTTGCTTGCAGCTCCCCCTTCGTCCGAAAATTTATCGTAATCGGGGTATTTTGCTCCAGTTTTGTTTGGTCCAATGTTAGTAATCCAGATATAAACGTTACCAAGTCCGTGGTTTGCGCCTGTTGTGAAACGGAAATCGCTTGACGGGTCGACACCGAACTCAGCGCATATTCTTTTGTAAGAAGCCACGTCGTACTTGTTGTCGAACTGGCTAAAAGTGGGGTCGCCTGGCAAGGCGCTTACGCTCTGAATTCCCCCCATCTGAAACAATATTCGCCTTATCGTGAAATAAACGTGAAAAAGATAAAAATTACGCACAATCGGTGGCAAGCTAAGAGCTGAGTGCTCTTCATCGAAAATATCTCGACTTATACCGCACCCTGTTGTCGCGCACCATACCGCAAAGTTAAGTTGCTGTGGCCAATAGCCCATATTTTGGCTAGCAAGCCACCTTTTTGACTCTTTTCCTGATGTATGCTTCAGTTTTGTTTTTTGAAAAATCTCTCTTAATTTCGTTGTGAAATATTGGTCTGGTGTGACGTAGATGTTGATTTTGCTGTTAAATATTTTTTTCAAACTCGGTGCGGCTTCGTGAAATCCAACCGCGGGAATTGGCAAAGATGAGCCTTTTGCGCCGCTTGGTGACAGCTGTTGTGGAAAACCGCCTGAAATTTGATTCACCCCCAGTGCTTTTTTCATCTCTGGGCTCCAATATTTGCTGTCAGAGCCAAAAACATTTATCAAATGGCCTTGCCCTGCCTTGTAATAAATGTCTGCCGTTGCTGTGTGGTTGTACGCGAACTCAACCTGTGCAACAAATTTTGTTCGGTCAGAGTTTGGATATTTTGCAAGAAAAGGTTTCCATGCATTGTCTTTTGCCGCTTTAGAAATTGTAGTTGCTTCTGGGGTTTTCATCCACTTCATAAAACCTCTTGTTTTTGCATCCATGGTCCTCTTTTATATTAAACATTTTTTATTTTTATTTAATATAAAAATGGTTGTGCTGACTGTTACCACAAAAGAAAATCCGAACACTGTTTATTTTGACCAGCCTATTCCAAAACCAAGCTATATCCGGCTTTTAAGTTGTTCTCTTTACAACAGCTGGAATAGTTTGGAAAAGGATGGAATAGTTTTTTATAAACAAGTGAACAAGGAAGAAAAGGCGCGTTATATACGGCAAGGAAACTTCTCACTCGATGACATTGGGAGTATTTTTGAAAAAGGATTTCCAGAGAAAAACATGTTTTCTGTAACAAAAGGCATTGCAGGCCGTTCATTGATAATAAAAGCAAAAGAGCCCAATTTAAAAACTTTTGGACTGAATGAAAGTCTTATTAAGTTCTTTAATTTGCCTGGGTTTGAGAATTACGCAAGTATTGAAAAGGAATTTTTTGAAACAATTGAGGTAAATAATGTTTCAAATCCTAAAAATTACTTCATCAACTGTGACCTTATCGACAAGCAACAAAGCTTGCTAAATGGTAAGCCATCAAGCCTTTTAGCGTTTTTTGACATACGTGGAAAACCGTATGAAAAAGTTTATTACCAAAATACACATTTTAACGTCTTGCGCGACGTTTCTGCTGAAGAAAATGTATCATCTCTGACTCTTTCGATTAGAGATGAGAATGGAAAGCCATTCGATTTTAACGGCTCAAATCTTACATATGAGTTGGAATTGAATTAAATTAAATACAAAATTAACTTTTATGTATACGAGACCATGTCATCTGCTAATGTTCTCCCGAGTGCCCCTGCTTATGGTGATCGCGAAGAAACACAACTTTATCCAAGCCTCCCAACAAATGCCGAGAATTTTCGGCTGACTGAAATAAGTAAAATTGAAAAAGAAATATCCGCTGAAGCTGAGCATTACAGGCTTGTGTTAAAAAAATATAAAAAAGTCCGGAAAGTTATTCACTATTCCGTGGTCTGTCTTGGCGCCGTGACGGCAGCTCTGTCTTCTGGAGCTGTTGCGACTTCACTTACTGGTGTTGGAATTGTTATCGGCGTGCCTGTTGCCGCAGTAGCAGGTATATCTGGCGCAGCTTCCACTGGCCTGTCAGTTATCAACAAAAAGCTTGAACGTAAAGTTAATAAGCACTCAAGAATCCTCGCTCTGGCTGTTGCAAAACATGACTCGATAAACAGCTCTGTCTCACAAGCTCTGAATGATAATCTTGTTTCTGACAAAGAGTTTCAACTGATCTTACGAGAAATGCAGAAATATCGTCAACTTAAAGAGACTTTACGTTCAAGCTTTGCACACAAACAAACAAATTCACAGCCAGACATCGAAAAAATACGACAAGAGATCATGAAAGCAGAAAGACAAAAAATGAAAAAAAAACTTCTCGAAAGCACCACCGACATTTCGAAATAAAATTTCAGTCCAATAGAACATTTTTTCATTTAATGAAAGAATGATTGTCTGCGCTCATCTTGTTGTTTACTTTGTGATTGAATATTTCACGCCAGAGTGGCAAAAAAATATTCGAGTCATCACTAAAGAGGTTGTTGATTGTCTGAACAACATTTGAGGCTGTCGTTCCTTTTTCCACGATCCACGATCCACGATCCTTCTTTTCCAAAAGACCCAAGCCCCCTCGACCTGCACGTCACGCTCTGACTGCGACAAAATAATTTAGCGACCGCCAGCAAAAGATGGGCCGCACGTATTTATTTGTTTTGACCAAAAAATAGGTGTGAAGCAGGGGGTTATTTCACTTTTATTTATTTTTTTTTCTTGGGAGCCGTGAAACAATATTGTATCTATTAATATAAGCAATCAATAAACATTACAAGTGTGTTAAGTAAAAATAATTTTATTCAGTTGCTAAGTTAAATGTTTCTTGACAACGGCGGACATTCATGGCCACGGTAACTAAGGTAAATTGTTCGTTGACAACGGCGGACATCTATGGCCACGGTATCCAAGGTAAATTGTTCGTTGACAACGGCGGACATTCATGGCCACGGTAACTAAGGTAAATTGTTCCTTGACAACGTCAGAATATTTTAAGCTTGTAAACTTGCAAGTTTTTGTCAATTCGGGTTACGCCATAACCCATTTGGTATTCTAATGTGTTGACGTTTTAAGGCATGTGACTTAGATAATTTTGTCAATTCGGGTTACGCCGTAACCCATTTGGCATGTGGTGTTGCCTGTGACTAAGATAATTTTTGTCAAGTTTAGCAAACGCTAAAGTTGTATCATCCCATCGTTAGACATCTACAAATGATTTATGTCGATAAACTGAGTTAAAACTTCTTAATTTTTGATATAGAAAGGTTTGATAAACGTCTTCAAGCATCCGATATACTTAACCTTGCGATCAAACTTCACGACCAAGCATCTGATTTTTGTCCGTAATTATTGCTTCGGCACGAATAGCTGATATGAAATATTAAAATCGGATCCTCGTTTGTCGTTTCCAAATGATTCATGTCCGTAAGCTGTGTCTTTGCTTCTTTTTCAATGAAGGTTTGATAAACGTCTTTATACATCGGCCATACTTGCTTGTGTAATACAAAAAAGCTTATGTGAATAATATAAAGTTATAATTTTAACTGTGATTGGTCACAAAAGACGTCATTACATCGGGAAATAACCTATTAACTAAAAATAGTAATGACGCCTGGTGAATAAAAATACCGTGACCTTATATTGTTCTTTTATGTGCTAGAAAGTTCTTAGCTCAATATTTCACGGTATATTTACATGTTAGTCAAATTAAATATTGTTGTTGAATAAATCATAGCTCTTACAACACACATACAAAGAGTTTGAGTTGTTTTCCGGCTAAAAATATTCAAAATGAAAAAAAAAAGAATTAGATTACGTCAAGGGGGTTTCCCACGCAATTGGCACAGGGTAAACAATGACTTCCTGTGTTACTCGATAATTTATGCACTCACCGGAGCGTGCAAGTTTTGTTTAGCTTGTCAAAACGTTTGCGACAACACTGCTGTCTAGTTTTTTTAATTTTTCAATCAGCTCGTCTGTTAAAAAGATTGTTATTTGTTTTTCATTTTCTTTAGTTTTTTTGTAGGTTGTAAACGCTTTTCCACGAGATCTTTTCAAGTTTTTCTTTACATTCAAGTTAATTTCTCCAGTTCTCCCTCTTCCCATCTTCGTTTACTCAATAAGAGCATTTGTTCAATTGAAAAATAATTCTGGCGCGCCTGTTCTTTGGGGCTTGGCGGGGGCCACTTGTTTTAGGACAGTCCTCAACAAGTGTTAAAAGGGTGCCTTTGCCTAGATACATGTGCATGGGTTGAAAGGCTGTCATCTAACCCCGACACACTTGCAATATGAGGGTTTTGGACGCAAATCCAAAAAAACAGTGAGGGGCGAGAATGGCGAAGCCGGCAGGCGAGCCAGGCGAAGCCCCGAACGCATTTTTTTGGATTTGCGCCAAAACCCTCATATTGCAAGTGTGTCCTTTGCATCAACAATCAATGGATTTTGATGACTTGCGGTTTCAAGGGAAACAATTCTTTGATATTACAAATAAAATTCATTACAAATGTTTTTGTAAGTATGATTAAATTTTTTATTAAAAAATATGCGTTTTCCTGTACTCCCCGCCGAGATTCAATAAAGTAGATAACGGTCCACCTCACTTGAATGTGTTTTTGCCATTATTTGTTTCCAAACATATTAAACGTGTCACAAACAGACTCTTTCAGATTTTGCTTTTTCGGCGAGTAAAAAAGATCGTGTTTAAAATCATATCAGCTGGTGTTGGATTGAATTTTTTAATCTTCCTTTGATTGCGGAACTATCATTCTGCTTTTTTATAAAGTGCTATCCGCTTCTTCGTAGACAAGCTTTTTAATGATCTTTTTTTGCAATTACAAGAATACATTGACCTGAGGGCAAAGAAGCCCGCGAACCAATGAAATATGAATAGCTTTCCAACACTCATATGTAGTGTGTTTACTCGATTTGCATTTGAATGTTTGCTTTGAGCGACCGATAAAGAATCAAGGCGACATTCAGTACTCCGTTTGCCTTTACGCAGTGGACAACTCAGTGCATTTCTTCGGGAAAAACGTCGAATGGAATCCGTGAAAACAATGCTGGTTATAGAAGTGTGTCACTGAAGTGGTATTATTTCCGATTATTGCATTTGAAGTCACGCAGTTGATTCGTGAATCTAGAGGTAAGTGGTTCAAGTACAGTAGCAAATGGTTTTGAAACCAAGTGCGTGCGATTGTCAAAGTTATTCAACGACCTAACAGCGATTACATTGTTGTAACAATGAATTCGAAAGGAACTGATTTTCCATTTAAAGGGTCTTTTATTCGCCGGCAATGAAACTCACGCCACCGAAATATACAACAATGACCTTGGAATACGTAAGAGGCTTTATAACCGTGCTTAGTGTAAAATTTTCGGCGGTTTCAGCGGTTTAGCGAGTTAGTCCCCTTCATGTTAAACCCTGTAAAATACATTTCTATTTCAGCCCTCTTATATGCGAGTCCAGCCGTATATTCGAATAGTGCGCTAGGTTCTCGAGACTTGATGGCCGGCGAAATCACTTCATTCGCTTTGTAGTTGCAGTTTCCGAGTGGCCTGTTAACTCTGTTATCAGTTTCTAAACAGTGTTGATATCAATCGCCTCGAGCACTCAAGATTCTCAGTCTTCCCAACATTCCCAGGTTTATAACCTATAAACGAGGAACCAAACTCGCAATACAGCTTTGTTGTGTTTTGGAATACAGTAATTCGTGATTCGTAGCAAGCAAGGAACCGTGTCAAAGCTTTAGTTAATTAATTGTTTATTCATTTGCTAACTTTTTGTTTCCTAGTTTTTCTTTTGATCAAAGGCTCCGTCAATTTTATTTGTTTATTTTCGTGACGACGAATATTAATTTTCTTTCAAATTAAAAGCAAATTAAATAAAGACCAACCAGTAAAACTAAGCCTATAACTTAATGAAACTGATCCGGGCTCTTTTCGGCTAAAAGCGCTAAATGCTAAATAAGAAAAAAAGAAATTAAACTATTTTGCAGCTGATATTCACCTGACATAAAAGAAAAGATCATAACAATTCATACGACAAATTTATAACACAGGAAGAACAAATTAAGCACAGAAAGGAATTAAACATGACAACCTTTGCACTGACAGCCATAAGCCCTAAAAGTGCGTCTGTGAAATTGCTAAACGGGAGTCACGAAAAATTATCCATGCGTTCATTTTTCAAATCAACGTCCAATGGAATCTAACGTAGTTTTACAGCAGAAAACCTCACGATATCTCAGATTTACTTATAAACTTAGGACAAATTGCTTTCAGCGTAATCTGCCTTATTTTTAAACTACACACAGGAACTGAAATTAATCTTTTATGTTTTGAGGCACATATGGAACTCATCGGAGTGCTGCACATAAAACATAATTGTTTTCTGCGGGCGTGAACTCAGGGAAACGCACGGAATTCTTTGTCTTTATGAAAATACAAGATGCATGGGGCAAGCGACATTACGCTCGTTAACCAGATCGGTTCTGTGCAAGCGAAGAACGCCGGGTGGTATCTCTGTAACAACTACGTACTCTCTATTATGCATGAGCTTCGTGGCCAATAGGAACGTTCATCTTATGGCAAACATTTGTTTAAGTACTTGTCGAGCTATGGCGCCGGCTGTCTCCTTAGAACAGAATAAGGCATGCTAACGACGAGTGAATGTTTTGGGGTGGAGTTCGAACTTTCTTGATAAAAGGGATAGAGGCATTTGGCCAACAGAGATTTTCTGTCAGTTTGAGAAATGCTGCGAAGCGATAGCAGAATTTATCCACTGGAACTTCGAGATTAGCTTTGCGTGAAAAATTCAGTGCCACTTTGTGGGAGATAGAGATCTACAAAGGTGAGAATTGAATCTCCTGCATGCGTCTGCAATTACCACACAGTTTGGGGCATTTGTGACAAAAGCTTTACATCGGTAAGAACCCTTGGAACTCAGTAGGAGCTAGAAATTCATCTCCAAAAGACTTTGATTTTCTACAACAGCTCCCTGACCAACATCGACTTATTTGTCCTATTATTGATTCACACAACCTATTTCTTAACATATATTTTTAGCATGTTTTAGGAATTCAGAAAAGGAAACAAGAAGGATATTTTTTGTTTCAAAGTATATTACAATTAACAATGCGTGGGTTGTCGAGTAAAAAGTAAGAACGATAGCCAGCAATGTTTTTATTTTCTGCCACTAAGTTTACTGAGCCACAAAAACTAATTCTTAACTCTTGAGGAATTCACTTCACAGTCTTAAGAGAACAACAGTAGTAGCCTACACTAGTGACATTAGTGGGTCGTGTCCACAAACAATGTTTGCATAAACGTGTTCAAAGTGACCCTTCTCTTGAAAAAGGCCAGCGTTTTGGGTGGCAGGACATGCCTATAGGCCGAAATAGACCTGCCGAACTGGAGGCTGGCTATACAAAAGGAACTAATGCTAGCTGACTTCTGAAGGCAAGAACGGGGACACACCGGTTTCAAGGAACCGACAAATTCGAAATCCGGTCCAAAGGTTTTGCATGCAACGAAGCTGCTATTTTTTTAGCCAATCCTGCTAAAAAAAATTTCAAACAGTCTTCTGGAGAACACTGGACACTTTCAGAACAAAACAGTTTTCTGAATGAGTGGAAAAACCCAAAAAACCCCTAAACCAGCTCTAGGTCTCAAGTACTGCAGCGGCCGATTGCATATGCTCGGATCATCTTCGTGTTCTACGATCATTAGGTACTATACATATCCCGAAAGATTCCGAACATTCATATCAGTTTTGTTCAAGAGAAAATGATTTTCTCTTGTTTTGTTTTAGAGAAATGCGTTTCCCGCGAAAATGCTCTTTCCGCATAAGATCGCACGTGGCAACTCGAATCGATTCCGAGAACTGATGAAAAGTTGTAATTGTTTCATTGGGCTATTATTTGAATTTTAACCAATCACGAATTCGAATCTTTGTTTCTCCACTTTCCCGCGTAAAAGATAGACAATTTGAATTTTATAGAGAGCTACTGCAAAAAAAATCATCTGTACTTCTAGTTTTATGGTTTTGGCGAGAGAGAGGCAGGGTAGGAATTGGCCAGCAAAACAAACAAACAAATAAACGGCAAAGAGATTTCTCATACAAAGACTTATTTTCTCTTGCGAGCATACAACCGACACAAGTGACGCACCTGCTACAGATAAACAGCAAAACAAACAAACAAACTCCTTAATAGCCAACGGCATGACGCACCTGCTGCCAACAAACAAAGATGAACTAACTAAAAAGGCACGGGTAAAAAAGGCGATGAAAACAAATCTCAATTAACCTTTTTTCATTTGTTTTATTAAGTGATACCTGGAAAAAAGCTGTTAAAAACGGGATAAAAAGTTTGCGTTTTTGTGTTTTTTTTTTCTTCCTGCCAAGTGCCAACTCCACTTTCTCTACAACACTGCACTGTGCCCACGCGTCCGCTTCAAACTAAGTACTCGACCAGACGCTCGACTAATTCTCCGCAAGTATATTGTCGTATTACATTAAACCGACAAATCTACGCCACAAAGTACTGTAAACCTCTCAGGTGTTGTTTGGCGATGTGTCGTGTGCTCTCATTGGCAATTATCTATTATTATCGACAATGGATAATAATTAGCAATTAAATGAACCCGGCTGACGTCACGGTTTGAAAGCCTTTCCACTGTGTGTTTACAGTCAGTTTTATGAAACATGTGCAATCACTTATGGAGAAATCGCGTGGCTTAGATTTCACTTCTGTTCTTAGTGGAAGCTCGCAAATATGTCAGAGGGTGTTTTAACATCGTGACACTGTCCACTGTCTCTCTGACGCGCACTACACGGACAAGAACGATGCGAATACCGTCTTGGTCTAAATGAATTGCACGTGTGGAGAGCAAACCCGCTTATTGTCACAAATGTTATGCAGACTTAAGGCACTCTCGAAATTGATTTGGTGTTCTAAATCTCTTAACCTTGCTGTTAAACCTCTTCAAAACCGCAGAAATCCTTCCGTGGAGACTTTACGAATCGGTTATTAGCAACAAGCGAGTGAACAGAGCCTCTTGAAGCGGAAAGGTTGGCTTCCCACAACACGAAAGGACTGAGATTTCGTGTTCGAAGACACGACTTCGGCGATGTGGTACCGAAGACTGGTGCTTACTGTTTGGTTGGCGATGATTTGCTGCGTCGGAGGGTGGCAGGATTTTGGATCTGTAAGCCGCCTTCAGCCGTACGGGAGACCCTTCAAACTCAACAGCTTGAGAGACAGTTTACCAAATACTCAGCCCCGAGCGCGCCGGGAGTCGAGCCGACGACGTCCCCGGGGAAAGTACAAGTACAATCTAAAGCGGACGGCTATTCGGGATGCGACGAACAGGAATGCTTTATGCCTAGGTAAGATTGATAAATGAGTTATGTTATTGTGGTGGATTTATGCTTGTTATATTCGCATTGCGCAGCTGAATCTGTACGTGCGCTCTTGCTGATCTTTCACCCAGGGGTCGGATTTCAACTTTTGGATCGCTGATCATGTCGATTGTGCTTTTAATCCAATGGTTTAAAAAGTTTTTTCTCTAGCACTGTTGCGGTAAAGCTTTCCTTTAGACAGCGTTAAGAGCATTTTTAAGTGAGACTGCCCCGGGGGACTGACTCTGTGTTTTTTGCGGCGGAGCAATAACAGAATATTGAATGAAAAAGTAAACTGTTTTGATCTTGAAAGGGAAGTGCTTCGTGGACGTCGTATCCGTGGTTTGACATTTTCGCTAATGATAAAATGTATCACATTCATAGCACACGTTGGGTCAAATATATTCACAGACAGTAGCGAGCAATCTTTGGTATTCCTACAGTAGTTTGTAGATTTAACGCTTCATTGCAATCGAGAGTGTCAGTCGCTTGGACTTGCAGATGATCTATTTGCTATTTTCTAATTTATGCGTGTGCGGCGAAACTTTGAAGATGAGAAAACATCCGTATGTTTTGTCTTGTCGTGGCTCGGTGTTTCTTTACTCTAGAGTGTTCGACCAAACAGTCACTTAATTGTGCGTGAAAGTATAACCCAATCGCCCCAATTTCCGACAGATTTCGAGAACAGACTCTTGCTTTTAAAAACCCTGTCGCCGCGAAAGTCTATTGTCTGCCGCGAAAGTTGCAAATTGTCGGAATTTGTGCTTTGATGGTTTTAAGCATTTTAAACTTGTGTTTTCAATTTGTGGCAATTCGGCTTAATGGATTTTTTACTGAACAGCCGTGTAAACAAACTTGTATTATGAATGCTTGCTTTGCATATCAATATCTTAGCATTTGTGCGAATTTCTAGCTCACAAGTGGAAAATGTTTCCCCTCTTTGTGTCTACGGCTGGTTAAATCGTTTATTATCGGCAATCAGACATTCTAAAAACAGCTTGAAAAGTCGTGTGTACGTTTGGCGTTTATCAGATGTGGGTCATTTTTATTCAAATCTGGAAATTCAATCAGGTTTCCCATCTTGACACCAGAAGTTTCGCATGACTGCTGACCAGTGTTTACGTGACATCGCCGATTCATTTGCAGTGATTTCAGATATAATGTAAAAATTATTTATATTTGTCGTGTAGTATTTGAAATACTACAGCTAAATTAAGAGCTTACAGTAATGGTTGTTTTGGTTGCTAGCAATTAAGCAGTAAAATTTTTCGCAAGATAAGAAAAATTTTGAAGCAACATGAATATTTCCTAATTTATTATTTCAAATTCTCTCCAGACACCTGTCTGCTTCTTGGCATAAAAGTGATCTTTTGAATTTAAATTGCATGTATAAGCAAACATTTTGCATTGTTTTACATCACTGTATACATGTATACATGTATACATGTACTTCCGTTTGCCCCCCCCCCCCCGGGCCCATCATCCTCATCCGGTGCCCCCCCGATTCCCCCTCTACCAGATACAGTACATAGAGTAGCTAGTGTTTAACAAACGTATTTCCATCACCTCCCCACGCTCCCGCCCTCCCGGATTGCCCCTCCCTTCCCACCCGAACCCCTACGAAGTGTAAGCCCAGGCTTATAACGGAATACGGTACATGTATAAAATACTAAAATTTGTGTTCAACTAACTGTAACATTGACTGTTCATTTCAGATGGTTCAGAAGCTGTATTTTATCTGAGTCGAAATCCAGAATCTAAACACTGGGTAGTGCAGTTACAAGCAGGAGGATCATGCGGGACATATGACTCATGCTTAGATAGATCTAAAGGCTCTTTTGGCTCTTCAAAAAACTACAGCGATTTTATGACAGGGACATTTGTAGCTTCTGACGACCCAGCTGAGAATCCCATGTTTTCATCATGGAACAAAGTATTTGTGCCATATTGCAGGTACTGTCACATAATTGCACTGAAAATGTGCATGTATGGTACAAAAATCATAAAAAATAGATATTTAAAATATATCATTAAATTATTCATTTTGTATAGGGGGTCCTGAATGGGGTCTTAAATCCCATTTCCCAGCCCAAATTTTGCTAAATCCCATTTCCCAGCCTATTTAATTTTGTTTGTGATTCCCAGTCCCAGTGACCCAAATCCTGTTTTTAATTATGCCTCCTATTTGTTCCTCGCGCGCCGCCGCGTGCGGGGTGTTGTCCCTCCGGCGGGTCTCGTGTGGGTCCTCTTTTTCTTTTTTTTGTGGCTTGGTGTGTGGCGGGCCCCCCGCCTGGTGGCCTTGGTGGCGTCAAACTTGTCAGATCTTCGGCTGGGTCGGGGGTTCGTCCGGCTGGGTTTTTTTTTTTTTTTTTTTTTTTTTTTTTGTGTGTTCTCTGGCCTTCTTTTCGTTTTTCTTTTCACATGTCTCCCTTCCCTCCCCCGCTTTCTTCTCGCCTCGGGGCGCGGGCGGGCCGTCCCCCCGTTCGTTCTTCTTCTTTTTTTTCCTCATTTCCAAATCGACTTCCAATTCGGTGCCTGCGCTTCCCCCTCACCTCTTTACGACCAGCCACCATCTTCCGGGCCCGGTGGGGTGTCGGGCCTCCCGTCTCATTCTCTGCCTACGTGGAATGATTGTCACATTGTTCCTTATTCCACTCCTCCCCCCTCCCCAACCCAGCCCGGTCACGTAACTAGTAAACTATTGATTCATGTTGTAATGTACACATTCAAAATTTTAAATTCTCAGGATCATTCACCAGTGTTTGAGTAAATTCACCATATTGTAAGCCCGTTAATTTATGTGTTATATACAATGAAGTACTGACTGCAGTTATCAGTATGAACTTGGCAGAGAGTTTGCTTGTTTGACATGCATATATGGTTGCTATATGAAAGGGCATTTGAGGAAGCAGTGTTGAAGTTGACATCAAGCTTTATAGGTCAAATATGTTAATTAAATTTATAATTTTGTAGTTCTCCTGTGGTTAGGACTTAGTATAAGTAAGAATGTCTGATGAACAATTTCTTGGTCTTTCAGTGGTGATGTATTCGTTGGTAGAAGGGGGAAAAACAAGAATGGCCATGGCATGAACATGTTTGGACATTTTATAGTGAAAGCTGTATTTTTACAGCTCATTGAAGACTACCGGATAAACAGATCAGGCACAAAGGTACAGGCTTGCAGGGGTATAAATAAATATACCTGTATAAGCAATTATAATTTATATGCTGTGGTTCCATTTTGTCTTTGGTTCAATTTTTTTATTTTTAATTTTTTTATTTATTTATTATTTTTTTTTTTGGGGGGGGGGGTTGGTAATGTATGATAATAAGTTTGAAACAAAGGAAAATACAATGTATTACAGGGCTGTCACTAAGGGCCGGGGGCCGGGAATTTTTCCCTGGCTACAATGACTTTGAGCCCTGGCTACTTTGATACAAAACCAAAACATTGGAAAGTGAAAAATACATCAAATGACAAAATTGTGAATTAAAAAACCAAACCAATAGTTTATTAGTACAAATTATTATTCACCTTTTAAAGAGAGCAATTTACCATTCATGTAAGACTGTGATTGAAAACGGGTAAATGTTGAACATTGCAATCTTCCTTTGAAAGCGCATAATTTTACGACGTGTTAGTTTCATTCGGATTCTCTTGTTGTCGGAGTTTCTGGCTCCATGTGAAAATGTCATCGAAAAAACGGAAGGCAAAAGTGATTTACCTTAAGGTTACTACTGTTAGCGGCTACTAATTTTAGCGATTTTAGCGAGTTGGGCAAAAGTCGCTCAATTTAGTACTCGCTAAATTTTGTCTTGGTGAAGGTCGGGCAACAATTAAGAAGGTTTGGGAGAGAGCTCGGATCGCCGTCATCGTGGAGAATGGCTGATTTCCCTGACGAGGACCCACTTTCTAACATTTGCAATTCCCTTTGTTCTTTCTGACAATGATAATGTTTGTTCAATTTCTAGTGACTTTGTTCTATTGCTGAACATATTTTTCCATCTTTTTTTTTAAATTTCGGAAAATCGCTAAATTTAATAGTCGCTAAATCTTGCTCAGAAAAAATCGCTAAAATTAGTAGTCCCTAGAAATAGTAACCTTGAGGTAAATGAATGAAGAAAACTGGATTCCTTCTTATCTTCTGTCTCTGCTTCAAGGCAAGAATATGTTTAACTGAAGAAAAAACAGTTTGGGCTTCAGCATTTCTCTTTCAAATCGATCATGGGGATAATGCGTGAAAGAATTTGCACATGATGTGGACTTGCCGTAGTTGAACTATGAACACTTTCCACACAAAAAAGACGGCGCTCAGTTAACTGCAAACTCGCAACATTATGCATGTGTCCTCCTCTTACCTGTTTTAATGCTGTTTAAATCAGTTACGCCTACACATCAATAAACACAGATCAGTCGTACAGGGCTTGTATACGTTCCAGATATTACTTTGTCTGAAAAAAATTGGGTTTAAGGGGAAAAAAGTTGTGTTAAAAAAGGTAAAAAAAAAAAAAAAAAAAAAAAATTTTTTCCCAACCCCAATTTTTTTTCTTTTGGCCGAATTATTTCCCTTTTTCCCCTTTCCCCAACCTTTTTTTTCTTTCACGCTGTTAGTCAAAACAGGCCGTTTCAAATCCCAAAATAAACGAAACTTTCAAAAACTTGTCAGAGTCTTGTCGAATGCCGTAGAGAAAATAGTAGGTTAAGTAAAATAAAAAAAAAAAAAAAAAAAAAAAAATTTTTTTTTTCAAAAAACCCCCCCCCCCCCCCCCCCCCTATCAACAGCCAACACTAGAAAAATCTTGTCCCCCAGCTACATTTTTCATTTCCCCACCTACTTGAAAAATTAGTGACAGCCCTGTGCATACACTTCCTTAAAGTTAATGGCCTTTGAGGCCCTCCTGCACCCAGGAATTTCCAATCCCTTCTGTGGGGGGAGTATGATGGCATTTTCTGGAACCACACAATTTAAACCAAGGATAAAATTGAACCACAACATAATATTTATTGTGAATTATAATAATGTGCTCTGTGATTGATTCTTGCTGACATGATGCCCTATTGTCCATGGCTTTTGTAATGATTCTTGCACAAATATGCATTTTTAGCAAACATATTTATGGTGACGTCTTTTCCTGTAAGTTACCCAAAATTAGTAAAATTAATACATTACAACCATATACTTGCCACTGTAAATATTACAGTGCTGTAATAATAAATGTTTGTAATTATATGGAAAAATATCTAAGCTATATTGTAGTCTGTATCTGTAATATCAAGCTACACTCCCAGTATGGACTGGGAAAATGTTGGCCTTAGGTCTTGACAGTTGTTTAAAACTTTTGAGATCCATACAGCAAAAAGGCCTAAGAAAGCTTGGTCGATAAGAAATCTATTACCCAACATTATAACAAAACAGAGCAGCAGAAACATAACTTGGTCCAATACTTGGATAATGTTGGACCAGCAATGAAGCACTCTGATTGGAAGATTTAAGTTATGGCCCTCTCAGCTGCCTTATATTAGTTGTGTGGTAAAAAGATATATAGTGTATGTTATTGTACCACAATTACATGCTTTTTTTAAAAGATGTCCATGTATGGTTTAAAGTCTGTATTAGATAACTAGTTGGAAGAATTTATATTTCAATATTAAGAATGAAAAGGCTGATGAAACAAGGATCATTCTTTGCATACCACTGACGTGAATGTTGACTGTCTTTGCAGATTCTGTTTGGAGGAGCATCTTCTGGTGGGCTAGGCATGTTGGCAAACATTGACTTTATCCAAGAACTTGTAAAACCTGCTGAGGTATGGGAGCAAACTTATTTGAAAATACCAGTTCAACATTTTTAGGGTACAATAAAAAATCCAAATTTTTTTTTTTTGTTCACATCCCCCCCCTACCCACCAAACCCACCCCCCATTTATGAATAAGGTTAGCTTAACACAGAGCACAAACAAAATACTTCATTACTACTACTGTGATTGAAGTGCCCCAGGTGCAGGGTATGGCCTATTTTTTTTTCTTTTTCAATTTTCCACTTTCTCGTAAGAAGTACTTTTGGTGATCAAATTAATTGTGAAGTTCGAGAAATTCTAGAAATTAAGGGTTGGGAAATCTGGATCCCACTGATCTCACTGAGCTATCATATTTTATTAAACAAATGGGACTTTAAGGCAGGGGTTTTAATAAAATGTGGTCTACCGCCACCTATAGGGCCTTATTTGGCAATCTGTTAAGATTTCATTTATACGATTTATACCGGTTTGTGGTCAATCAAAATAATCATCAACAACACTCTTTTGATGTCCAGCTTCTACATAAATTTCTAAGTTTACTGAGGCAGGTATGTCCCAAGAACCCCCTTGGGAAAAGGTGCCTCACAGCCACTTGTTCCACCCTCAGAAGCCACTTATTAAAAGTGTTTTGAAACCCCTGTTAAAGAGGCTTTAACTTTGATTCTGTCAATTTCTTTACAGATTCGAGGCTATAACGATGGTGGTTGGTTTACATTGTATCCTAACTTTGGTGAAACAGCAAATGCAGGACCACCATATTTCTTTAAAGTATTGAGCTATGTAAGTACAGCACAGTGTACATGTATGTCATTAGCCAGTCAGGCGCTCGTTAGGGGGGGGGGGGGAAAAGAGGAGAAAAAAAAGGGGGGGGGGGGGGGGGGGGGGGGGGGGGGGGGGGGGGGACGTCTGTGAGATTAATAAAAAAAAATATTTCCGCCCACTTCTAGACCTCCGACAGGGCCCAGGTAACATGAGCGGACACGCTCGGGGCTGTCGTTTTCAGTGTCAATAATCAGATTTCTGAGAGATTCCCGGTAATAACGGGAGCTCTCAATTTCCACGTCGGAAATGCCCTTATTTTATCGCCGCCGATCTGGATTTCTGTCCGTAATAGAGACGCCCCCTCCCCCCCCCGTCCGCAACTAGCGGGGTGTCTGCAACAGGCTAGAGTATGACTGTAACATGTAATTTTGTGAAGATGAAATATTCAGCATATCACGAGCGTGGGACAAAGAAAAAAATCTGAGTCCCCGACCGGAATTGAACCCGGTTCACATATAAACCTAGTAAAATGGCCTTGCTTACCATGAATTCTCGTAGCTCAGAGGACCTCAGTGGATAGAGCACCCGCTGGTGTCCCAGAGGTCATGGGTTCGATTCCAGTTGGGGACTCAGATTTTTTCTTTGTCCCACGCTTGCAACATCTGAATACTTCATCTTCACATTTCATTTACCGAGCTTAAAAGATTGATTGGTTAGGCAGACTAACCAAAGATAGCAAGAAGTCCCTAGCTATAGTTTACCTTGAAAGTGAAAAGCATTATTTGCCTGCTTGAAGCCTTATGTGAATTGGCTTAGGCTCAGCAATAAATGTCAAAAGAGCATTAAGTAACCAGGTTTTGTTGTGTACATGTAGCAGTTATGGAGGTTATACCTGACCTAGGCTTTTTTGTTGTTGCTTTTAGATGTTTCATACCTTATGGGGTGGATTTGTTGACGAATCATGTAGAGCAAATATGCCCAAAGCAGAAGCTTGTCTATATGGAGAATTAGGTATGTGACTCTTGGTTTGTAGAAAACCGAAAACAAATAAACAAAATTATTTTTTTAAACGAAAACGAAATAAAATAAAAAGTTAAGCTTATTACATAGAAATTCTATGAAAATTGTGGACTCCCGTACGAAAAGCAAACTGAGGTCCGCGTACGGGTGCCGTACGAATAGCCACTGCGTAAAATAAAACAAATAACGAAAGAACCAACAAAGCAAACCACGAACAGACCTTTTCTATTCAGTCATAAGCATACTTTAGCGTAATTGCAGGCTTAAGCTTGAGATGATGCGAAGAAATACAACTTAAAAAGGTCTATTTGTCACTTTACCTGCTTGCTTGCAAGGCCTCTAAAACATGGAAATCTTGTCTAAATACGCATTCTGAAGATTCTTCCCTGGCAAAAAGACGTATGTTGCTTTTTATGTCTCAGTTTAAGCAGGTTTGTAGCCTTTCTCTGCCATGAATTGATGAATACTCTTCGTTCCATCCCAAATCAGTTCAGCTTCCTTTCTTTGCTTTTCGTCCTTCGAGTAAAGTTTAGGCGGGAAGACAACGCGCCTGCCAACAGCTGGCACTTTCGTCCTTAGGCCCTCTCCTTTTGCGACTGATGACGTAAGAGTTTCGAAACCATTCCAGATAAAGGCCCTGCCAGGAAATTCCGACAGCGACGGCCCAAAAGTAGCGACAGCATACTAATAACGCGACAACGACACCCCCAGGCAGCAATTCCTTCATCCCCCGTCGGACCGCGCCAGCACACCGGCGATCGGGACCCGCAGGGTCCAGATAGCTGAAAATCGGTCAAAATTTTGACTATCAGCTGAGAAATGACGCGTTTTGTTACTGATAACTGAGATCTAAGATCTGCAAATTTTCTGATTCCTTTTTTTTTTTTTTAATTTTTGCGAATACTTTTTTTCGCGATTTTCACGATTTCAAAAATAATCGCAAAATTTAGTACGCGCGAAAATCAATACCGTATTATATTTTGAAACAATAAAAATTTAAAATGTTTTGAGCTACAACTATCTATCTATATCTATCAAAACTTTTCCGTCTTGTTTTTTTCTAGCACCCTTCCTCTGATTACTGTTTCAAACTTGTAAATTGGTTCAAAACATCTTTAGTACAGTCACCAACTAAAGTTTCCGATTGCAGGCTCTTTGTAGTTACATTGAGCCAGACCCTTGTGTATTTCCAGTGGTTCCTTTAATAGTCTTTGACGACCGATCTATAAAATACTGACAACATCACAAACTTTTATACACATTTTCTCTCAAATGTTCGCGAAATTAATTACGCGCGAAAACTAGTAAGGATAAGGTACCTAAGAAATGGGGTTGAAATTTTAAATGCTAGCACCCCTGCCCCGGACATCAAAAAGTTTCTGTTTTCGATTAAAACTTATTTTCTGTATACTTGTCGCCACGGTGTTTATGTTTCCTTACAAATAGCTTTCGAACTTTACTTGCCATTGAATGTTTAGCTCTAGAATATATCAAAGAAGAGTAGATGGATGAGACGTAATAGTGTCATTTTTGCTTTTGTTTAGTTTTCAAGTATTTATCAGCCCCAGTGTACGTGTTTGTGGCACAGTGGGACTCGTACCAATTACAAGAACTTGTTCATTCCAAATTTCCTACAATGAGACTTCCACCTGAGTTACCGAGTGAGGCAGAATACCTCGGCAAGTTTGGGAAGAATACGCACAGGTCCCTAAGACGGGTAGGCAATGTGTATAACTAGATAACTTTTCTTATGTTAATGTTAGTGTTTGAGTGGGAAGCATTAATAACAAAATTGATTGTGTTGGATTTGGCAGGGGCGGGGAATGGGGAGATTGGGAAAGTTGTGATGAAAAAGCGCGTTTCACGCATAGGTTAAGCCCGTGAGTAAGAGAATGATTTTTTTTTTAAGTTCTAAAGCATACCTTTTATGAAACAAAGTGTAATCCCCATATCAAATTATTTATCTCAAACTTATTTCTATTCAAAACTAAATTTATTTATATCAAATCCGCCTGCCAGTGAAAGCCATTTCAAATCCTCCAATAAATGGCGTGCCCCTGAAATTACACCCCACCGGTGAGCAATAAAAGTGACCAGGAATATATTTTTTTAAAGAATGTACCGGGGTTGAAAAGGTCTAAATTTCACGAGGTTGGGTGGGTGCGGGGGGTGGGATGGAGGATTGGCGATTGGGGAACGAAACATACACGAGTTTCACGTGGTCGGTAACAGAGGGTGTATGTCTTGAGTGTGGCTAACGTTTGTTTCCTTTTATTTCATTCTACACTGCAGGTTATCAACAGCAAAAAGGACGGCGTTTTTTCACCTGCCTGTTTCATGCATGCATTCTCTGGCGCGGACAATGTTACTAACTCGGACCAGACACTAGCTTGTGAGATAGGAGGTAAGTTATCGATTGGAAGATAAGTAAAGGTAATGTAGACAAGGTTAGCTTCGGAAGTCGCTGATTTCGGTCAGTTTTCTCGACATGATGGGATGCTATTTCCTCACAGTATACCTTTCCAGTATATTGTCGGTTTTCTCAGAATGTTAGTAGGGCCTACAAGTATACTGTTCACGATGGACAGTGGAAGTTGTCAAAGTACTTAGGCTAGGGGAGTACTTATCTCACTTACAGGGCGATCTGTTCAGTTGTATTCTTAACCCCTGCCCCCAATACAAGGTGACTGGTTATTAAAAGTCTCAAACTATATTATGCACTTATTGACTGTTACCGAGGAAAACAGTTAATTTTGACTGGTTTCCCGATAGATCAGGTTTTGTTATATAGCACAGCGAAGACTTAGAAAAATGGCGGTCGTCGGTCAACATTGGCGGGCAACATTGCACTGTTACCCTCTGACGTCATATATTTTGCAATGTTGCCCGGTCGGAGACTTTTGGCGGGAAAATCTCTAGCTATAATTATAACAATGAGCGTTACTTCATCTTTTAATATTTCGACCCTTTTCAAATCCTTGTAGGAAGGACACCCTACAAAGCCTTTTCGGAATGGTTTATCAGCAATGGCACACGTGGGACCTATGTAGAGGAGCCGCTGGATAAACCAGAATGCAACCCCTCTTGTTGTTCAAAGCTTTGTTTAAAGTGTCGCAAACCTAAACCCACAGTAGCATACGATGAACCCACCGAAATGATCGTTGGAAATGGTAGGTCGTCAGTCGTCTTACAGCAGTCTGCTTACTGTCATCGCTCACCGTGTTTGTATTAAAGTAACCGAACACGGTGCCGTTAAGGAAACCCTTTTGTCCGCAACTTTTCTCGCCCCTCCAATAGGTGGCATCGGCTAACGTAGTAACATCCTTGTTCCCCCCTAATTCAGATCATGTGTGGTTCATTTCGGTTTCAATTGTGCAATTTTTCACACGCAACTGAGTGCATGAGAGTATGTACGAGCAAAACGATTGTAACCTGTACGTCATGATTAATTTCTAAAAAGGCAAATAAAATGATCAAGATGATGATGATGATGATGATGATGATGATGATGATGATGATGATGATGATGATGAAAACCTCCCAAATGAATCACACACATTATCTGAATTGAGTGGCAACAAGAATATAAACACGTTAGCTGATTTTGTCTATTTTCTCGAAGCTACTTGCACTTATATTGTTATAGCTTCAGTACCGTTTTCTGAGATGAGCCCTTCCTATTTTTTAGTATATTTCTCCGAAACCCCACCCATTTGAATATCTGGCAAAAAAAGCGTGTGAGCGACCATTTAGATAGCAAACACCTTTCTAATTTTCCTCCTTTACCTTTGTTCCTAGGTGCAGTTCGGTGGCAGCAAACGACACTCATAACATGGGCTTTACCTTTTTTAATTTACTCGTTTGTCTACTGGAAAGACGTAGTTCTCTTGTAAGGCTTCGGGATAAAGTCCGCGCCATGGAATTCTGTTGCAGTTCCACCCGGATCGATGGTGGTCTGGCACTACCAGCGACGAGATGGACGCTTGAGATGGTTAAAGTTCTTGGGGAAAGTTTTGTCACCAAGAAGTTGACCATAGCGTTCAGTATTTCGCCAAGGGAATTAGATTAAATCAAGAATGAAGATGTATTTAATTATCTTCGATCGATCGAGAGCAAAGATTAAAATCGACCAGTTAAGTTCTCAAATATACCCGTCCTTCGATCAGGATCATCATCAACGACACACAAGCTTAATCTTCAAAAAATGCATACGTTACTATTCTTACCACGAAAATTAAACTTTTGTCACGCAACACGTTTCGAGGTGTCTCGCCATTCCTATCGAAGTATCACGCTGCTACTGTAGATCTGTGTGCATAAAGTTAACCAAGTTTCAAATAATGCGAAAAAGAATGAAAATGTGTCACGCTGTGTAACCTAAGGTAGGAAATATCGCGCGACAAGTCATAAGAAGGTCTTTGAGAGAGGCTAAAGACGGTCGGAAAAAAGAGAAAATTATTGTAAGGCCGTGTAACTGCCTAAAAAAATCTAGAACAGTGTTAGGTGTATAGTAGATTTGCGCGTTACATTAACGCTTATTTGAACGAAATACTAAAATTCATTGTAAAATAGAATTATTTACATGCTAGGAGCAAATGTTATTAGTGAGTCTTTTGTTATGAGAAAGAAATAATACTGATAATAATAAATATAAGAAAAACTATACTTGTTCAACTATCAGTACAGTTCGTGGAATCAAAAAAATGTCCCGCAAATAGTTTGACAAATCGAAATTCGATGTACCGTTGCTTTAGGACGATAACCTTCCCCTTTTGTAATGTTTCCCAGTGCTTGGACAATAAAAAGCCAAATTATTCTGCGAGGCAACAGAGGACTCGTTTGTTCATAAACTATAATGTGTGCGTACTTTTAATTCGCTGCAAATTTCAACTGAAGAAACCTAGAAAGGGCAACTGTACAATTTTATTTGAATGATGATTTTTGGTAGAAAAACAGAAAGAGATATTGGGATTTAGGTTGGTTATGGCCAAGCTGATGCTGAATGTGACGCCATGAGATTCGTCCTACTAAAGGAACTTAAATGATAAAAATTCGTACGTGTGCATATGTGACCCGCCTTGCATTCTTTACTTTATCCTCAAGGACCGAGCATTTTGTAACTTTAAGCCAATGTACTGGAATTGAAGAGAATTTGTAAACGCTTACTTTAAGGTGTTCCGAATTCAGCAGTGGCTCGTATGGCTGACTAATGAACTAATTCCTACTTCCTGTTGATGGTTTTCACAGCCGAACATGTCGTAGCTATGCTTTTGCGAAGAATGAAAAATTGTGCAAGGCTGCGAGTTTTGGAACCTGCGATCCCCTCCATCCCTACTCATCACTTTTAGGTCGAGAAGCAGTTAGCATGGACCACACGACGCAACCTCAACCGTCTAAACCAACTGGATTCAGATCGCGTCTTGCGGTACAACCATGGCTTATATACAGCTAATTCGAGAAGGGTTGTTTAGACTGTCCACAGTCTCTTATTTTTCAACGTGAAAAACCGAAAAATACGAAAAAAAATAGAGGGCTGTTGAAAAAATAGCACAAACGTGCACGCGACAAAATCGAAAGGAGGACTGGGTAATCTCTTGAGGAAATGTACAAGTTTGTATTTTTGCATGTGAAGATTTTGTTTTTCCTCTCAGGGGGCCTTTTTCTATAGCTTTACTTTTTCTGTCGCATGTCTTTGAGTTTTGAAAAATATTCTAAAATCCGATCCAATTTGACTGAACGGTTGGGTTGCGTTATGTAGTGTGAAAGGTTAGTTCATGTCTTAGATTTACAGTCGGAAACAGTTCGTCGGTACTGATCAGGGCGAGCGGTGTTGTACTTGTCATTGGCATGGGTAACTGTTCGATGGTGACCACGACCGTCAACAAGGAGTATGAATTTATCTATGTTAGATAGGCGTCATTACCATACTGAGGCGCTGCTTTTTCTGCGCGGGATCTTGTGGGTTCTACGCGGGAAATTTCGGAGGAACAAGAAAACATAGATTCCCTGGGCAGTTTCCGCTCCTGATCTTTGCGCTTGGGTCGCGTCATGCACAAGGATGGTCCACGCTACCATCCTATCCACTACCTACTGTCAAAATAACGAGGAATATAATATCCATAAATCCATGACACAGTCATAGTTACTGTTATTGTCTTAAAAATGCCGAGTTACTCCTACAACACGTGGCGAGAAAAGCGGCAACAAGAAAAATGCCATAAAAATACATTGGAATGTGGACCCCAATCCAGTTCAGTTCACTATGTACATTCAGAGATTTATCCGGAGAAGGAAGTTATAACAAAATAAACTTAATTTTCCCTTTGAATTTTCCCTCATGAAAAGTCGAAAAAGAGTGATTAAGTACCACATTTTTATTCTACGGTCGACAAATGTAAGAATTAACATACTTGTACTTCGTTTATCTAATATTCGATCCACAGGCTTCCTAACTTGCGTTAACGTATTATTTTCTGAAGACATCGAGAGCAAGATGGCTTTTCCTCTCCCCGCACCAAACTTAATCATGGAGAGTAGTTTCTCTTACAGCAGAGCAGGAAGTTGAAATAGTATTCCAAACACAGTACCTGCTGATAATTTCATAGTTGACTTAAAGTTTTCGCAAGGGATGAATAAACAGCTACTGAAAGTGTCAGCATCAGTGTCCCCCCCCTCGCCTTCTTTTCTCTGTTAGTTACGTCGGTCCCCCTCCTATCGCGTTCAACATGCTCTTTTGCAAAGTTATATGGCGCAACACAAATCATATTAACTGATAAAAGCCTCAAGCTACGTATACTGCTTTAGCCGGCATCTACCAATTGCATATGCCATCGTTTGTTATCTATATTTGTTCCAGTTCTACGCTTTGGGATCGAAAAGGAAGAACACTGTGGATCTTAAGTTTCCTTAAATAATTTCCAAACAAATCTTTGAAACCATTTCGAAACTTTTGATTGAAAACGTAATAAATGTAAGGATTGAGTCCGCTGTAAGCAAGCGTAAACCAAGCAAAAAGATAAGTTTGGCTCCAATTCATCTGGATATAACCAAATGATTGAATCACAACAAGTAAAATTGAAGGAACCCAACACACTGCATATAAAACCACGACTACAATCATCATCCGGGTTACTTGCTTCGCTACTTTTAAGGCCTCGGCTTGTCCATCGTTCTGATTGGGTCCTTCTCCTGGTACCTCACGTGACCAGAGTGTGACACAGACAATGCTATAGAGAACACATATCAACAATAGAGGCGCGAAAACGTTCAAAGTAAGGACGATGATGTCAACAGTTTTCAAGTCACTTTGGTAGTAACTGTCAATGTCGCAATAATAAGATCCCTCTTTGTTTTCAAAACGTATTTTAACAAGGATATTAATCGCAGAAGAACAACACCAAACCCATAATAACACAATAGTCTTCTTTAAATGTCTAGATATAGGTGACAGTCGCAATGGTCGAGTTACTGCATGAAAGCGTTCGACAGCAATCGCTGTAAGGATCCATACTGAAAAAGCGTGTGGAATAAATAAGCTTGCCTGAAAGACATTGCAAGTAATCAGACCCATAGGTCCACCAAACCATAATCTAAACCTTGAACTATAGCGGAGCAACGTGATTTCCAAAAGTCCTGCCACTGTTATCCACAGATCAGAACATGCTTGGCTCAAAATCAAATAATTGGTAGTGGTCTTCATGGATCTCTTTGTTCGTATAATGTGAATGATGACCGAGTTACCAAATAGTGAGACCAGAGTGATGACGAGGCACGAAGCAAAGATCAGAGAAACAAACTGGATTGGTGTTTCTTCAGTGTTGCTTGTTATGTTTTCTGGAAGTTAAAAAAAATAAATATGCCATGGGTATCCATACCCACACAAAATTGTGGCAATTCGGTAAATAGAAACAGAGACTATGATATTTAGAAACTATTTAAAGTTTAACAGGCATATGCCGACCTTACTGATTAATAAACCTGTGTTACCGGTTGTACCTGAAAGAAAAAGAGGTAAAAACAGAACATGACGTCACCCACAGGTTAATTTAATCCAATGCCTATGACATCACCCTCGTTAATCTGTTTTCCCCGCATATTAACAAGATTCCCCAGCACAAGATTGGGCAAAAACATGCATACTATACTACTCATATAAAATGATTTATTTAGTACATAATTTTTTCCTTGGTTTTTGATTATTAATGCAAACAAATATTAACTTTGTATTGTTCAATACCTTTATTTTGAGGGACACTGCTGCTGTTAAAAATTTGATCCATGTTGAAGCTAGCGTTGTTTGTTTGAAAAGTCATGTTCATCATTACGCATGTTTCTCTATATGTGATCAGCACTACAAGAGAATACTGCAAAATGAAATTTAGAAAGAAGATATTATTTATGGCTAACTGCTGCAGCTCACATCTAACACAATTAATTATAGATTACTATTTGCAAAGATTACGTCCCCCAAGGTATTGTTATTTCTCGTCAATCCTTATATATTGAAACACCGGTTCATCAAAATAAATTAAATGTTTCAGCTAGACGTGAATACATTTCCTTTTCGTTTAAGGTGCGTGTTCTGAGAACAACAAGCTACATGTACTTCTCAGTTGTATTGCGCAGTGCCTCGTAGTTCCTTGCAACAAAACTCTGGTTGATGACTACTATTTTAAAAGTCA
Source organism: Oculina patagonica (assembly GCF_052425735.1). NCBI lineage: Eukaryota > Metazoa > Cnidaria > Anthozoa > Scleractinia > Oculinidae > Oculina > Oculina patagonica. The sequence goes on along the minus strand of NC_135758.1, from coordinate 43,889,427 downwards.
TTCTTAAATTGTTTCTGCATTCTATAGAAACGGCATGCGGCCTTCGTTAAGTTCCCTTTTGACGTATTTTGGGAGCTGGATGTTGTTGTCATTAAACTGAGCTTCTTCCAGGGTGGGTGAGATGATAAAACATTTACGACAGGAATGGTTTTGTAGAGACAACCAAGAGAGAAAAGCAAATTACACGCAATGATTTCTCTTGGAAAAAGACACACGAAATTGAAATGTTAGAATGTGACAGCTGAAAACATCAAGCTGGTCCTAGTACATGTAAAAGGAACTGGGAATTACTCAATTCCTTTTCTAAACATTACAATGAACTTTACATTAACATTCATATATTGTCGACATTCGTTCCGCTTGCCCGAAGTGTTGTATTGCACTTTGGCAATAAAAAGAACATCTGCTGATAAACAGAGTTTTCACTGTGTAAATCTTTTATATGCAAGGCGTTTTAAAGTGTTTCTCTGGTAATTGCGAAAATAATGTTATTAAAATAAATCAGTAATTTCACAACTTACAAACTTAGTCTCCTCTATTGGATTTTCCCTGGAGAGTAAAATATATTCAGTGTTAAACCTCTATGCCAGCATAGATTTTCAGTTCGAGCGAATTGGTTGCATTGCTTCTTTACTTTGACCGCTCTTCCGGTATACATGAAACGAATGGTCTGTTGAAAGTCAGATCCTTTGTTAAAACTTTCTTGCTGCGATTTTTTTGGGTTCCTTTTTTGATTGGTTGCGTGTCAAACTATTTTAAAGTTGGATCCCCAGCTTGATAAATGTACACTTGCTCTTCATTTTAAAACGTCAGCCGCTCATAAGATAACAATTACAATCTGCTGTCAAACTATTAAATCGGGTACGTTTTTGTTATGAAGGAATATTCGAAAATTTAAAAATTTAATCATTTATTCTTTTAAAACTCAAAAGAAAATACGAAAGGGTTGTTGAAGTGTCGCACATTTCTAAGCCGTCTTTTTAGTCAAGAAGGGTAACTTAAATAATCCAAAAACTTATCAGCGATTCGCGACAACGAAGAGGATGAAAAATTCATACCCTTTTCATTATGCACCGGGCTCTGTCATCAGGACCCTGTTGAAATGTAAAAACGGCCATTGTGGAAAATGAAAAACCTGTCAATCAAATAGAAAGAAAGATTTCCTACAGAGAGGCTGTGGAGTCCGGCTAGTACGTAACATTTTAATGGTAGGTGTCCGAGTGAATTTGTTCATACGGCTTACAGATAAAAAATAACTTTCTTCAAAATAATAAGCTTGACCCTTAATATGCTAAGTCCGGATTATTCCGGGATTTGGAGGAAAGGCCATTCAACCACTTATGACGTCACCAATTTACACGTCAGCAGATTTTTGTGACGTGCAACTTATAAAGTTTGGATAGATCTTTCCACAGGAGTGTCCGTCTTGACTATTGGCTGCATTCTGACAGAGCTAATCGAAAAAAACGTGATCAGTGTTTGGTGTAAAATTGGTGCTAAAACAGGCCTATATACCCGTTCTTGATCATGGTCTCTTTTCCAGGGTTTTCCATTGATTAAGATGAAAACTTTTCAGGCCAGTAGAAGCTAAGGGGTGCACAGAGTAAAAGATAGAGAGAATAAGAAAGTAGAGAAAAACGAAAAGGAAAGGAGCAAGGAAAAAAATCGGAACGGTTCAGCAAAAAAGAGTCCAAATTTTGGCTTATGCACATGCGCCAAGTAAAATGTTGTACATTTTTACATGGCAATTGCATCAAAAACCTACTGCAGTGTCAGAAAGTGCATTTCTAGCAAAGTTAAGAGAAATTTAGGACCCTAGAGCCAAGAAAATCGATTAACGGTTAAAAAACCTCTTTTTTGGAGAAATTTCAGCATATTAAGGGTAAAAGGGAAAAGATTTATTGACTTTGAATATGATACATTTTGTTTTTGAAAAACCTGTTTTACTTTTAAACGTTAAAATACATCTAATTTGTTTTAATTGCATTTGTAGGTTATTTCAAGTTACAGAGCCTAAATATCTCACCGAGAACCATCCAAAATTAAATCTGTTCTTTGAAACTGAGTTGCAGTAAAATAGCTTTTAATACCGAAAGGAAATCTTCCATTGGAGTAAGAATACCTAAAAGTGGCTTACTGGTAATTTCTAATGATAAAAACATTGGCTTTAATTGTGCGTATATATTAAAAACTTTATTTTTGGAGTTTGCAAATTCTCTCAAGTCTGGAGTTATAGTTACTAACCAAGTAATGTATGGATAAATATCAGAGCATTATACAGTGGAACCCCGATAACGTTAGCCAGGAGCGTAAATATACGTTATCGGGGTCGAGCTCCCGATTACGATTGGCGTAGTCGAAAATATCGTTATTCTGGGTCGCAACATTCTTCGTGTCTTCCTGTGGGCCCAGTTAAAATGTAATCATCAACAGCTGTTGTCAAAAACGTTAGAGATTACTCGATAAGTAAAGTATTGCAAATCAGGGTTTTGCTTATTTTGACTGTGTTCTGTTAATATCGTTTTTCGGGGAGATTTCGTTCGGTTCGCTAAATTCTCATCGTTATTCGGGAATATCGTTATATCGAAGATCGTTATTCGGGGTTCTCCCATCATTTCTGTAACATTTGCCGGGACATGAATATTCATCGTTTCGGGAATATCGTATTGGTCGTTATATCGGGGTTCTACTGTAAATTGTATGTAAGGTCTTTAAAGAAAGACATCATCTTACTGTGTACATTATACATGTTGTCATTGATAATTTAGTCGCTATAACTATATCCAGGAGAGCTCTATCTTTTATCTTAAAAACTTTCTTTTATTAGCTTGTTTAATAATTTGATAATCAATTCGAGTTCAATACTTCTGTATAAATATTTTTTGTTATTTGCTTTAAAAAAGCCAGGTTTACTCGCGCGGTTTATGTGATAAATACATTTGATCGTGTAGATGACACAACAATTATTTGTAGCAATCCAAAGTTTAGTGTGCCAGTAATGACCTTGGACAGCATAGATACGCACAGAGATACATGCGCACAGTGCCTATTGGAAGATTGGGGACCACATATGCTGACGCAATATTTGCCACATTTTATGTGACGAGTCGTCTACACAAGCGGTCTTCGTATGTAACAACTTTTATTTGTCAAATAAAAGCTAACACGCCAACTTTTCAACAAATATATTTGTCACATAAAAATTGGCCACATTTTTGTCATCTTCACGAGAAAATGAAAGTTGCCACATAAAAATTGTTCGTAGGTGGTACAGATCATCGTAAATCGTCAAATTTACGACCTAATTTGATATTCCAGCTAGTTTTAAAGAACAACGGCGTGAACTGATTGCACTCAAATTAGGCCAGACTATAGTTCGAAGAATGTTCTTTCGAGGTCCGAGATCTCCGATGAAAATTAGTTGAGAAAACAATGTGTTTTGGCTGCATTCCAGAGGCGGTACCCGATTCGTCGATGTTGAAGTTGCACGCCTTGTGTAAATATTTGTATTCTATACACGTGTCGAAAACTTAAACTCCTAGAACTGCTCTCGCGCGCTACAAATCGCCAAGAAAACGGCATAAAAACATACCTTCACAATGCGAAAATATTTCTACTTCATTTTATTACAAATCGTGAAACCGATTTTAAAAAGCTTGAATACCCCCCCCCCCCCCCCCCCCCTTTCCTTTTTTTTTCCTTATTTTTTTTTTTTTTTTCTTATTTTCTTAATTTCCCCAAAAATTAGGGAATTAAAAAAAAAAAAAAAAAAAAAAAAAACGCCCCAAAACCCCCACATTTTTCTTTTCCCTTCAGAGTTCGAGTTACCGGGGTTCTACTTATTTACAATAGCAATTAGTGAAGAAATTTGAATATTCATATGGGCATGCTGTGACCTTATAAACATAGGATGGTAAGCCTGTGGTACAACGACTTGACATCGACAACTTTACGAGATATTTATGACTGGATAAATATATGGGCGCGTGGGCGTGATTTGAAAAATATCCCTGTTTCTTTGATATCTTAAGCAATTAAAAACAACACTTAGCGTTATACGTTCGTTTATATAGGTTGCATGAAGTCTATGAGCTAATTTTCATTCAAATTTGAATATTTCTGCAACTCAGAGTAATCACAATAAAATTTGGCACAAACAATGGTGTTCGTTTAAAAAACGCATTGTTCTCACTATAAAAGCGTGGAATATAATTACCATAATTACATCTCTCCTTTGCAAAATGATCGTGTTTAGGTCGGGACACCTTCGGAAATTTCAAAGTTTGGACTTTTCCGACAATTTTGTGGCAGAGAATACAGCGCGGATACAGAACTTCATGACTTGCCTCTGCAGATAGGTAAACTATGAAAGTAGTAATGTACTACACTCTGAGGCAAATTTGCCTTAGAGATGTAGTACATCACTACTTCCAGTGCTGGATTCAAATATTGGAATCAAATATTAGAATCAAAAACTGAAATTCAAGCCCTGAAAAATCAAAATGGATTCAAACCCAAGAAAACCAAGCCTGTAAAACCAAGCCTGAAAAACCAACCCTAACTCAACCCTAGGTTCAAAATAAAAAAAACTTCTTATACTCTTTTTCAAACTTTTTTTATACTGCGTTCGAATGGGATTGTCTTATATGGGTCCACTTGCTACCCAGACTGTACTCTTTTTTACATTGCTCACAAAACCATCGAGTATTTCGCATATAACGGGCTTTTGTGCGTCTTATAGCTTTCATTTTGTCTTCTTTGGTAAACCATCTCTGGTATCGGCCATTAACAATATTATCATTCCAAAACATCAATTGTTATATATTAATAACACAATATATTAATTTCTTATATCATTAATAGTGCGTTTAAAAATCAAATCGCTTGCTCTGCTCAAACCCTAGGTCAAATTAATATCCATATGGATATGTTTCTATATTGGTATCTGATATGTATTTTATTGCGCGCTTGTCATATCCAAAGGTGTATACCTTTTCTTCATATTTGTTTACAATTTGTTTATTCTGTCTGGTAATTTTATTTTCATTTACTAATGTGAGTTCTTTGATTTCGTTCTTTACAATTTTAATCATATTTGCGTGATTCAGTATCTGGGAATTTTCATGGTTTAACCTGAAACCTTTAATAACACATTTCTGTTTATTATTTCCATATGTGAAACTGTAATTCTTTGGACCTCCAGAAACGAATGTATTATTTATAGCTTCACCCCCTAATTCATCTGTTAAATCACCTAACATATCACCTGTTTCTATCACCTTACTATTTTGAGATTCGATATACACAATACTATCTGTATCAAAATATAATACCTGTTTATCTAAATAGTCTAGTTTTTCATACAACATTAACCGTGCACTGCTAGTCGTGAAACAGGCTACATAGATATTTGTATTATAGGAATTATCAACAAACTGATCCTTATAAGTGTAACTCATCTGTACCATCTCATCGGTTATGAAATTCATGTTTAAATTACCTATAGTATCGTCGAGAACTACTTGATAAAATTCATTTATATCAGTTACGTATTTGCACTGATTCATGTTATTTCGTTGACCAAATTTTCCCCAAAGTGAGTTTAAACACATTTTTGCAATGGCTCGTAAACCTGAATTTTCATTTAATTCACCTAAATCAATATCTAAATTCTTTTTGACTTTATTTCTGAAATTCATCTCGTCATTGTTATTTTTAAAATTATATTTCGTTGATTCAAGTTTGAGTTTCATAAATTTTTTTATATATCCCTTGAATAGATCGTCGGATGAGTTTTCAAAATGCCAAACTTCATATATTTTTGTAATTCTATACCCTTTTTCAATGGCTTTGTTGACTTCATCGGTTGTCCATGTGCCTATGAATGATCGTTCATTTTCATTATGTTGGCATCTTTCTTGTTGCTTTGATTTAGCACATGATATACACAGAGGGAACATTAGCTTTTCAGAATTTTCACATTTTATTTTTTGAGGCAGAACAGGATGGTATAGTTCTCTTGGTGCCAAAATTTTACATTTTATGAATCCATACCATTTCTTATCGTATTTTTCTGGCGATATAATTTTTTCAGGATGACCTATGGGATATTTCTTGTAGAACTGGACAGTTGGGTACAAGGAGCAAAAGTCAACGTATTTACCACATTCGCCTTCTTTAAATTTGTACAATAATTTGGTAGCATTTGTACGCCCCCCGTAGAAAGCATCTCTAGGGTTTAGTTGCCCAACCACTTCTCTATACCAATCATTTTTATAATATTTCTGAAAACTTTTATCCTTTTTTAATTTACATTCCCACATTTCAATAAGATTGTAACCAGCAGTTGTTATTTTGTTGTTTTTATCTTGTGTTTTATTATACAAAGTACCCATATCACTTTGATTCTTATTATTGATAACATCAGCCTTGTAGCAATCATGGCATCCATGCCAGAAGCAACCTTGAAATTCATAAATAGTATTTGTAGATGCACAAAAGCCATCTACTTTTAATTTGTTATTGTTGCATTTGATAACTTTTTCACCACCTTCCAAGGCATGTTGAATTTTAATTTTATTTTTCTTACTTATGTAATCAAGCCATGCAATACTGACTGCACTATGGTTTTCTGTTTGAACAACATTATCAACCACAGCTATGGTATTTTTTGGCATATAATTCCCTCTATAAATAGCCATACAAACACCAGCTATTGTGATGTATTTTAATGGATCGATATTTTCTTGATTCATGAAATCTTGCCTGAATTTTAACATACATCTTCTTAATATATCAACATCTGACCTACAGTATTCAATTATTTCTTTTTTGAAATCGAAAACATAATTTTCATTAACACGCTCATTATACCATTGTAAAAATTTCTCTCTATCTTGTGTTTTCATTTGATTATAGCCATAATGTTTTTTGGAAGGCATCTCTCCTATATACTTTTGATTACAAACTTTGTTGAAATAATGTGGAAAATATCCTTTTTTCAACTCGTTTAAACCAAACGTTTTAGGAAACGATGATAACGATTGTTGAATGAAATTTAAGCTGTCGATTATTTTGATTCTTAATTGTGAAATTTCCATCATCATAATTTTTGCACCATTGTAAATACAATAAGGTTTGAAACCATTATCTATACACCATTTTAGTATAAAATGATTGTCATACGCTTTGCCATAATGAGCAAGAAGGGTGTATCCTTTATATTTTTCATTTAGAATTCCATTACAAAAATCATTAATATCATTGAAGATTGATTCATTACCATTGAAATCATGACAGATAGCTAAATTGACGTCGTGTATTCCAGTGTTTTGTGTACATTCGAAATCAAAAAATAAATATTTTTCATTATACGTTTTACATGAGTAGCAATAATCTTTTTTGAGAATGTTTTTATTTAATCGGCATGGTTTTTTGCTATTTTTGATGCAATTTCCACCCATAACTTTTATCTTTTTCATGAAACATTCATGTTTGCTTTCACAATATTTATTACAATTATTACACATTTTGAAACCGCATTTATGTATTTTAATATATGGTTTTAGTATGATTTGATTGCATTTTAAACATTTTGCTACACTGCTACATACTGAATCATCACTATCTTTTTTCGATCGGTTACTAGTATGGTTTTTGAAGCAAGTATTACCATGAAAAACACGATTGCATTGATTACATGTAACGTCTTTACCATTACATTTATTTCCATCTGGAAAATATTTGAAACAAGATAGACATTTTTGGGGGCATTTGTGTTTATCACGTCTCGTATAAGCTTTTTTACAAGAATGGCAGTAATATGCTACATCTAAAAAAGCTGTCATTGATTTTATGACATCAAAATGATTCCGTGTTTTGTATAAATAAATTTTGTCTGTTTTACCATTATTGGATGTATATATGATTTCATTGAACTGCTCAGAATCGATAATGTTAATCTCAATATCTAAATGTGATGCAAAGCTATTTACATCTTCTAAAGAATTTCCATAATCATTAATTTCAACATTAGCATTATTATGAAGTTCTTTGGCTTGAATTTGTTGTAGTTTTCGACTTTTATTGAATCCATCTTTCAACTGAGTTGTGGTGTAATTCTCAGGGTGTAAATTAGCATAAGCTGTTACAATGGCTCTTGCTAAGCATAATGTATCATTATTTTTTATCGTAATAATACATTGTTTTCTATTCACTGTTTGTTTTGATAAATATAATCGCCCTTTTCCTGCAGGTATTTTAACAGATTGAATAATTATTTTGCAATTTTCTAAATCTATTTCTTTATACTCCAACGTATTGATTATATCTGAAAGTTGATTTAACTTGAAATCAGAAACTTTTAACAATTTTGTTGAGATAGGATGATCTAATTTATCATTTGAAATTACCAATCTGAATCTATCATTACCTTTTAACTGCCTTTTCTTTATTGTCTTTTCAACCATTTTTTCAAATACACTGAAAACATCATTTTTATCACCAATGAAATTTTTGCGTACATTTATTTTAAATTCGTTAGTGAAAGCATTGAATTTTTTATTAACCGTATTCCCAATTTCACTTATTTTGAATAGAGGTTGATCATTAGATGTTGTATCAAAAATGTTGTCATCGAAATTGAATTCATTTGAGACATTAGTTCTTGGCATTGGAACTGGTTTTTTGGTCCTTGGCATGGAGACAGGTTTGTAATCATCCCTAAATTCTAATGGTGGAAGAATTATGTTGTCTTCATAATCCTGAACCCTCTGTTTTACACTCTTACGAGGAGTTGGGATTGGGGGTCTCGGCTTGTAAACTCTTGGTTGGTTTGCTTTTAGTGATAATACTAGTTTTATGAGTTCAGTTTTAGATAATTTTTCTAGATCTAATTCATTCATATTAATATATGAGATATTTTTTTCCATTTTTGTGTACTATATAGAATTACCATTTCTTTAAGTCCTTTATAGTAAAAATTATTTTTGAGATTTTTTTGGTGCGTTTAAAAGATAACCAGAAATAAATATATTTTTGGTCACCTAAGGCAACAGATAACAGCAATTCATATATACTGTGCTATACAATTTATAATTATATAATATTGCTTTATATGTTTTCAGCTGGTATTATGTTGTATTGGTCTTCAATAGCCTTGATAACAGTATTTTTAATATGCTTCTTGGTCCTCATGTGAGAGTGCTTTCCAGCGAGCGTGTAGTCATGTTGACATGCATCACATATCCATGATTTGTTTAGCATATATCTGGTCTTGCTTTCCTTAATAGCGTTTTGTCTGTCTTCTTCATTATCGTATTTTTTATTTCGTCCCATTATATATACTATATATTATTTCCTTAAGTGTTTTTTATAGTGCGTTTAAGTGATAGATATAAACAGATAATTATTTTCTTTATTAATATATATAGAATGACATATATAACATTAAATATCAAACACCTACTAGAAGCTGATCAAAGCTCGAATGATATAGCCTTCATTAATAAAATGTATTGTATTCAGAGCATCCTTAAAACAAATATTTGTATTATTAAAATGCTATCTTCAGACCTGAATAGCAGATCTGAAATATCAAATGAAGACAAAAATCATGTACGTTTAAAGTGTATACCTGAAGACCAGAAAAGACGACGTGGAAGACCTCGTAAAGATCAACATTAAATAAATAATTATTCAGTTTACGGTTTTAGCCATTAGTTATAAATGATTAATGACATTGACCGAAAAAACCTGCTGACGCGTCAGCAGGTATTTTAATCTGGTGTGATTTCTATTGACCAATCATATTTCAACAAATTTTACTCAAAAAGTTTACACAAAAGTTTACACAAAAGTTTACACAAAAGTTTACTCAAAAGTTTACTCAAAAAGTTTATTCTGAAATTTACTGCCAAACACAGCTGTGCCGTGAAGTTATGTGTGTTATATATATAATGGTTTGTAATTCTGAAATCCACGATGAATTAAAAAATTTAAAAGAACCTATATGCCCTTTCTGTGATCAACTATTGATAAAAGGTATCAAGGATGCTGAGCAATGCTGTAGTAAGCAGGATATAGAAAATATAAATGGTATGGATGTCTGTCTAAATTGCGGTTTGGTTAATAGTTATGATTATGTCAGTGAGTACATTGATTTTTATGAAAATATGCATAGAATACGGCGAGAATCGGTATATCATCGGAAGTATCACGTTGAGAATGTTTTAAACGATTTATGTATTAAAAATAGGGTACAATTGACTAGTGATCAAAGGAATCGAATTTATAAAGTGTTTGATATTATCGAATCCGGCGCTATTCCTGTTGTAAACAAAGGTAGAAAAAGACTTATATCAACCAAATTCATAATTAAACAGCTTTTTTTGATGATGAATCTACCTTGTGAATTTATCAAAATTAGCAAAAGCAAGAAAACGTTAGCCTATTATCGATTGTATTGGAATGAGATTTTGTCATTAAATTTTGGCGAAATAAATCGGATCATCCAATAAATTTCTTATCATATTTTCGTAGGTACTTGTCGATTATCGGACAGGTATCCGTCACATAATCGTCAATGTTTTTCATTGAAATTATGACGCTAGACGGATTGTAATCACCGCATCTCATCGTGTTTTTAATTGAGTTGAGTAAATGCTGGTAGCTCTGATATGCATATGTACTATTTTGAATTTTTAAATCGAGATTTTGATGATGCATCCAGCCTTGTATTAAAAGCGCTATTGTACTAATTGCAACCAAACTAACACCTCCTGTAGCAATACTTGATGAAATGGAGCCGGATGCAAAGAGAATAGACAATGAATTCCCTAATAATTTCCATTTTTTGAAACGTTTAACAGCCTGCTTATAAGCCCAACATTTTCGATGATATGTTTGATAATAAGCTTTCAATTCTATAATTTGTTCTTCAGTCAGTTCGCTTGATATATGGTTCCATGTAAATATGCATTTTAGATGTTTAGTCATATATATTAGTTATATATGATTTTTTTTGTTTTATCATTTTGTCATTTTAGCATTGCGCTTGTTCTTTATTGTGTAATACAGCTTCCTTATGTTTTGAATTAATCTCTCAATAGAATCAATAATATTGCTAACCAATTTCACTGTTTTCATATAATTTAATTAGATAAAATCGTTGGAGTTAGATAATTTATTCGAAGAATACACCCTTTGTTTTATCTAAAAATTGAATTTTATGATACTCTTTACCATTTATCGGATACGCAGTTTTACTAAAACCGATTCTTTGTACAAAGTAATCTGAACTGATTTTAATGTTGGATGCATTGATATTAAAACCAGAAAATGCTCGATCAATACTCATACCATTATTGCATACAGCGATTCTAAATAGGGACCCTATTTTAGTATACCATAGATTCAGATATTTCCCTATATAAGCAGTTCTAATCTGCTCTATATATTCATCTAAATCATATTCAATTTTAATTTTTTTATTTTCAATTTTAATCCAAGGGTAATGAAAACTACTATCATCGCCCAATTTTATAAGAATTCTTTTATTAGGCCCTGCCTCATATTTAAATGTCAGATAAAAGGTAAAGTCGTCAGATCCAGTGATGTTTTCATTTAAATTAATTATGAAACTATTTTTAAAACCCTTTGTTATATCAAAATCTGCTAACAATTTTGTTGGATTAAAAACAAGATTATCTAATCCTGAAACAACAGCGCCGTTGCTATCTGACATGATGAATTTAGATGGATCCATTAAATCGAAATAATATTTCCCAAACAATTCATAATAATAGCTTTTGGGTTGCAATGTTTTGATCTGGTTTTCAAGAGTTAGTTTGAGAGCATTATTCAAGCTTGTCAACTGGCCTAGATTGATTGCATCGTTGTTATTTAAAGCTTCTTTTAAGCCAGTGATGGAATAATTGGACATATTTACAGCTCCCTCGATATATATTTGATCATTCTCCACGCGATATAGTTGGTCATATATGCTTGGTGAGATATTGGATTGATGTGAAGATATTCCATACACTGTGAAGTAAGTTTGTAGTTTTTGATCATAATTTTGATCAGGTTTCATCTTCATAACGATATCAATATAGATATAATTGTTACCGATTTGCTGAGATTTGGTGAATTGGCATATTAATCGAGCATATAGTTGCGTTCCGAATACCTTTGTGCTTATGTTATGAATTGTTTCAATTGAAGATATACCATCGATATGTATAGAACTAGGATCAATATCATTATTTGTCCATATCAACTCAAAACATAAGGTATATTGATCATTGGAAAGAAGATAGAGGTTTAATCCAACTCTTGAACTATAATACCGTTTTGAAGCATCAAGTAGTAATTTCATGTCAATCACCTTTTTGTTAATCTGATGCGGTGATTTGTCAAGGTATACTTCATCTCCTAATTCGATATCGTTTTCTTGACTTACTTGTTCACTGGGTTTTTCCATTATATATTTGAATTTGTTTTCACTATTAACAGATTGAACATGGCTTTGACTTACGTGATCTTGCATGTATTTGAGAGTAACAACATCATTTAAACTAGATGGTTCCTTTATATTAATTATTTTGTTATTGGCCATGTTAAGATTTGCATTCATATGATTTTTACCGTTAATATCAAGCTTTGTATGAAGACTATTCGCCAAGACATTTCCTTGAGTTCTTGTTAAAAAAGTACTGTCGGCATATATTTTAGAAGCCTTGCTCTGAAGGGTATTAGTTAAAATAGCACCTGTTTTCTTGGTTAGAAAAGTATTGTCGGCATATGTTTTATCAGCTTTAAGCGCGTCTCTGGAGTCAATATATTCTTTATTCATCACATTTGACATATTACTATATCCTGAATCGAATTTCGGGACGTTTATTATGCTGTTAAAAGTTTGTTCGTTATTGGTACTAAGATCGGCTTTATCAGTGAGTTTGTTGTTTAGTTCTGTTTTGACTTTATTGTCTTCTAATTTTACATATTCAACATTCGGTATTGATAAGTCGTTATACAACCCATCATAGTAAGCTTCAGTGTTCTGAAGTGAAAGTCCAACACAATCAAAATGGGTTTCATCACTGTTTTTTTTCATTAAAAATTGGTTGACATATCTCTTGTTAACAGCACTACTCAAGTCTTTTGCATATGTATCAAGATCAGCATCAAATGCTACGTCATCTTGAGTCTTTAACCCAAATATTTTCTTTTTATCCATGTCATAATCACCTGATTCTGTTAGTTTGAACCCAACCCCAGCTGGTCCTTCTTTTCCAACACTTCCAGTTATTGCATTCGCAGTATGATTGCCGTCAAAAAATCCCATATGTAATTATGTTATATATTTTCAAAATAGTTCTTGATGAATTTTTCATTGTGATTGGTGTTTGTCATTGATAATGGTTTCAAGATGTCAAAATATCCTTTTTTGAATACAAGTGCTTGGTGTAAAAAATAAAGACAATAATAACCACATAAAACAGACTTGAGGTCTTGATATTGAGAATTATTGAAAAGAATATTGGTGATACCATCTCTTTTTGCTCTCATTTTAAACTCCTGGGGGTAACTCATCCCAAAAGAATCAAAGTACCATAGCGTTCCTTTCTTATGACCATTTACACACGCAACCCAATGAGTACCAGCACCTTCCAAATCATCAAGATTGATGATACAAGGACTATGTTTCTTCGGCATATGTTCATCTCTGCTGAAAATTCCAATTATGTTTATGCCAAGTAATTCACACCATCTCATCAAATCAATGCTGTTCAAAGGTTCATTGAGGAATTTCATAGTTTCATACCGATTATGGGAATTCTTGGTTCTTTTACTTTTCTTTTCACTTTTCTTTTTTTTTTTTAATTCCCAAGCCTTTCTGATCTTGCCAACTTCCGATGAAAGGAGGTGGCCTGTACTGTGCATAATCATGTATATTAAAAGGTCTATTTCGTAGCCCTTGGCCTATTTTTTTGATTGGAGTCGGTGGTCTGTTTTGAAGACCCAGGCCTGTCATCGATCTCATTTTGGATATTAGCGTTTTTGAAATGTTAATGTCAACACCCTTATTGAGGCTTTTGGATTTTTTGATCTTATTTATCTGCGTTTTAGTCAGGAAGATTCTGTCACTTCCAGATAAATCAGCAGATGACAATCTCAGTGTTATTGGAGATTTGTTCATGATGGCTTTTGTAAGCTTCAATTTCTGGTTTCCGCTGAGTGATATAGTGTATGGTTTGTATTCAGTCATATATATTAACGTTACATAAAATACATTTGATTAACGAATCAAGCTTTGAGGAGAACTTTACCATTGACGATATCAACACCAAGCTCTTCTTCATGGAGAATGAGAGCATAAAGACTGTAATTTGCATTTGGAATCCCAGATAGTTTATAACTGAACTGGATTTTGGTCGATCCACTTTTGATTTCTTCTTCCTGGTTTCTCAGATCAAAATAGATGAGCCCATATAACTCTTGAAATGATTTCAGTGTTATTGTTGGAGAACTGTAATAAGCATTAAAATCTTTTTGATATTCCATCAATGTCCTGTATGCTTGTACGATCTCTGTATCTGGTTTCAGTTCTTCGTTTGGATAAAAAATACCGTTGCTTAGTTCAAGCCTTGCATTTGAAAATGTTCGGTTATTCGCGATGTTATATGTATTAAATAGAAACGGATTCTGTGTTTGATCATTCATTTTTGCATCATTAAGAGCCCATATAAAAACATGCCTCGGTTTTCGAATTGAAGAAGTAATCCTGAATGTACCTTGACGTGCTGTTGTTGATGGAGAAATCTCAATTCTCTCTTTGAGATATGACCATGTATGTGGCTTTAGATATGTTTGAAGAAAAATCTGCTCACCCTCAGCATTGAATATCATTTTCGGTACCCATAAAACAAGCCTAGTGACAATAAACCTTCCTGGGTCACCCCCAGCACGAAATATCACATTGTTATCAGTTTCAAGACTGACATCAATGGTGACTTTACCATTCGGTGCTATTTCTGTCTCAAAAGAGTTGAAGAAACCATATCTGTTCAATGGTAGTATGATGTTATTTTCAACAGCTTGCGTGAGTAATGCTTTTCTTTTTGCAAAACCTTCATTATATGTTGCCATATCTGTTGGTGCAATATTCTGAGCATTTCCATCCAGTACTAATGTTGTGTATTTTTGAATAACGGCTCCGACGGCTGTATCAGGGTAATTAAACATGCTTGGTCCGACTGTTTCAGTGTAACTTGATGATAATTCAGTCAGATTTTTCACATTGATAGCATGATTAACCCCTGGTGCATCGAGAGCATTAACTCCGCTTAATTCAACCTTCAACTGATTGATAAGTGAATAACCGGAATTGACGGTTGCAACCCGATCAGCTATAGCATAACCAGTGTTATCCATCTTTGTGATTTTAAAATCAACAGAAAGGTATGAATTATACAAGTCAAAAGGGTGAGTCTCACTACTGCTATCAATAACGAACCTGTATCCACTCTTTTTTTGAGACTGGTTGTTTGCAGGTAATGTTATTGGATTTTGTAATTCAAATGAGACATATTCGTATCGTTTGCAATATTTCGAACTTCTGAAAGACATTATATAATAATGGTTTACATTATTTTACATGTTGGTTAATTTGTCGAATTCCAGACTGAGGATATCATTCCTCAATTGTTCTTCCGTATTTTTCGTTCTTTCTGGTTGGAATTTTTTGTTTTCAGGATGTGATTGTAATAAGCTGACGATCATGTCTCCCTTATTTTCTGATTCAGTGTATTTTTTCAGTTTTTCTGTTTCTTTCTTGGTTGCTTTATTCAGTCTATTTTTGATGATGTTGCCAGTTTTATGTGCAACATGTTGTACTCCTTTTTTACCAGCTTTTTTTGCCAAATCTTTGGTGGTTTTACTTGTCAATGATTTTTTTGCAGTGGAAATCAAACTGTTCATAATACCACCTCCTTTTTGGTGATCATCAACTGGGTCACCGGTTTCAATGTCGATGTAGTATGACATACCGGTATTCATATCTCTCACTTTTCTGATTCTGCTCATATACGAATACGATATATAATATCACACTTCTTTCAACAGCAAAGTCAAGTTAATTGGTATATTATTGAGATGGATAGGGTTGTTCAATCCATCAGTGATATATATCCTCAATTCTTTGATGATGTTGGTATTGATTTTGTTGAAAAGGGGTCGAGGTATTGTTTCTTTTATTTCAAATGGATAAGATATCTGCAAATTGGCAACACTAAAACGATAAAGTACATCACCTTGCGTCCCAGAAACAAGTGAGTCGCTCAGAAGATTGCAATGAATGAAAATGTTATCAACATTTCTAGTTATGTTTGGAGCATTGGATCCGTATTTTGTTGATGTGATGATTTCTTTATTGAAACCAATCAGTTTTGAGAAATCACCTTCTCTGAGATCCAATTGATATTTTTCTTCCAATTCAATATACACCTTCAATAATGATGATGAAAATTCAAGTGAGATACCTTTCCCCTTATCGTTTAAATCGCCATTCACTTCGAGTATTTGTGAAATATACTCATTGATGTCTGAATAAGAATAATTACCATCACGGAAAACAATTTCAACCCAATTCGCTCCAGAATCCTTGCTGTATTTTATTTTGTTATTTCCATACTTTGAAGACACATTGAACCAGCTATAAGTCATTTCAGCACTGTAAAGAGCCAAATAATATGTTTTATTCCTGTCTAAGACTATTTCAGGCACATGATTGATGGTGAAATCATGAGACATTGAATCTCTTATTCCATCATTGCTATCCAAAAACATCGGGATTTCCATTATATCATTAGATTACATTAATTGAGTCCTGACAAATTTATCGTATTGTGTTTTAGCTATCACACCTTGTTTGAGTAAATAATCAATGATCTGCCACATTTCATTTCTGAGAACAATACTTGTATTACCAGCCCTTTTGCTTCCAGTCAACAAAGTCAATCTTTTCATCAAATCGTTTGGGTCTGAGTATATCATTGCACCTCCAATCAGTTTTGATTTCCCTGATGATCTATGTTTTGGGATGTTTGATAACAAATTGAGATTATTGAATATTTTGATTGCTTTTGATGAATACTTTTTCTTCGGATCAAACCTCTTTGTAATGAGATCAACGAGTGATTTGTCAGCAATGTCTTCATAAACCATTTTGCCATCTTTCACGGCTTCGATGACCATTTCATTGATTAATCTTGGCATATTTATGAGTAAACCACCATACTGTCCATTGTTTATCTTGTAAGCATTTCGCTTTGGCTGTTTGTAAGACCTGATACCATCGCCTGTTTTTTCCCTGAAATTGATTCCTTTTATAACAGTGCGATATTTACTCAATATCTCTTGATCTTTCCTTGCGTTATTTTTAATAATCCGATTTGAAGATCGTCTTTTTCCAGTAAGATGAGATATTGCTGATCTAACTTCTTTTTCATCTGGAATATCATTCAAATCAGGATCAAATCCATATTTTCTTATGATGGTTTTTTCACCTTGGTTAAAGATATGTTCTTCAACGACTTCTTTTTTTGGGACTTCTTCATCTTCATCTTCTTCTTCATCTTCTTCAGGTAATATGTCTAAAGGTTCAAATTTTGATGGTAAATCACTTAACCAACTTTGAACCCCACTTTTTGAACCAGATGATGACATTGTTTCATTCAACATATCAACAGCTGTAATTAATTTTTCTTGTTTTTCATTCAAGTTTTCAATTAATTTGTCTTGTTTTTTATCGATGGTTTCTTTCACCTCTTTCTGAGATGTTATAACGGGTTTAAATAATTCCTTGCTTTCAAATTGTCTTGATTGTTTTTCATCCAGTGTGTCTTTTATTTGTTTTCTGATTTGTCTTTTCAAAAGATTATTCTCATAATGCTTCTTCTGATTCTCTCTGAATTTTTCGATATCCATATATAATAGTTTAGATAAATGACAAAATTAATATATCAATTGACATAAATGCTGGAAGACAGATATTTTAATGTACACAATATATATATTGATGAAGATTCCAAACTATGACAACATCAAAAAAGAAGCCCAAAAACGAAGCTTAAATAACTTCTTGAATGAAGAATTCAGAATGCTCATTTGCGGTCAAAGCAATTGTGGTAAAACAAACCTTCTGATGCACATATTGAGAAAACCGCTCGTGTTTTATGACAAGATAATATTTTATACTCCGAATAGACATCAAGACAAAATAAAAGATCTCGAATCATTGATGGATGACATATCAAAAAAGGTTGGTTATGATGTGTTAGAGATTAAGACTGCTGATAAAATAATGGATACTGAAGAATATCCCAACAATAACAGAAAAATAGTGGTCTTCGATGATTTGATAAATTGTTGTGACAAAATTCAATCCAAAATAGCGAATCATTTCACTAACGGAAGACATCATAATATATCTCCCATTTATTTGAGTCAAAGTTACTATGATGTGCCTCAGAAAATAAGACTGAACAGTTCACATATGTTATTATATCCACCAGCCACAAAAAACCATTCCAATCTGATCGGCAAAGAAAACAGAATTGATCCGGCTTTATTTGACAAACTGATGCCCTACGAATTTTTATTCATTGATAAAGAAAAGAGAAGCTGTAAAAAGAATTTTGATGAAATTGTATAATCAATATATATAATGGTTAATATCTATTGCGTGAGAGATAAAAAACATACCCCTAACGTGCCCAATACCGAACAAATCGTTCTAACCAAAAATAACCGGACTCTTATGAAGGCCCAATGTGCTTTGTGCGGAATCACTAAAAGCCGTTTCATTAGCAACAAAACTGGTAAAGGAGTCGGAGAATCGATCAACAAGAAAATCGGTGACAAGATACCGGGGTTTCAACAAGCTCAAGATCTTGCTTCTGCACTGATGGCTGTCACAGGAGGTGATAAAGATCTGTTCAAAAAGTATTGGAGTGGAGACATCGCAAAAGGTGCCTTCAACACGAAAACCGGATTATTCTCAAAGAAATTCTGGACATCTCCAAGTGAGCATCAAGATCCGTCATGCTCTGGAACCGTTTGGGATAAAAAAGCAGGGAAATGGAGGAATAAATACTGTGATTAATATCTAATCAATATATATATATGTGTCAGTCATACTGTGTTTCGTGTAAAATGAAAACTAATTCAATCAATCCAAAGACAGTCAAAAGTAAAAATAACAAGCTGATGGAAAAAAGTATTTGCTCAATATGCAGAAAAAATAAAAGCAAATTCATTAAAAAGAAAAGCGGGAGAGGTTTTGATATCCACAAAGCTATTCTGAAAGTAGCTCCAAAAGAAGGGTTTGTTATGCCCGGCCATAAATATACCGGCCCGGGTAATCCTCTTGAAAAACAGGTAAAATGGGATCCAAATACAGGTAAAATACTAAAAATATATCAGTCACCAACTGGTAAAACAGATGCTGTATCGATGCAACATGATGTAGATTACAGCGTCTGTGCAAATAAACCCTCAAAAGATCAGGTTAAATGCAAAAACGAAGCTGATAAAAAGATGGTAAAAGCCCTTGATGCTATCTCATGGAAAGACAGACAATGGGGTCATGCTATTGCAAGGAACACTATTGCTACCAAGGCTAAAGTAGGTATGGGTGTAAAACAAAAGAAGACAAAAAACGGAAAACGGCGTTGAGTAAAAATGATTGGTCTCAACAATTAGCCGATGAGTTACATAAACCAATCAGACGAAAATTTAAAACTAGAAGAGTAATATCAAATGGAATTGACGACATATGGTCTGCTGATTTAGTTTTTATGGATAAACTTTCAAAATGGAATAAAGGTTATAAATATCTATTGACTATAATTGACGTATTCAGTAAATTCGCTTGGGCTATACAATTGAAAGATAAGAAAGGTACATCAATAACTAACGCATTCAACAATATTGTCATTAATGACAAACGTAAACCTGAATTTCTCTGGGTCGATCAGGGATCTGAATTTTATAACAAAACATTCAAGGAATGGCTAAAGCAAAATGATATTAACATGTATTCCACTTTTAATGAAGGTAAAGCTGTTGTTATTGAGAGATTTAATAGAACTTTGAAAAATAAAATGTACAAACAGTTTACTATTCAAGGTAACACACAGTATCTTGAAATGCTACCCATACTGGTAAAAGAATACAATAATACAAAACACAGTTCAATAAAGATGACACCAACAGAAGCTTCAAAGGAAAAGAATCAAGGAATTGTATATCTTAACCTATACGGTGATATGGAGCCATTATCAGCAAAACCCAAATTTAAGGTTGGTGATAAGGTCCGAATATCTAAGTATAAACGAATTGTTTTCGATAAGGGTTATACACCAAATTGGAGTGAAGAAATGTTCGTAATTACTAAGATCCAACATACTAATCCCATTACATACAAAATAAAAGATTTGAATGATGAAGAAATAAAAGGTAGCTTTTATGAACCTGAATTATTAAAAGCAAAACAGGATGTATTCAGAATTGATAAAGTGATCCGTAGAGATTATAAGAAGAAACAAGCTTTAGTTAAGTGGAAAGGATACAGTGATGACTTCAACAGTTGGATTCCAATCAAGGATTTGAAAGATATATAAACAATTTTTAATTTTATTTATGGAGTATATGTTAAGAGTGCCTTAAAATCAATTATCAAGTATTACACATGCAAATAAAAATATTAAGTATAATATTTTTATAAATCAGTATTTGATTACAAAAAATATTTTAGGACATACATTCATTTTAAAAAAACATTGAATTTATCAACAACTAATTTTTCATCTAATTGATTTTCATTATAAAAAAAGGTATCAATATTTATAATACTACAGCCGTTATCAAAAAGCATTTCGACAATATCTAAATTAAACAAATTTGATATTACGTAATTAGTATCTTTATAATTATCAAAATATGCTTCAATATAATCGGCCCATGGGTTAGCCCCGCCATCCATAACAATTACACTGTTTGGCTGATTAAATACCATGTGCTTGAAATTAAATTCATCTTCTAAGATTTTAGCAATTATTTTAATATCATTCGATCTATTATTTTTATCCGAGGTTAAACCGATTATAAATCTTTTATTATTCATATATATATTACAAAGAGATTTTATTTTTATATGTGTTTTTCCCTTAAACGCACTATTAATGATATAAGAAATTAATATATTGTGTCATTAATATATAACAATTGATGTTTTGGAATGATAATATTGTTAATGGCCGATACCAGAGATGGTTTACCAAAGAAGACAAAATGAAAGCTATAAGGCGCACAAAAGCCCGTTATATGCGAAATACACGATGGTTTTGTGAGCAATGTAAAAAAGAGTACAGTCTGGGTAGCAAGTGGACCCATATAAGACAATCCCATTCGAAAGCAGTATAAAAAAAGTTTGAAAAAGAGTATAAGAAGTTTTTTTTATTTTGAACCTAGGGTTGAGTTAGGGTTGGTTTTTCAGGCTTGGTTTTACAGGCTTGGTTTTCTTGGGTTTGAATCCATTTTGATTTTTCAGGGCTTGAATTTCAGTTTTTGATTCTAATATTTGATTCCAATATTTGAATCCAGCACTGGAAGTAGTGATGTACTACATCTCTAAGGCAAATTTGCCTCAGAGTGTAGTACATTACTACTTATGAATACTATAGTGTGTCAAAACAGAACCGGAATTTTAAAAGGGCGCTTTTAGAAAGAGGTAGAAGGCATCAAATTCAAATTTGCGCACATAAACCGCCATTACTTGCTGGCAAACTTTTAACTTAAAAAAATCCGCTTCTGTTATGACACTCTAGAGATATTGACTGATTAGTTTTTGACATGATCACAGTGTGCTGTCTCCTACTCGTTTCGCAAACTCTGCCACAACATCGTGTTCTTCCCAATTTGGCACTAACGGGGCTATAACATCGCCGTTAAGTGCAATCTACCAAATAAAAGATGACATTCATAATCTTCCATCATTTCTTAGTGTCTCTGTAAAATGTGAGCTTAATCGCACCCATAACAGCCGAGAAATAAGCGTTTAAAAGATGCAGGTCAAGCAAAATCTCGCTTCATGAATTTATTCATGCTGTAGGTATCCCCCGCGACCAGTTAATTGCTTTACTTATTTCCTGATTCGCAGTCACAGTTACTTGTTATATATCAAAATCAGAAATGCTAGCAAGCTGGAGGTTTAAGTTTAAAGTTAAAAAGAAATGGAAGAAGAGATAGTTTTAGGAAGGAGGAAGTTGAAATAGTATTCCAAGCTCAGTACCTGCTGATAATTTCAGTACATATAAAATCAAAGGCGCTTTGTTAGCCCACTCGTGAATGAGAATACTAAATGTATTTGCGTAGAGCTATGAAATGATTCTGTCTTTTTGTGAGCGGCATGTTAGTATAGAAGTTGTTTGAAGGGAGATATGATCACGTTGGTTCCTTGTGTTTACAGCGGACGCGGTAATCCATTCAAAAGCCTTCGTTATATAACACTAATTTCTACCATAAAATGCAAGCTTGCTAACGCGTTGTGTAGTGGTAATGCGTTGGCCCTCCAGTCCATCTACCCGGGTTCGATTCTCAGCGGGGACGATTATTATTTTTTTTACGGCAATCTATTTTACAATTTTATACGACGTCTCTTTTTTCTTTCTCCTTTTTTATGAATCTATTAGAGATGCAAATCAAGTACTATACAGAATATTATTAAAAGGCAACAAAATTCGTCAGTTTGGCGAGCTTTTTTACGATAAATTATTTACGTATCATGACTATCGATTATCATACAATACGCTTGGAACTATAAAACATTCAGAGACTGCTAAAATTGGACTTTTTTCATACAATTGTCCTGAAATCAACCTTTTAATACCCAACACAGTCACAGTCCACAGTTCGTGCCTGGAAAATGTAAAAATTCCATCAAAACACGGAATATCACTAGTGCTTCGAAGATTTTCATATTTTCTCTAAAATTATTTCTTCTATTTGTCATGTGAAATTCTTAAGAGCTATAAATCGAGCCATTCGAAGAAGCTTTTATACATACAAGCCATTAAACTTTGAACCTACGGTATCGGTCAGCGTGGTAACAACAACACAAAGAAACCTATATGCTAATTTTCAGCCCAAATGATCAGTACGCCGAAGTTGTCAAGCGGTTAGGGGTTTGATCTTCAAAAGCATAGTTGATGTTAGGAGTCGCCGGTTCAAACCTCATAAGTGTGAAACAAACAAATTCTTTTTTTTTTCACGACAATCATCTTTTACAATTTTATACGACGTCTTTTTTTTCTTTCTCCTTTTTTATGAATCTATTAGAGATGCAAATCAATTACTATACAGTATATTATTAAAAGGCAACAAAATTCGTCAGTTTGGCGAGCTTTTTTACGATAAATTATTTACGTATCATGACTATCGATTATCATACAATACGCTTGGAACTATAAAACATTCAGAGACTGCTAAAATTGGACTTTATTCATACAATTGTCCTGAAATCAACCTTTTAATACCCAACACAGTCGCAGTCCACAGTTCGTGCCTGGAAAATGTAAAAATTCCATCAAAACACGGAATATCAGTTCAGTGCTTCGAAGATTTTCATATTTTCTCTAAGATTATTTCTTCTATTTGTCATGTGAAATTCTTAAGAGCTATAAATCGAGCCATTCGAAGAAGCTTTTATACATACAAGCCATTAAACTTTGAACCTACGGTATCGGTCAGCGGGCTAACAACAACACAAAGAAATCTATATGTATTTATTCAATTACTGTAATGATAAAACAAAGTTGGAAATTGGAGAAGTGTTTCGGTATGAAGTATACCATCGTCACACTAAAAGTATAAATGAAAGGTTCGCCTAGCTTAAATAGCGTGCTAAACGGCTTCCAGCACTTCCCATGCAGTACTTACCACGCTTTTTATCTTTTAATTGAAAAATAATGGTATCATCACATCTACCAATTGCAAATGTCATGGATTATTATCTATATTCGTTCCAGTTCTAAGCTTTGGGATCGAAAAGGAAGAACATTGTGAATCTTTAGTTTCCTTGAACAATTTCCAAATATATCTTTTAAACCATTTCGAAACCTCTGACTAAAAAAGAAATAAATGTAAGGATTGAGTCCGCTGTAAGCAAGCGTAAACCAAACAAGAAGATAAGTTAGGCTCCAACTCATTTGGATATAACCAAATGACTGTATCATAAGAAGTAAACAGTACGGGGCCCAACACACTACATAAAAAAGCACAATAATTATCATCATCCAGGTAACTTGCTTCGCTACTTTTAAGGCCTCGGCCTGTACTTCGTTCTGATTGGTTCCTTTTCCTGGTATTTCACGTGACCATAGTTTGACGCAGACAATGCTGTAGAGAACAGCTATTAACAAAAGAGGCGCGAAAAAGTTCAAAGTAAGGACGATGATGTCAACAGTTTTCAATTCACTTTGGTAGTAACTGTCAACGTCGCAATAATAAGATCCCTCTTTCTTTTCAAAACGTATATTATCCAGGATATTAAAAGTACAAGCACAACACCAAACGCACAATAGCACAATAGTCTTCTTTAAATGTCTAGATATAGGTGACAGTCGCAAGGGTCGAGTTACTGCATGAAAGCGTTCGACGGCAATCGCTGTAAGGATCCATACTGAAAAAGCGTGTGGAATAAATAAGCTTGCCTGAAAGACATTGCAACAAATCAGACCCATTGGTCCACCAAACCATAACCTGTACCTAGAAGTATAACGGAGCAACGCGATTTCCAAAAGTGTTGCCACTGTAATCCACAGATCAGCACATGCCTGGTTCAAAATCAAATAATTTGTAGTAGTCTTCATGGAGCTCTTTGTTCGTATAATGTGAACAATGACCGAGTTACCGAATAGTGAGACCAGAGAGATGACGAGGAACGAAGCAAATATAAGAGAAATAAACTGGATTGGTGTTTCTTCAGTGTTGCTGGTTGTGTTCCCTGGAGGTTAAAATATATATAAATACATTTGTTATACATACGTATATGACAAATACATGTGATATTAGAAGAAACTATTGAAAGTTTGACAGGCATAAGCCTATTTCATGAACGAAAACTTTCTGCTTAAGGGGGGGGGGGGGGGTTTTGGGCCCCTTTAAAATAAAAAAAAAAACCCCCCCCCCCCCCCCCCCGAAAAAAAAACGTCTGAATAGGGTTAATAAACCTGTCATACTGGTTATACCAACCATGGTTGCCAAGAGGTAAAAATAGAACATGACGTCACGCGAGGTTAATTAAATCCATCGTGTGTAGATTCTAAGACAGAGTCAATCCCCTTATAAATTCCCCCGCGGAGATTCCTTCGCAAAAAGGACAAAAACGTACATACCATACTATTCACGTAAGTTATTTCTGAGGTATATTTTTCTTTTGTCGCTTTTTGATTACCAATTCAAACAAAAATTGAATTTTACTTTTTATTGATAAATACCTTTATGTTTAATGCCACTGCTGCTGTTGGAAATTAAATCCATTTTGTATCCTTGTTATGTTCATCGGCACGGCATGGTCATCGGTATGCCTCTCTTTATATGATCAGCACTGAAAGGAAATATTACGTTATGAAATTCAGAAAAGAAGATATTTTTGGCTGATTGCACCGGCCCACGTTCCCGAAAATAACGTTATTTCTTTATATCATTTCAATCCATACCTGTTCGTCGGAGTTTACAAATGAAATTTATCAGGAAGACGCAATAAATACATACAGATTTCGGTCAATACACATGGTCTAGTCATAATTCCTGCAACACAGTCTGTTGTTGACTACTACTATTATTTTTTTTTTTTTAAAAAAAAACAACTTTAAATTAGTTGTTTGCGTACTCTAACAAACGGCATGCGGCCTTTCGTTTAGTTCCCTTTTACTCATTTTGCAAACTGGGTGGTTTTTTTTTTTAATTAAAAGGAGCTACTTCCAGCGTAGGTGAGATGAATAAAATAAAAGAAAAATAATTGAGCGTCGAGTGTTTAAGATCTATTTTTTGATGAAAGATATTAATATTTGTCTCAGAAACTGAGCTATTATATGAAAAAATATTGATTCGGTGAAAGAATTTTTTTTGCTTGTTGTCTTTCTCTGCAACTAAAATGTAATCGCATTGAGTAACGGCTTTTAAGGTGGATTTCCACTGACGCGTATACGGCGGAAAAAAAAGACAATGACGACTGCGAAACGTTACGCAAGTCGCTCACATTGTCTCTCTTCACGCAGTAAACAGTAAAAATTACGCGTCAGTGGAAATCCAGCATTACGCGGGAGTCATTATATTTATGACAGAGATGACTATTGTGGAGGCTGTGAACAAAAAGAGAAAATTAAGTAACCACACGCAGGGATTATTTTCACTTCTTGAACTAAACCATTGAAATTAAAAAAAGTGAAATGCGACAGCCGAAAACATCAACCTGGTCTCATGCTCAGCACAAGTCATAAAGATGGGAATTACTCACATCTGACAAAGCACGGCTAAAAGCACTTCCTTTTCTAAATATTACACTTACGAACAGTTGGTTAATAGAAGTAATATATTTCGATAAACACAGTTTTCATTGTGTAAATGTGTTATATACAGGTCTTTTTAAAAGTGTTTCTGCGATATATTTATAAAAATAATTAAAAAAAATTACTATTGCAACTTACAATGCCATTGTCCTCTCTCGGATTTTCTTCGGGAACACAAAATATACTCAGTGTTAACTCTCTGCCAGGCATAGATTTTTCAGTTGGGCAAAAGTCCTTGTTAGAATTGGTTGCGTGCCAAACTTAATCTTAATCAAGGTAGGATCCCCCAATTTTATTAAATTTTAATAACTCTATTCAGATTTCTGGTTGCAATTAGTCGGTTCTTTCATAAAGTCCTAAACAAGCAATAAATGTAAAATTTATAGGGTACGTTTTTTTGTTATGAAAAGGAATATTCGAATATATTATTCTTTGAAAATAATCAACTCAGAAGAGTAGCTAAGAGTATACATGTAGGGATTATTGAAGTGCCACACATTTCATATCCGTTTCGCTTTAATTAAGACTAGTATAGTGTAAACTTAATAATCTAAAAAGTCACCAGTGAATGTGGTGGGGCAGTTTCACGACTCGGGACAATGAAGAGGGTGAGAAATGCATACACATCTTATTATGAACCAAGAACTGTCATCAGGCTGCTGTTGAAATTGAAAAGGCCGGCTACGGCTGAAAATGAAATTAAAATAATTTCCAACAGGGATAAAAGCAATTGAATGAAATGACTTCATGGTAGGTGTCTGAGTGAATTTAACAAATTACAAAAAAAAAATATATTAGGTTTACTCGTACGTCGTACGTTCAAAATTTCAGCCCTTTGGACCTTACTAGCCTTTCCTCGAATACGCTACTAATTTTCAAAGTGCAGGTTTAGCCTCTTAGCACAATGTAAAGGTACGTGCCATACGACAACTTCTTGACACTGCAATTTGCATGATTAGTTCTAGCGCACATTCGTCTTTCTCTGTTTGAAATCTTTTACTTATTTTCTGTTGCCCATAATGTTCAGGAGTAAGATTTCCCCCCCCCAAAAAACTTTTGAAATAGGCTTCTTTCATTCCAGGGCACGCCGCAGTCAAGCCAAAAGCTGACTATGTGTATTTAAAATTCCATGCCGTTACTTGTAGAAAGTGATTGAAATGATGATTTACGTCCATTCGTCCTGCGAATTAAATAGCGTTTTGGTTAAGAAAAGACTAT
Source organism: Oculina patagonica (assembly GCF_052425735.1). Taxonomy (NCBI): domain Eukaryota; kingdom Metazoa; phylum Cnidaria; class Anthozoa; order Scleractinia; family Oculinidae; genus Oculina; species Oculina patagonica. Next base: position 43,861,576 of record NC_135758.1, on the reverse strand, counting down.
TTCTTGTCGGCGTAAAGTGCGGTTGCCTCTTTATCCTGGATCACTCAATCCCAATCTAGATCCATTGACACTGAAACTATGTTTCAAAAAAATAATTGTCCACGTTCTTTGAAGCTTTTGATAAATCACAGACATTGTGCGGTTACATTTCTTTATTTTATACCCTTTTTATACACGTTTAATAACAAATACATGAGGTAAATAAAATACTAATCTAAACATGCCCCATATTAATGTCCCAATTCTTAGCTCTAATTTAATCAGATAATCCTAGAAACTTCTTTATTAGATATTTTTGTTCGTTGCTTTGAAGATTACGAATTGGGTTTTCTTTATATTAAAGGAAAGCTCGCTAGCTCTAAGCTAATCTCCAGATTTGCAGATCAGAAATGATAAAAAGATCGACTTTTCCGAAATGTCATTAACATCAATCAAAGGCTACAAAGGGACAAGAAATATGCCCTGTGGTACCCCACAACTGATTAATTACTCAGTTTTCTGGATTCACTAATCCGTAGTGCATATCTGTAAGTTAAATAATGTTAAACTATTCCAGTGAAACTGCTTTGATTCTCCAAATTATTCAGTAAAATTTCGTGATTGAAAAGACCTTGGAAAGGTTTGATATGCTGAAATTACTCCCAAAAACACGTTTTTTAACCGTTAATTGATTTTCTTGGCTCTACGGTCCTAAATTTCTCTAAACTTTGCTAGAAATGTACTTTCTGACACTGCAGTAAATTTTTGATCAAATCAAATTTTCATGTAAAAATGTACAAATTTTACTTGGCGCATGCGCATTTTTGCTGAACGTCCGTTCTCTGCTTTCTTATTCTCTCTGCCTTCTACTCTGTGCATCCCTTCTACTGGCCTGAAAAGTTTTATCGTCATCAATGGAAACCCTGGAAAGGATATCTTGATCAAGTACCGGGTTATTGGCCTGTTTAAGCACCAATTTTACACCAACAACTGATGACATTTTTTCGATTAGCTCTGTTGGAATGCAGTCATTTTTCAAGAGGACACTCCTGTGGAAAGATCTATCCAACCTCTATAAGTGCATATTACAAAAATCGCTGACGGCAATGGTGAGTCGTAAGTGGTTGAATCGCCTCCCTCCAAATCCCGGAAAAATCCGGGTTTAGCATATTAAGGGTTAAACGTAGATGCTATATTATAAGAATGCTATATTTTTTATCATCAACTTTAAAATCACGTGATATGCACTCATTTGACTTATCTATATTTGTAACTTTATCTATTAATTTCCATATGCACTTTGGATGAGTTTGACTCATTTAATTTCTCATGGCCACAGTCATTATTTGCCACTCTTTTAATTTTGTTGAGTCTTTTTCTGTAGTTCTTGTATGTAATTTCATTTACTTCATTAAGTTTCCATAGTTATAAAGCTTATTTTTTTACATTTCTCAACTTAATAGTTCGTTTAGTATTTCAGGGTTCTTGAGATTCGACACAAGTTCCTTTTCCATTCATTAAAGGTGAGTTATATTCATGATGCGCATTCGTGCAAGAATTAACTCTTACGGCCTGCAGTAAGCAACAGTTACCTGTTAGAAATAATGCAAAAATGGGGAGCGCTAAGATCATTTATATGAAGAAAAAAAAAAAAACAGTTAAAGTGGAAGACTTAAGTGCCTCCTCCTCGAAAGAGTGCATTTTGCGGTTGACAGTTCAATTTTTAACCAGGATAATAAACGGGTGGTTCGTGTATCATCGCAACCTTTAGAGCATTTATCGTTTAACCTCAGTCTATATATTAACTCCACAACAGTTAAATTTCTTAAAACATTTTTCCATGAGAGCAAAAAACTCCTTTCTAAATTTTCTGTTAAATGACAAATAAATAAAGGGATTGATTGCACTGTAGGCATTGGCCAACCAAACTACAAACTTGAGTGCAGCATTGGGATAACAATCTTATGTAAACTATCTAAACCAACAAGCACATAAAATGGAAACCAACATAAGACAAACAAAACAACAACAATGATCACCATCCGGGTAACTTTCTTGGCTGTCTTCATGGCTTCTTCGTGTCTTTGATCCTGACTGACTCCTTCGCCAGGGACTTCACGTGACAATAACCGCCAACATACGATTGAATACAAACCCCCAAAAAGAGAAAAACGACAAGTCATGACGACAAGAGGGACGACAAAATTGAACAGCAAGATGCACATGCTTGTTACGTTGGCCGTGGACATCTCCATATGAGTAAAGTTGATTAACCAAAAGTAACCTGTTCCTTTCACGAAAGTTAGTTTTGCCATAGAGACCATTCCTGCAGCTGACGCGAACGGCCATAACCAAAGCACAGAAATTACCAACTTTATACGGCGCGATACTGGGGACAAATGAAAATGACTAGAAACGGCAAAGTAGCGATCAATGGCTATGGCAGTGAGGCTCCAAATGGAACAATACTCCGCTGGAAATTGAAGCCATACCAGCAACTGGCACATTAGTAGTCCCCAGTCTCCCACAAACCACTTTCTATGAAAAAGGTCATCACCGAGCATGCCAGTCATCACAGTAAATGTAATGATCAAGTCTGCGCATGCTTGATTTAGAATGAGTTTTTTTTGTTGCCGTTTTCAAGAAGTGCCTTGTACGGATGATGTGGATGATGACTGAGTTGCCAAATATAGATGCAAATATTGTAATAAAGTAAACTGTCGCCAAACTGGCGAGAATGGCGGACTTGGCAGTTGAAAGTGGAGCACTTGTAGCATTCCCTAAGCAAAGCAAAAAGAGAAAGAGTCTTGCCTTTAGGCCCGGCCTTAAGGTTGCACAAGATCGCCTTAGGTAGTGCCTATACATTACCTAAGGTGTTAATTGGGTAAGCCAACTATCAACATTTTCAGGAAGGCAGGCAAGCTTGTAAAATGTAAAGGAGCCTAATCTCTTGATATTATCTAATTCTCTTCTAAAAAAGGCAACACCTTAACGTTTAACGGGCCGAGCACGACCTCTGTAATACATGGCGTTACCAGGAAAAGAGTTGACAGAATCGTCATAATAAGTAAGCTTTTGTTCGAGCGTAGTAGCCCATCCGGCCGGCGCTTATTGCAAGTTTTTGTACCATGAAGTGACCAAAAGCTAAAAAGTTTAATTTTAAAACTGGTGATGAAACGTGTGTTATTGTTTTTGCTTAGACTATTTTTTGTTTGGAGTATGTACCAAAATGTGCCCATCGCCTAAACTCAGGAACATAAAGTCCCCATCTTATCGCACTGAAATAAATTATTCTTCTCTGTTGATACGTACCTTGATTATTAGTTTTCCACAGCACGATCGATGGTGTTTCCATGTTGCAATCAATGCCAAGCTTGATGATATTGACTGATATTCAAATTAAATAATTCTTCTGTCGAAAGGAAAACAATAATTTTGATTTAAGATTTTTACTCAAATACTTCCTTTCTCTAGAAAATAGTTGATAAGATGGAAAGAGAATTTTGTTGATTGACTCTGTTAGTACAGAAATCTATAAAGAACTAATATATCGTAATTGTAAAATCACAATATATTATAATTTGTCGCGTGAAATTTCAGCGCGATTAGTGTTCTGTACGTACAACTGTGATAATTTTATAAAAAGGAATAAAACAATTAGTTATCCTTCTACATTCTCTGATGACGAAAAACGCCTATAAATCAGATTCCTCTATGCATCTCGGAAGATGAATTACTTGCTGCTGTGATCTTCAGTCAGTATAAAGAAACTGAGATTTTATTCCCCCCCCCCCCACATTGGTGGTACAGTAAACACCCGCGTGTAAGAACCTAGTGGTTTAAGAACCTGCTGGCAGAAATTTGCCATTTTAATACCCCAAAATATAAGAACCTGTTTAGCCAAGCAAATTTCAGCAGGTTCTTATATGTGGGCTATAGAAAATTTTTATGAACATTTTTAACAGAACATCCCAAACTGTATTTACAAATAAAGAAAAGACAGATTCACATAGACTGTAATATTCTTCTTTGGACCTTGCATGAGGCTTGAAGCAATGCAGTTATGAATAAATGCTGCATAATGAAGGACCAAACCCATTTTTTTTTTCTTCTCGTACAATCAAAAACTATGGCTCCTCCTTAGAAATTAAGAACCTTATTAAGAACCTACTTAGCCTAAATTACCAATAACTACCCCCAAATACAAGAACCTATTTTGCTCAAACTTAGAGTATAAAATTGTAGGTTCTTACACGCGGGTGTTTACTGTACTTCGAGATAACATCAGGGTCACCTGTAAAGTTGGCAATGCGTTGATGCTGCAGTACAAATTAGACATCGACCAAACATTTATGTTTTGACACTTAAAAAGGCAAACGTGGCTCGCACAATGCAATGGCATTATATTTTATTCTGCAATTCATCTTTTCCTACTGGCAAAAAGGTAATGATCGATCTGCTGTGAAGGTGCCTAAAGATTTCTGGTTTTTATAGCTTTATAAAATTCACCAATTTCAAAGCAAATCGTGAAAAGGTAGAATACATTTCATATCTTTAATTTTTTTTTTATCCTAAGGCCAGTTTTAATTGATAAGCGAGAGTTAATCCATCAGCAAAGCCAAATTCAGGTGAAACATGCGTTAAACCCACAATATTTTAAATCTATAGTTCTCTTGTCACCTTTCAAGTCTCGAAAATTAAATTGAAGATTTTAGATTAAGGAATAATCTTTTTAAGCTTATAGAAAGCTTAAAATTTTCAAACGCTTTCAAAATGCAGCAATGGCACCATATTCGCAGTTTTTGCTATTAGATATATACTTTTGTTTTTAATGGATAAATTACACATTTCCACCCTAATGGCTGTGTTTGGCCTTTGGTTCGTACATTTGAAAAATAACGATGTTTAAATTGATAAAGAGGTTTAATTCACAAAGAAAATATTGCGTCGAGAAACATTCTACTTTCGATTATTTAAGAATCGGTCTCGTGTCTGTCCGTCGGCGCTCGTCAGTGATCTCTGTTGTTCTTTTCCTTTTTTCTCGCATTTGTTTGACAGTGGTATTGTGCCCTTGCTGCGTCGTCTCCGGCTGTGGCCGGGTGGTCTGGGCTCCGGGTGCTGGTTGTGTCTTCCTATCTTGACCGGCGTTCGGTTCGGGGTGTTTTGTCTCGTCATTTTCACTCATATTGGTGGTCCTGGCGCAAATCGCTTTTGAATAGAATGCTTTTAGTAACAAATGTGTTTGAACGATGTGGATCTCATGATGGGGTAAAAAGGAAATTGTGTTAGTTTGTTAATTAAACATATCGTCCCTCGCTCTGTTTACGAAACACTTCTAGAAACGTGCCCATAAAAATGTTAATCATCTCCACACAGACGCTACGTATAATCAGGAGAGAACTAAAATATTTATTATTCTCATAAAAGTTAATAAAGGAAACGTGCATTTGGGTGATACTGTACTTTTATTTCTCGAAAAAAGAACTTTTTAAAAACATATTTCTATCGTGTGCATGATTCAATGCGAATGTTTACTTTTAAATATGCTTACCTTGGCACCACAATTTTGCTAAATAAATAAAAGGATGTTTCTCAAACACCCTGAATAACATGGTTTGTTTTTACCTCGCACTTATAAGCGGTTAATTTACATTCGTGTCACGCACACACTGTGCCTTTCAATGGTTAGGTTATAGGTAAAAAAGCATATGGCCTAATACGAGCTGAAGAATGCATGGGAGGGGTGGGGAAACTTGCTGCAGGTGCATGATTTGCATGCGAGTGGTGTATGAAGGGATCTGAGGATTGCCCTTGGGACCTATACAGCCTGTGGTGTATTGGACGCGATAGATTACTGCGGGGACGTAGTTGTTTGTTCGGGTTAAAATAATTGCTGTGGTTTTCACGTGAAAGAGAATAGTTCCGTCACTCCTAACGAGGCACTTTAGCACAAATTAATTTGGAATGTAAATTCCTTAAAAATGTTCGTATCATTTTTGATAATTAGGTTATGAGCTCGAAATTTCTAAAAGGTGATAGCTGATGAGAACGTAGGCCGAACCAAATGTTAAGAAGCTAAGTATTTGCCGTTAATTTTGTGATCAAAGGTTGTTTTGGCAAGCCAACATTAGCTCACACACCTGCTGCACTTATTGTTCTTCGACACCTCTCAAATAGGCCCTTTGCAGAACACGGTCACGTGACAAAAATACGTGGTAGTGCAAAATGGTTGTATTTTTCTAGTTTCGATTGGTTAATCTTGTCCTGCCTTAGAAAGTCAGGTGGGTACGTTTGGGATTTCCATCCGTGTACTTTGTTATTGAGCCACCTCGCTAACGCTATCACCTTATCTGTAATTATAAACCAGGCTTGCCAGTTTTCCCATGCTGATATAAAATAACTGCGAGACAGTTGAAACTGAAATAACGGTTTTCTTCAGTGACTACATCACTGTGCGTTCAGTCGAATACGAACAATAAAAGGAGTAAAACATTTTTTTTTGGCTCAAGTTGTATAACATTTAAAGATGAAAAAAATATCAGTTAACTGTTTACTACTCGTTTCTCATACATGTGTTATACAACAGCCCATGTGCTCTTATTTGGTGGGAGCCCTGTGGTCTTCTGAGCGTCCTGTGAACGCAGACGAGAAGAGTCAAGGATTTTTCGTTCTTTCGTTCGTGTACCATTTCCACGCCATCTTCAACTCCTTTATTTTAAGCAACATACGCAAATAGTATTGAGTTATAAGGGAAAACAAGATAGCGGGCGTAGTTAGGAACCTTAGAAAGTTGTTGTGCCTACTTTTGGTTCAACATACAGAAAATGTCTTAGTTGTAATCCTTTCTATCAGTAGGTTACTAAAATGCGGGTTTGGAACAAGTTCAGACTAGTAATCTAGATCGTGTCATCGATGAAGATTTTATTAGCTAACATTCCCTCAAGAACACACTAGTCATATCGGAAAAAAGAAACCAACAGTTTACCATTACAGTTGCCTAGTTTTGGCCGTTAATTTTACACTGAGTCAAACTGTTAAAAATTCACTTGAAAGCTTGGGTATGCACACAAAGCCATATTTTGTGTTTCTCATATTCTTTTTCTCTTGGTATCTCGTGTAAGCATGGTAACATGGTGACATACTTGTTTTGGTATGTTTTATAAGTCTTACCCACAAGGCCAGTTTAGGTGTCAATGGCTCATATAAAAAATAGCGCCATTGAACAATATATATATATTCACTATTTAGCAATCGGTTCATGCTTAAGCATGCACTATCAAGTTACGGTTGCACGCGGGAAGTTTGAAGGGCACGAAAAAAAAAACTAAGGCTTGCTTGAGGCTAGCTTCTTGTGTGTCCTGCAAACTTCCCAAGTGCACAACTCGAGAGTGCACAGCTAAAGGCCTGAACCAATTGTTTTATAACATTGCCGGTAGACAAACTGGTCATCTTTGTGGTGGGCGTTCAGATTAGCCCAGAGGTCCCGATCCCTGGCGCAGACCAGAAGGATCGCGGCCTCTGGCGACGAGAATGAAATGCATGCCACTGGGGAAATCAATCTATATTTGCTGTAGGTCAACGCTTTTGGATCGAAATGAAAGAACATTATAAATATCGATAACTTTCCTTATTTTCCAGGCACCAAACAAAATCTTCAACCTGTTACGAAATTTCTGACTTAAAGTCAGATAAACGTAAGGATTAAGCCCACTGTAAACAATCGTGAACCAAATAAGAAACAAAAGCAAGCTATTATTTATCTGGACGCCAAAAAACTGCAACGTAACTGATATAAAGAATGGAAGCCAGCATAGTACGTATAAAACCACAATAATAATCATCATCCGGGTAACTTTTCTGGCTGTCTTCTTTGCTTCCGCCTGGTCTTCGTTCTGATTGGTTCCTTCTCCTGGTACCTCACGTGACCAGAGTTTGAAGCATACAATTGTGTACATAACCGCTACTATCAAAAGAGGCAGTAGAATTTTTACTGTTACTGTACTAATGGTAAATGTTGTCCATTCGTTATTTGAATCACAATGGTAATAATGGACTCCTCGGCCTTTTCCACCTTTGCACTAACAATGACATCTGTTGAAGTAAAAATAGACCAGACCCACAAGAACAGAATCGTTTTCTTCAAATGTTGGGATATCGGTGAAGCTCGCAAAGGTCGGGTTACTGCATAAAAGCGATCAACAGCAATTGTTGCAAGGATCCAGACTGAAAACACGGGTAGAATATACATACTTGCCACAAAGGACTTGCATGTAATGTCACCCAGAACTCCTTTAAACCAAACTCGATCGTTTGTTGTAGGACGTAGCAAATAGACTTCTAGTATCGCTGTCAGGGAAACCACGAGATCGGCGCATGCCTGGTTCACGATCAAATAATTGGTAGTGGTCTTCATGGAGTTATCTGTTCGTATAATGTGAATGATGACTGAGTTGCCGAACAGTGACGCCAGAACTATAATGACGTAGGCAAAGTGTATCAGTGCTGTAACTTCTATTGCTCCAACAACGCTGGTGTTGTTTTCTGAAGGTAAAAAAACACGTGTTATAAAGCTGTACACATAGTTCAGTCAAGTTTAGTAAAGATAAGAAATAGACCACACTTAAAGACGCGGGATGCATGCGGGGCACTTACAAGGCGGGAGTTAATGATTTTCAAGTTTTTTAATGTTCTTCTCAGTTGATGAGTTTTCGTCTTTTTTGAATGGCTAAAATGTCTAAGCGCAAACGTCAATAGTTATTCATCAGCCATAATGCGGATAGCATATTCAGCAAGTTGAAGTTTTGGTAAACGCTATGTGTAATAGAATACGTGACGAATGAAACAATACAACGGCGTTAAACGTCATCCAAGACAAAAGATTCGTTCAAAAGCTAGAGTTACTCTTTAATCAGACGTGGTTTTGGTGATTGAGGGACATATCCCTTCAAAGTACTTGCTACGCCAAACTCAAGACCTGCTCAGGCTGATATGTGTTTTTGGTTGGTTAATTATTCAGTATAGAGTTCTTATCCTACGTAGCGAGGCTTTTGTATTGCCTTATGCTTCTCGATGCGCCACATACTTGGGAAAGACAAGTGAAGAAATAATGACGGAAAACCCCCCAGCAGTTCTCTTGTCTGTTGTGTGATTGAGCTGTTCTTAAAGGACCTAATTATAGATCAGCAAACGCGCACCTCAGTAAAAGCCAAGCATCGGTAAGTTATATTTTAAAAACACGACGGTACCCAACCCAAGCAGCTCAGCATTGGAAAGATTTTCATCTTCGAAAATAAGAAATACCCTGTCATGTGACCGCGTTTATCACAACAGGAAGTTGACGTAGATAGCAATCGTTACAACAAGTGGCAAAGTTTGCATGGGTGGGGGTACTTTTCTATATAAGCTACATGCGTAAGTACGGCGGCAAAGGGTATAGTTTTCAAGCCGTTTTGGTCTGGTTCTTTACACCAGATATATAGAAAGGACCGCGCAGCACCCATGTAGATAGGGATTAATGAATATTTATGAGTATTATGCTGTGATTTAGCGTATCGGCAGTATTGCCTACTACCGGCACACCATACTCATAAATAATTCCTATGGTTTATGCACTCTGATCAACAATTAGGTACGATTAACGAAAGGAACTATTTTTTTATGAGAAGTGCTATTTATAAACATCAGGAATTTGTAGCTCTTGCGGAATATTACGCAGACTTAAGAACTTCCTGCGTACAATATCAGTGTTGTGATCAGTCTGAATAAGATAGGGAAAATCGCATATTTTGCTCTGAAATAGGGTTAGGAGTTCTGGATGCGCGTCACTCACCTCCACCCAAATTTTCGGATTTCCCCCCCCCCTCCCTCCCCCGGACTAAGTTAAACATGACTGCAGTTGTGTTTTATTCGTATGGAAATAAATACATCTTGTACATGACTGTTACTTAGCTTTTTTAGTTTTAACCCAGTCGTGAAAGACCAATAATAAAAGAAAATACAAAACAAAACAAAAAAACAACGAAACATCAGTCTGCATATGCAGATTAGCTCACTGTGAATTGGATATGTGCGGGAGTTTGGTAAAATATATTTCAATGACCATCTGCTCGGCTACCTTTGTTTTGAAGATCAAGGCTGGAGTTGATAATTGACTGCACGTTAAAGCTACCACTGGTTGCCAGAGACGTTAGATTCATCTTGTGTTCATTAGAATCGAATTCACTGCAGAGCAGTCTGAGGCCCTCTAATTAAAGGAATATAAAAGAAAAAAATTGAAATAATTCATTTTTTTTTTAGCAAAGAACATAAACAAACACTGCCTTAAATTTGTTTGCGTAAACTCCTTTTGAATTTCAACTGAACCAACACGGTCTAAGGTTTAAAACATTAACATTTTCTGAATAAAGGTGTAGCAAATTTTAATAACAAAAGCACGACGGATGTATTGCTTAATTTGCTTTATAAAACAACTTATGGTTTGCTACTTATTAAATTGAAACGCACGAAACACTGTCTTCAAAACAATTTGCTTCAGTCTCTCTTGGCTGTGTTATCTCACCTCACTGTTTCCGATCGGTCATCCGCGTTGTTTAATGGAAGGATGTCTTTCAACGTAATCAGTTACAGAAAAATATATATTCAATCGTTTTTCGTTGAAACATATTTTGCCCTTCTCTGTCCGGTTTCACATTCCATGGTCTCGTCAATATCTGTTCCATTGGGCAGATTATTCTTTGTATACAGTACGATTACGATAAAAAAGAATTAAAGATGCTTTTTGCAAGACATTCTTAATAATCCCTGATAAAATGCGTTACAGTCACTTTGAGTTGTGTTTTAATCATAATAAAGCGTTGCTGAATTAAACAAATAGAACTTGATTTCCATGTTCCACAGTAAAGATGTCTGGAAAGTGACAAGCATTGCTTATTCATATGAAATAGACATGAGACATCCAAAACTATATCAATTTTTCAAAATAAAGCATCATCTCAAACGAAAACGTCATTATTTTATTCATGTTCAGTTAGTAAGTTGAGTTTCACTCTTGCTCTCGTTAAATCCATCCACCTAAGTCTAGAAAGTTCCTCAAAACCCTACAAGTTCTGATGTATTCAGTAACCCTCGTTTGTTATTCGCTTCAAAGCTTCTGTGCTAATAAGACAGCCCCGGAATTATTTTCTCTTGTTTAACAACAAAGAAATTACCAACTTTTTTTCGCTCCTTTTGCATTACACTCTCTACAGCAATTTTATTATCATGAGTTTTTACCTCTTCGAAAATGAAAACTTACATGCAATAAACGAATGCAATTTGCATTGATACATCAAAATATCTCAGGAATTCAATAAAGATTTAATTTCTACTTCTATCAATTCTGCAGCTACAATGCTATGTTTTTACTCACTCTTTAAGTCGTAATATTCCTTGTTCATCAAGCAAGGCTCCCAAATCGAAACCCAATAAAGCGAAATACTTTTGTTCAGTTCTGTGTATAATTAGGAAGCCCCCTTCACTGGGTGTTTATGGATAACTTTAAGTGTAGCTTTTAAATGTAACTGTTTTCTCTACAAGTGAAGTAGGTGGTCGCAAACTTTAATGAAAAGTGAATGCGGGAGATTGGATTGTTTACAAATACAAGAGCACTCATAAGAAGGACGCCAGCCTTTTTAAAAGACCTTTGAAATCAACCAAATATTAGACAAAATAATGAAGTAAATATATTAATCTAAAAAGAGATTTCAACTAAACTGAAGTAACGATCTTCTCAGAGTGTTTAATGTTTTTCATGACAACTTTAAATCTCTCAGTCATTAGTTACATTTGCATATATACCACAAGTTGCACAAGTTATCAGAATTGCTTTGCGTGTGGCCAGATGCATGTATATGCGCAACACAAAAAATACATCATTCCTTGTTTCCTGAAAAACAAAAATGCCTTTTTTGGCAAATGCCTCTAACGACTCTTTGTGCAAAATTACTAAGATTATTAGAAAATGAATTTCACATATGCCAAACAACGTATATTTTATTTTAGCACAAAAATTAATTTTCGCCTGGAGCTACTTAATTAAATTTTTGTATGCCATTGAAAAATCCAAGGGAACCTTAAATTATTTCATGATATTTATAATTGTTATACGGGGAATCTACAAATGCTCAAAATTAATTACTGTCTAGTTTTTTTCTTTTTGAAGAATCAGATGCAAACTATTCTTCCTTTATGTTTTTAAAGTCGACAACGAAAATTGATTAAGGAAAATGTATGATTTGGCATTTTTATCTTTATCTCTCGTTGTTTGAGTTTCAGGGGCTTTTCTATTCTGGACAGTAATAAATACGGTTGAATCGCAACAAATAGCTAATGCATAGACCTTGTTGATCCAAAGATAGCTAAATTAGGTTTCAGGAGTTTCCCTTGTAAAGACAGCCTGTTTTTCACAAAGAAATAGTGAATGCCTAGATTCCCTATCAGACGCGCCTGCAGGGAATCTTGGTAGTTGTATTCTACAAAGCAAGTCCAATACTTGGCAACGTCGTGTACAACTACCATGATTCCTTGCAGGCGCGTTTCATAGTGGGAACTGGGTATTAAGTCTTGAAACGTGATTCGCCGGCGAGGATTCGGATATCGATCTCCCTCCATCGAGGCGTACATGATAAACACTACACCGAAGGGAATTACGGTCTTCAGTGGGAAAGCATCGAATCGTTTAAGATAAAAGCCATTTCCCAAATGCAAGCAATCGACTCCTGCTTGAAAGGATTGAAAACTTCATAAAGAAAGGATTGAGGTTTGTTGTTTGACTGACGCTTAGACAAATGTCCTAGACAAGTGGTATCCCTGTTAAAACTGTTTGATGGACGTGTTGTTATTTATTAGCAAAATAGAACGCCGAGCTCGACGAAATAAAGAGATCATGTCGCAGGGAAGATTAAAAATTGTTTAAAATATTTATTAATATTTTGAGCGTTATGAAACTTTTCATGTACGCATTCATTCCAGATTGCTTTTTTTTACATAATGCACCAAGAAAATTAATAGAAAATAAATGTGATTTAGTGCTAAGCTAGTAATATCCTTCACATGTTTCTACCTATATTGCTTTCATCGTATTTAGGGAACTAAGAAATGAGTTTGAATTAATTAAAAGGATGATCAATTTTCTTTGACGCAATTACAGTGAGCCATCATGTCTTATGGTTGTCAAAGCCATTGGAAACGAAAAGCATTCTATTGGAAGTTGTCTGGTCGCCTTAGCACTTTGCAATTGATTTAGTTTGAGACGGAAATTATATTTATTTACAGGCATAACATTAAACGCCGCCAAAACTTTGGCCAATAAAAAATTAACGACACTTGAAGGATTCCTGATATTATTATATTATACGTCGGCACATACATGAGAAAATTATTCGATTTTTCGAATCACGGACAACAGTAAATCATCTGAGGCTTTTGTGTAATGGCTGGCAATTAACTGCTTTTCTAGGACGCTGAAATTCCCTATACACTGTGAAAGGTGAGCAAAACTTATAAACATTTAGTTCTATACATTCGTTCATTTAATTGCTGTCATGTCACAATTAAATCAACTCGTTCATAAATTTATTTTATGCTATCCAAGAGGAATGAATCCGGATGCCTTTTTCCATAATAATAAAAGAGGTCCAGGTTTTAAGGTGTTTTAATTTTGTTAGGACATTGAAAGAAGAACGAATTTTCTTAAAAAAATATTTGGCAATATCTGTCTTAACCTAGTATAGTTGAACAAACCATTAATATTCTTATCACGGAGATCAGGACTAACCTTGCATTCTTTTAAGAATTAATCGCCTTAGGCTCAGTGAAAATTATTGAATATTTATCGAAACAAGGTGTTTGTTTAGATCGTCTTATTGCCTAAATTAATTTGTTAAACCTAAATTGATTCACAGTCGATGTATTAAACTACTGGGTGTACATACATGCAAACGAGCACTTGCATGTGTTGTTTCCATGTTTTATTTCATTATTTTGTAGTTCTTGATGTTCACCTCTGGAAATTTCACTAAGATCCATTATTTGATAAAAAAGTTAATAACATAAATCTGCAAATATATTGGCACTCATAAAATTTTCAAGTATTGGCCCTTAAAAGTAGATATTTAATCAGGGACATAAAGGAAGATCAAGTGTGAAACTGGGGCGTTTACCATTTGTATATGGAGTAATCGGTTGTTTCAGTAGGAAATTAAAACAAATGAAACGGTTTATACCAGCGGAAATTTTCCTGACAAAATGTAATACCTTCAGAGATAGTAACTTATTCTCACTTGTACCGGAAAAAAACCGGAATTTCTGCGCCATTTGTTGGCTTTACCAGGCTCCTCCCGAAATACACATAATATTTATGAGATGACCGATTCCCCTGTCGTTTATATCTCCCAGGCCTTCTCGGCTTTCGGAAGAAATATCAACTGAAATATATATCACTCGCTCTTAAGAACTTAGCAAGGTACATCTCATTCACGTTCCTGTCCGTTCTGTTTCCTTGACTAAGAAAAGTCCAGTACCATTTGTACAAATTTTAAGATTTCCAAACAACAGCATGAGTAGCAAAGCTAACTAAAAAACAACAACAACGTTATAGAAATTTTGTGACAGCTTGATTTTT